>NC_048264.2:23638691-23939785 GCF_005286985.2 Setaria viridis | reverse complement strand
GAGGAGGAGGAGTTGGAGGGTTTCTCTTCCTTCAGCTGCTCAGACTCAGAGGCTGTTGAGAAATTTGTGATCAAGGTCCGGCCGTCGGATAAGGCTGGGTCTTCCTTTGGGACATCCTACCATGAAGTTGGAGATGACTTGGGAGGCTGGTCTGGTGCCGTTGCCGAAGAAGAGGCGCACTGTCGCCGCTAAGCGTGTGGCGAAGAAACCGCTCACCGTCGAGGACGTCCCTCCTCCGATAATCACATTTGAAGAAGGATAGGATACTAAGGACCAACTACTCGTAAGTAATTTCCTTACTGCCATGTCTTACTCAATATGACATTGGTGAATTGCAGGTAGTCGGGGAGGAGATAGAGGCGGAAAAGATGACTACAGAAGTCGTACAACAACAGTTGCCGGTGATCAAAGAGGTCATCAAAATTAGTGATGAAGAAGAGCCTCCCATCGCTAGGGCCAACCCTGTCGGTATGCAAACTACCCATGAGGTGGAGACAGCGACCAAGGCTGGCGAGGATCAAGCTGCAATCCAACAAGCCACACCGAAGAAGCCGTCCCTCACTATTAGGCCCATGCATTTGGCGGGGGAGCCCTCTTCGAAGATAAAGAGGTCCACAAAGTAAGTACCAGAATGTCATTAGAGTACTGATTGTGATTTGATATTGCTTTGTAGTGTCTTGACACTTGTCTTTTGTAGGAAATCCACCAGCGTGGAAATTGAAGGCTCGAGCCTGAAGTCTGCAACCGATGGCAGTAGCCGCTCGGCCTAAGACCTTGTCCTAGCGCCTACAAGCCTGCCGCCGAGGAACAACCTGTGCCGGAAATAGCTCCAGGTGCTGAATCCCCTGGTGCTGCACTTATGCATGATGTTATTGCATCACTGAATGTCACTTTAGTGCCAGCCCTCAAGCTGCCAGTAGCTGAGCCCATTGTAGTTACTACTTCTGGTGTCGTGGCTACTTTTTTAGCCCCGAATCGGAGGTAGGCAGTGAAGCTGCAGTGGCGATTACTTTTGGAGCTGTGGCTACCCTTGAAGCCCCCAAGCTAGAAGCAGAGGCTAAAGCTATTGGAGCTCTCCAAATTCTAGCATCCATCCCGCCTTCTGAGGCGGGTCCATCGACTAGTCACACTGTGACCTCCATCCCACCTTCTGAAGCGGGTCCATCGTCGAGCCACGCCTTGGTTCCTCGCGGTGCACCAATTGTCGAAGAGCACGAGGAACCTTGGATAGCTCTAGGGGTAAACTTGGAAGATATCCAACTCATCGTGGGGGCTCACCATAGAGATGGAGGCCACGATTAAGGAGATGTACCGCCGTGTAGGCGAATACGCAGCGGTAAGTTTCCTCCTGTGTTGTCCATATCTTGAAATTAGTACTTGTTCGTTACACGAGTACTTGCTTTGTTTTGCAAGATTTGATCAAACACTCCTGCTGAAAGTCAGAGATGCTCCAAGGCTATAGAGACATCATGATGCCAGCTCAAGCACTTGAGCGAGAGCTTGCCAAGGAGCGGGAGCACTCCTCCCGGCTACTCATGAAGTATGACGGCCAAGCCGTTGAGTATCACAATCTTGTGCAACAAGCTGCGGAGGAGAAGGATCACCTCCGAAAGTGCAACAAGATGTTGAAGCATCAGTTGGAAGGTAACTTGTCCTCTCTTGTTGGTCTTCGAGTACCAATTTCCCTTGCCGATACTGAATCATTCCTTGTATTGCTCTTGCAGCACTGAAGAAAGAAAAGGAAGATCTCCGGGACCGAGGCACTGATTGGCAGAAATCGTATTACAGAGTGACGGAGCAACATAATAAGTTGTCCACTCTGTATGAGAATCTGGAGCACCTCCTAGAGAAGGAGCGCAAGATGCATGCTGATGGGCAGGTTGACCTGATGAACGCCATGAAGATCATCCGAGAGTGTGAGGCTGAGTTGGTGGCCACAAATCTTGCCCTGAAGGAATTGACTGAAGCCACTCAGCCTATTGCTGACATGGTGGAGCCTCCTGCTGATGGTGTGGAGCCTGCCCTTTGGCGAAAGTACTCAAGGAGGTGCCTGCAAAGATAACCAGTTATATCCAGAAGATGGTAGAGTCAGTCTCGAAGCAGCTGTTGGCAATGGTGAAGTCCTTCTACCCACAACCTAACCTGGCTCTAGTTGAAGAGGGGATTAGACAAGACTGCTCTGATGAGCAGTTTCAATAGTACTTGCAAGAGATGGCTCCTGTCGCTAAGGAAGTAGCTAGTCAAATAGACCTTGAGTAGTTGTATGTAAAGAAGTAAACATCAGATCATTGTAATATAAATATGATATGAATGTAAATGTAAATTATTTGAAGTCTTGTTGCAAATTTCATTGCTGTCGACTTGTGTATTTTTGTTTAATGCATCTCGTGAACTACCCTGATAATAGCTCGTACGGTAGTTGTGAGTGTTTATGCACAAGGCTGCTCTTGTGAGCCTCTTTAGATACATGGTGTGAGTACGTTTAGCATGCAACTCTTTCCTGTGGAGTGCAAGTACTTAGGATATCTGGGTAGTCGAACCCTTTAGGCGAGAAGACTTTTCAGGACTTCATCAGCTGGAGCCTATCTTAGCAACCTCTCTATATTGTTCAGATGTTGTGCTCCCGAAGACCTGGAACTGCAGGCTTATTATTACAAGCTACAACTAGACAGATTTGCCTAGATAAGAACTCGGGTAGTATAAATAACTCCTAAATTACTTGACTTCATTTACATTTATGAATTTCATCTTCTTTTCTGAAGGCCATTGATGGATAGACTTGTCCAAGGAGCTAACTAGCTCATGATATTGTGTACAGGCTTGTCTTTGCAAGTTGTTGCTAGACAGTTTCGTCCAACGAGTCAAATAACTCGAGGATATCTTCTCCAAGCTTGTGACTACAAGCTGCGAGCTGGGCAATAGTACCAAAGGAGCTGAGTAGCTCGAAGAATCTTGCTTTTGCAAGTCATAACCAGGCAGAAGTAGTCATTTTACGATGAAAAATAACTCTACTTTATTGAATTATAATTATACAATTGAGGCCGATGGCCAATTTATATGAATATGTAAACTATGGGTAGAATTGACATAAGTGCTCGATACTTCACGAGTTCTTGACTTCTTTGCTAGAGAGAGTTTGTAGCCTATACGACCTAGGTCTAGTGACTTTAGAGATGATGAAAGGGCCCTCCCGTGGCTAATTCCGCTTGTGCAGTCCCTTGGTGTCTTGGATACGCTTGAGGACCATATTGCCTGTGTTGAACGAACGTTCTTTGATGTTAGGATCGTGATAGTGGTGAATTCCTTCAAGGTATCTTACTAATTGGATGAGTGCTGCATAGTGAGCTTCTTCGAGGCTATCTAAGTCTAGAAGCCTTGTTTCTTCAGTTGCGTCCTCCTCATACTGCTCGACTACTAGGGATTTCCATATTACGTTGGCAGGGAGAACGGCTTTTGATCCATAGACCAGGAAGTAGGGTGAGTACCCTGTAGGCTTGCATGGCTGAGTGCGAAGCCCCCAGAGGACATTGGGTAGCTCGTTGAGCCACTTGCGCCCTTTGGTGTTTCCAATGTTGTGTAGTCATTTCTTTAGAGCCTCTAGTAACATCCCGTTGGCGTGCTCAACCTAGCCGTTGGCCTGCGGATGAGCGACAGAGACATACCGGATGTCAATCCCGCTGTTGTTGCAGTACTCCCAGAACTCGTGGTTGTTAAAATTAGAACCTAAGTCTGTGATAATGCGGTTGGGGAAGTTGCAGCGATGGACAATCTTGTCGAGGAAGTTGAGTACTCTGTCTACCTTGGGGCAGGTCACGGGCTTCACCTCAATCCACTGGGTAAACTTATCGATCGCTACAAGTACTCGATTGAACCCTCCAAGTGCCGTAGGCAGTGGGCCAATCATGTCTAGCCCCCAGCATGCAAAGTGCCAAGAGGGTGGTATGGTGATCATCTTGTAGGCAGGGATGTGTTGTTGCTTAGCGAAGAATTGACACCCTTGGTATCGACAGACTAGTTCTTCAGCAACAGCTAGAGCTGTAGGCCAATAGAATCCTGCTCTGAAAGCCTTGCCCATGATCGTTCTTGAAGATGCATCGTTGCCGCAGATGTCTTTGTGGATTTTCTCAAGTATGTCCTTGCCATCTTGCCGTGAGATGCAATTCATGAGTACTCCTGATGAAGCAACTCATCTGTAGATGTGTTCCCCAACTAGAATGTAGCTCTTGCCGTGCTGTGAGAATTGCTCTGCTTCTATCTTGTCTGGAGGTAACTTGTGCTCCTTGATGTAGTCGATAAAGGGAGTTCTCCAGTCTACATCGATCATCATAACCACCTAGTTTGGCGCATTGTGGCCTCGATTGGTGGTTTTTTAAGGTGCCGGCTCCGCTATGAATGGCTTGTGTAGTTTATGGATGAAGATCCTAGCTGGAACTTGAGCACGAGTAGATCCAAGCTTCGATAAGATGTCCGAGGCTACGTTGTTGTTGCAGACCACGTGGTGGAACTCCAGACCAGAGAACTTGTTCTCTAGCTTGCGTACTTCCAGGTAGTACGCATCCATGTTGTCCTTGTGGCGATCCCACTCGTCATTGACTTGATTGATTACCACTAGTGAGTTGCCGTAGACTAACAATCGTTTGATTCCCAACGAAAGTGCTAGGCGAAGCCCGTGCAGGAGCGCTTTGTATTCAGCTTCATTGTTGGATACCTCCCAGAAGATTTGCATGACATATTTGAGTTGTTCACCTTTGGTAGAGATTAAGAGTACTCTTGCGCCAGCTCCCTCAAACTTGAGTGATCCATCGAAATACATGACCCAATGCTCTAGGCATTCTGCTAGCATTGGTACTTGATTTTCCTACCACTCTGCCATAAAATCGACTAGTGCCTATGACTTGATTGCAGTCCTCGACTTGAAATCAAGGGACAATGTCTCGATTTCTCCTGTTATGTCTCGATTGTAGAGAATTTCTCCTAGGGGAAGTCTGTGATGACGGAGATGTTGTGTTTATGGAAGTAGTGTCGTAGCTTCCGTGAGGTGAATAGTATTACGTATTGCAATTTTTGAACTGGCGGGTACCTAGTTTTGGAGTCTGACAGCACCTCGCTGACGAAGTAGACGGGCCTCTGTACTTTGTATACATGGCCTGGTTCTGGTCTTTTGACCATGATCGCCGTGCTAATGACGTTGGTAGTCGCGGGGATATAAAGCAACAAGTCTTCATTGGGATTTGGCACGGTGAGGACCAATGGCTTTGATAAGAAGTCTTTTAACTATTGTAGAGCTTGATTCACCTCCTCGGTCCACTGAAATTTATCTTGCCACTTGAATAGTTTGAAGAAAGATAGTCCCCGTTCTCCAAGTCTTGAGATGAATCTGTTGAGGGCCGCCATGCATCCAATTAGCTTCTGGATGTCCTTAATGCATGATGGAGCGTGCAAGTTGGTAATGGCAGAGATTTTCTCAGGATTAGCCATGATCCCTCGATGGTTGATGATGAACCCGAGTAGTTTTCTGGAGGGTACACCGAACATGCACTTGGTTGGGTTCAGCTTCCACCGGAACTCTCGCAAGCTTGCAAAAGTTTCTTCCAAATCCACAATCAAGTCGTCGAGATTTCTAGCTTTTACGACCACGTCATCCACATACGCCTTTACGTTGTGGTGTAGTTGTTTCTTGAAGCACTCCTGGATTCCCCATTGATAGGTGGTGTCTGCGTTCTGCAACCCGAAGGATATTGTTGTGTAGCAGAAAGCTCCATAAGGGGTGATGAACGCGGTCTTGATGTGATCTTCTTCTTGGAGAGCTATCTGGTGATACTCCGAGTAGCAATTGAGGAAGCATAGTAGAGCGCATCTAACCGTCGAGCCTATGACTTGATCAATCCTAGGGAGCCCGAAGGGATCCTTTGGGCAGTGCTTGTTGAGGTTTGTGTAGTCGACACACATCCTCTACTCGTTGTTGTTTTCCTTCCACACCAAGACAGGATTTGCCAGCCACTATGGATGATACACTTTCTTTATGATGCCCGCCGCGAGTAGTTTGACCAACTCCTTTTTGATTGCTCCTCTTCTATCTTGGATGAATCAACGTAGTCGTTGTCGTTTTGACGTGCTTTGGGATCCACATTTAGTGAGTGCTCGATCAACTCTCTGGGCACCCCCGGCATATCTGATGGCTTCCATGCAAAGATGTCTCAGTTGGCCTAGAGGAAACTGATGAGTGCGGCTTCCTATTTGAAATCCAGCCCTGAGCCTATCAGGATTATCTTGGAGCTATCACCTGTCTCAAGGTCAATGGCTTTGATATCGACTTCGCTTGCCTACTTGACCTTAGTTGCCCCCGACTTCTTCCCTGGGATCTCGAGTTCTGACGGGGTTAGTTTCTTGGAAGCAGCGAAGACTTGCATCATCAAATTTGACACTTGAGTAGTCGCTGCCAACTCCACAGTTTCTGTGTCGCAGTTATATGATCTCTTCAAGTCTCCACGCAGAGAGAGTACTCCCTTGGGTTCTGGTGTTTTGAGTACTGGTACACGTAATGTAGGATGACCATGAATTTGGCCAAGATAGGTCTTCCAAGGATAGCGTGATACGATGTTTCAAACTCAACCACTTCAAACCGGATGTACTCTGTCCACTAGTGTTCTTTGGTCCCGAAGGTAACTGGCAAAACCACCTGACCAAGGGGTATAGCTGCGTTGCCTGGGATAATCCTGTAGAACAGTGAATTTGTCGGGGCGAGCATATCCGTAATGTCGAGGCCCATCTTCCTCAATATTTTGGCGAAGAGTACGTTGAGACCGCTACCGCTATCAATGAGAACTTTTGTGAGTCTGGACCTTGCAACTACTAGGCCCAAGACAAGAGGGTAGCGTCCTGTGTCTCAGACACTAGTCCAATGATCCTTCCTGGAGAAGGTGATTGGCACCTCGGACCACTTGAGGAATGTAGGCATTGCTGGTTCAATGCACATAATCTCTCGAAGGGCTAGTTTCTGGAACCGCTTAGTAGCAGTATCCGGTGTGCCACCAAAGATAACGTTGACGATGTTGGACGGGTTCTGGAATTTGCCGTTGTCGCCATCATCTTCATCTTCTTTGGCCTTGCCCTTGTCCTTTGTTCCAGAAGGTTTCGGCAGATCTTTCATGAATCTGCGTAAACTCTAGCAATCCCACGTGGAGTGCTTATGGTCCGGGTGCCACGGACATTGCTTCTTCAGGAGCTCATTGAACGGAGTCCTTTCTTGATTCCTACCGCCTTTCTTGGAAGATTGGGACATTGACACCACAGCATTGTCTGGCTTCCTTTTGCGATTCTGACCACCCGAGTAGTTGCCCTGGTTGTCATTATTGGGTCGATCATTACGGTTCTTATCGTTGCGCTAGCCATTACTCTGATTGTTATTGTTCTGGCCCCTGTTACGACTAGACTTGAACCTCTCGATCTCTTTATCTTCCTCGTCCGCCTAGGCTTGTATCATGATCTTAAGAGACTTGATATCTTCGGAGCACCTCCTGCCAAAATCTTGGAACATGCGATAGTCATAGAGGCCGTTCTGGAAGCAATCTATGGTGTCACACTCCGTGATGTCCATGATAGTGGCCTTCTTGTCAAAGAAACGATGTAGATAACTATGCAGGGTCTCGCCTTGTTGCTGCTTGACTTGAGACAAGTTGATCCTATTGTCAGGACACTGTATTGCCTCTGCGAAGTTGTTTGTGAATGCCGCCTTGAGGTCCTTCCACGTGTCGATGGAGTTCTTCTCTAGTGACTCAAGCCATGTGAGTGGCCCTAGCTCCATGCAGATAGGGAAGTAGATAACCTTGGTGTTGTTGTTTCCTTCTACCGCGTGTACTAACAACGAGTAGCACTGCAGCCATTGGACTGGGTCCTGCTTGCCATCATACTTGGTGATACCCAGAGGTTTGAATTTGTTGGGGAGGACTATCTTCCGTACTCGTTTGAGAAGGCAGGGAACCCATCAGAATCCTCTCCCTAGTACTCGACTTCCTGCTCGCGTTCGCAACCGCGTCCTTCAATTACTGTACGGGCATCGTGGCTGTTGTTGATCTTCTAACGAAGGTCACGTACTGGGCGTTCAGGCTCTGGATGGGGCCCATAGTGGCCATGGCCTCCCGAGAGTTTCGTCCGACTACCCTCTGCTCCGACTTGGCTTGGTCTGGCACCCTCGTTTCAACTTGGTCGCCTATGGCTACTGCCATGCTGGGATGAGGTGTGAGGAACTGAATGTATAGGGTTTTTGTTGATCGAGTTGCTCATACGCACGCTCCGCTAGCTGAGCCAGTTGCCTGGTGTACTTGGTTTGTGGCATTGCCCAGGTGATCAAGTTGATGGATGCAATAGTGGCAAGAGGAGTGTGATGTTGACGTGTTTGAACTGCTTCAAATGTGTGATCAAAATTCATGATTGGTAGTTCAGGTGTGAGTCAGCAGTGACGCTTCGCTCTTGCAACGTTTCTTGCTCGCCGTCGATTTTTTTGAGCTTCAGTTTCTTCTTCTTCTATGTTGGCAGTGAGCTCATCCTGTGAGACATCATCTGAGTGACGTTTGCATCGCGGATTCCTTGCTAGTTGCTCTTCATCTTTGCCTTCTTGTGTGACAACAATGGTGAGGAGTTCCTGCTAGAGAATAGCTTCCTGAACTCGACATGATGACCTCTGTGGAACCATCTTTTTCATAGATGGGTGACAGAGCCCTAGTATCGGAGGGTATCAAGGTAGGTGACAAGGCGTGACTCGTCGTGCTTGGCAATAATAGGTGGCTTCATGTTGGGCCAGTAGACGAATTTGCCTTGTGGAGTTGATGTGATAACTAGGCCCTGTTGTAGATCTGATAATGGAATCTCCTTGTCCGGATCTAAGTAGTAGTCGAGATTCTTATCGAATTTAGTAGCCTGGTAGTCTACCAGGGGGTTACCCAAGTGGTAGATTTGTAGGTAGGGAGGATTGCGAGATCAAGAACTCAAAGGTAATCACAAGAACATGAAGGTTTAGATAGGTTTGGGCCTCCTAAGAGTAATGCCCTACGCCCTATGTTTTGCTGGTTTGTATTGCTTTGCGCGGGTGCAAAGAATAGATCGGATGCCTTCGGGAGGCGCCCTTGACCGCCTTATATAGGCTGATGACCTAGGGTTACAAGTTGGTTTGAATCTAATATAATCGGTTGTTACATGAAAAGTAACTTGAGTTGGATTACAAAAAGTATCCCACAATATCCAGGCTAATTTGAATCACCCAACCTCCTTGACTTGCGCTCCAAGTATCTTCACATCCTTAGCCCGCAAGTTTTGGTTGAGTGGGCCCACTTGTAAGGGCCGGCGTGTATCCTGGTTAGTGGGGGGCCGTGGGGTACCCATATCCCTCAAGCCCCCAAGCTTGAGAGGTCGACCTGGTGGCAGGAGGCACGTCGAGTAGTTTCTGAGCTATAAAAAGACAATGCAAACATTATGTAGCATAATGTAGAATATTTAATGATTGAATAACTTGGAAGATTGATTCATTGTAGAAGTAAACTCTTGCACATCCTGCTCTTGTAGTCCAGGTAATTTCCCCAAGTAGTTAGCCTATTACGTAAGCACCTGACCCTGCTAGGGTGTTGCCAAGCGGACTTGAGTGTGCTTAGCAGGAAGCGACACATGAGGGTCAGGCTTTATGGATTAAGGCATGTGCTACCTGAGTACTTTAGCAACTATTAAGAGAGACGGACAAGCCACAAAACAGTCAGAACTGTGCGGAAAAGCACTAGCATGAGCTAGTGTAACACCTGGTGTTTTAAGTCATCAAAGGTAACTAAGAAAAGCCAAAAGCCAAATTATGGAGAAAGGGAGAAGAAATTGGCTAAAAATCAAATTCGAGTCAAATTTGACCAAAATTTAAATTTTGAATTTGAAATTCAGAAAAATTTGGCAAAAATATGGAATGAAAGGATAAGAGTGTTTAGAACTTGGAGATCAAGATTGGGGATAAAATATGGTCCTAAATATCTCAAGAAAACCAAAGAAAGAAATTAAAACCGAAGTGTACTGTTCATTACCCGACAATAGGAATTTCAGAAAAATGGCACAAGTGTCCATTTTGGAATTTGATTTCTGCCAAAATTTTCAAATAAAGGGATCAAGACAACTATACAATACTGAAGTATGGACATTGGACAAGAATACCAGGGTGTTGTTGATCAAGAACCACAAAGGGAACAAATTCAATTTGAGGCCTAAAGTTGGCACTCTGCCATTTTCGGCCAAGTCACTGAAGCTGTCATTTTTCTAGGTCTGAAAACAGTGATAAGTGCCTATGTTTGGAGCCGAATTCAGGAGAATGTGGTACAAGAAGCATAGGTGATTATGGGCACAATGGAATCCCTGATGATTGTAGAGTATGATTGGTTAGTAGTTGGATTAAAAAGAAGGGAATTAGGCCACTGAAAGCATTTCCAAAGATGGGTAAATGACTCTGATTCAGTGACTGTCGAACTGATAGGGTATTCAAAAAAATTCAGTTAAACTAAGAAAAGAATTCAAAATTCGACTATGTTAGGATGTTTATCTTGGGTCAGAGCAAAAATAAAACTTGGAGAGTTCAAGTTTATCTACAACATTGCTTAAAGGACTGTGGAGCCGTCGGATTCAAAATCGACCATGATTTGGATCTGAATTTTCGGGCATCAGAAAATCAAGAAGGGGGGGAGGCGACAGCAGCAGAGCACGATGTGTCACCGCCGGTGCTTCTGCCCGCTGTCCAGCTCGACATCTAGGCCACCTCCGCGCCATGCAAGTCCCTAGCTAGGTCACGGTGTTAACCATGCGCACAGTAAAACTTCATATATCTACCGCTCCCGCCGCCGCTTTCACCGTCGGTTCTTTTTACCGCCGCCATCCTCTCTGTCAAGCCGCCGCCGCCGAGCAAATACTCCCACCACACCACAGCTCCCGTCGATTCCTTCCGTAAACACCTCCACTCACACCCCACCAGCAACCCTAGCAACTTGTTGCCCAGCCCCTCCGCCGGCGTACCCTACATCACCGTCGTTTCCGTCCGCCACCGCCGCACCTCCTGCTCACGGTGAGCACCTCCCTGCCATCGTTTTCTTCCCGTGTGGACAGTCGTAGGTGAGTCCTTGGGGTACTAGGAAGCCGTAGAGGTAGTCATCGGGGTAGGCCGCGCCGTGTTTGTGCTTAGTCGCGACCGACCGTTAGCGTCGCCGCCCGCCGCTGTGGAGGGAATGGCTTCGGCCACCTCCCGGGGAGCTACTGTCGTGCACCGGTGCGCTAGGGCATGAGGATGCTTCCCCGGCCTAGCCCCATCACCGGTAGGGCGCCGGCCGGCGAGCCGCGCCTCCCCCTGTCGCGCTCAGGGTTTTGGCGGGAGGAGGAAGAAGGGTCTGGCATCGCCGGGCCCGTGCGTCAGAAGAAGCAGGGGAAAGAAAGAGGCCGGCCGGGCGGAGGAGTCTGGTTGGCCGGGGTCTGGTTGGCCCAGGCTTCGGTGCGGGGAAGGGCCGTTGGAGGAAAAAGGCTGGAGGCCGTGAAGTCCAGCAGGCCGGTAGACCGGTAAGGCAGGCCGGTGACGCAAGAAAAAAAGGAGGAGGAGTAGTGGGCCGTTGGGCCGGTGCCGGGTTAAGAAAGGGAAAACAAAAAGGAAATCAGCCCACGAAAGCCCAATAGGAGAGAAAGAGGCCGGCGGGTAGAATGAATAGGAGAAGGGGGTGGGTCCGAGCCGGGGGCCCAGCGCGCAAGAGAGGGGGTAGGAAGAGGGTGCGTGAGAAAAGTAGGCCGGGGAGTTTTTCGGGAAAATTTAGATTTCTTTTTTTTAGAATAATAGATTAAATCCGGTTATCACCATTTAAATCACAGAAATTTCTAGGGGTGTCCAAAATTAGTGAAACCAATTTTGTTAGGCTTATTTTATTTTCCTTTATGCATTAAAATTTTTATACCCTAGGAAAAATAATAAAAATTTAGGTATTTGTTTAATGCCTTTTCTTTATGGTATTTAAATAAATGCTTAATCTTTATTAAATGCATAAAATATGGAATAACATTTTCATAATCACAAATTATTATTAACTCATAGGAAAATTAGGTTTCAAGAATAAAAAATAATTATAACGTTTTCTAAAAATAAAGGAAAGAGCCTTAGGTAAGGTTAGTAAAGGAAATAAAAATAGTGGGTTAATCTTTTCGGGTTTTTGTGTGTTGGCTTGCAACTTTATCATGATAAATTGTATAGTCCCTTGTTGGCTTGCAACTTTATCATGAAGGAAAGTTGCATAGTCTTATATTCAAAAAGTTGCATTACTAGCCCCTGCATATGCTTTATCATAGACACCGAAGCCCCGGAAGAGGATTTCTCGGAATTTTCAAAAGGATCTCCGGAGTTCGAAGAGATCATTGAGTTGGTCCCCTGCAAGGCCAATCCTTCAGACAGCGCTAACATTTTTATAGAACAAGGCAAGCCCCGGTGCATTATACCTATTTATTTTTGGAGTCATTATTTCATGTGTCCAATTATCGGTTATTTGCTATATGAATGCACTAAGTCTAGGAGTTGATTGAAACCCATTCTTGTGCATTATCATGCCTTGTTTTAAGGACATCTTTGCCACTTGTTCAACAGTTAGTAAGTAACCCAAGTCTAGAAATGCTTAGTTGCCTAAGTAATTGGTTTACCGAACCTTAAGGTAAATGTTGGGTCATACATGTTATTTATGGAAAGATAACTTGAAAGTTAAGAAGCGGACAAAAGCTAAGGATGTAGTTCTATCTGCTAGATTAATTTGGTTAAGGACCAATTCGTTATCTTAACCTTTGATCAAGTGAAAGACATCTGATCACTTACTGGGTATGGGACCAGTAAAGCCCAGTAGGTTAGTAATCCCTCTGATCGGGAATACTTCGTACCCGCGCTTGACGTGCTGGAGATTGGTAGGGGCGTAGCCTGAAACTCACATGGTGATCAGGCCAGACGTGGGGTCCCATGTGGGGGTGCGTCCCTGGGTCCGGGTAGTCTTATTCCCAATCATTGGAATTGCTAATCGAAAGGTCGTTACGTACGACCTGGACAGTCGTATATAACTGGTGGTCAGGGTACTCTCCTGCAGGATGTAATTTGATCCGGATCGCCGCAATTCTCGGTTATGAATGCACTTGATCACTGTTGAGCATCGTAGTATGAATTCATGAATTGCTATACCTTTCCACTAATGTTTTGGTGTATGACTTAGTACCTTGTTGTTTACAAATAATCTTTTTATCACCATTTAGAATGGTTAGGTAATAACTTAATCAAAATAAAAGCTAAAGCTAAGGTCTCACTTTTAGTAAGTTCTTTGGCAAAAATGTGTCAGCCAAGTACACCGATAAAGCTATCATATAGTTCCAGGAAAAGTTAATATATTGGTTAGTCGGGTAAGCCTTGCTGAGTACCCCATACTCAGGGTTATCCCTTGTGGCTGTTTTCAGAAGCACCGCAGGAATCCACCGAGGAGGAAGCCCCGAAAAACTAGGGTATTGTTACGAGTCTCGCAATACCCTTAGAAGAAATCTTGAATGCTCATCTCCCACCTAAACCGTTTATGTTTAAATCCTAGAACCTCTGTCTGACCTGCACTGTTAAGTTTGTTTCAAACTACGTCTTGTAATAACTCGTACCTTATGTATGTAGGTAAAAATGTAATATTTGTTGATGCTTTCCCATCGCGGAAACAATCCTGGTGTATGGCTATGAGATGTGACGTGGATCATTCGAGGAGTCCTAGGGACACTCGACGGACGACCGGACT
This sequence comes from Setaria viridis, assembly GCF_005286985.2. Classification (NCBI taxonomy): domain Eukaryota; kingdom Viridiplantae; phylum Streptophyta; class Magnoliopsida; order Poales; family Poaceae; genus Setaria; species Setaria viridis. The sequence goes on along the minus strand of NC_048264.2, from coordinate 23,925,989 downwards.
TATACTATTTTAAGTGCGTTTCGGATAATTGCTGTATCGGCAACGATTAGGCGCATTTAAACCAGTTTATGTTGGACGGTTCCACCACAGCTAGGCACCTGTGGGGTGTAGCCCTCGACCGCTCATGTAATGGACGGACCAAGCTGTATAAGCTGCCGAGGTACAACCAAGGTGGTCGGCGAAAGTGACAGAGACACAGAGGAGCCGAGGTGGATGTAGGTATATGGAAGTCGTAAAATATTTAATTGTAAATAAGACTTAGATTGATTCATGGTCGAGTCAAAAAGTTAGGGCTTAGAAGCCCTGGGTAGAGGTCGGCTCTGTTGCATGCGCTCTCCCTTGAGGTTTTGCATGCTCAGAGACGTCGCATGCATTCCAATCTAGAGATGTCCATGTTTGGCCGCATCTGCATAGAGCTCTTGACGCACGCATAGCATGGAAACTCTTGATCTTCTTTCTTGATCCACATGAAAGTAGTACGGTAGCTTTACAGAGTACTAGTAGGCCTTCTTCTTTGTTTAATCTAAGCGGGACTTGAGAGTCCCAACCAAGTAGATTGATCAGGTTGCCCGTTAGGCGGGCGGCGTGCGTGTCGTCGCTGACTAGCATAGATGCATTGAAAAATATTCTGGATTAGCGCTGGCTGCAACCATATTGATATGTAACTATTAAATATGGAACGACTTACCCGGTCGCAGATGGATGTCGACGATGATTACTGCCACTAAGATCGCTTGAGCGAGAAGGTTGCAGATGAATGTTGCCGCGATCTGGTTGGAGGGTGTGGGTGGGTGGGCGAGCGCAAGGAAGTCCTTCGTGCTCTCATGGAAGATGACGTTGACGTGAGACACCTTCGAGCTTGCTGGGGAGGATCTCACGATCACCCCTACCTGGCGCGCCAACTGTCGGATTTAGTAGCCCAGCAGTCCACCAAGGGGTTACCCAAGTGGTAGATTTCTAGGCAGGGAGAATTGCAAGATCAAGAACTCGAAGGTAATCACGAGAACATGAAGGTTTATATAGGTTCAGGCCTCCAGAGAGTAATACCCTATGTCCTGTATTTTGCTGGTTTGTATTGCTTTGTGTGGGTGCGAAGAATAGATCAGATGCCTTCGGGAGGTGCCCTTGGCCGCCTTATATAGGCTAACGACCTAGGGTTACAAGTTGGTTTGAATCTAATCTAGTCGGTTGTTACATGGAAAGCAACCCAAGTCGGATTACAACAAGTATCCCGCAATATCCGGGCTGATTTGAATCGCCCGACCTCCTTGACTTGCGTTCCAAGTATATTCACATCCTTGGTCCGCACGTTCTGGTTGGGTGAGCCCACTTGCTACGGCCAGCCAATATCCTAGTTGGTGGGGACCCATGGGGTACCCACATCCCTCAGTCCTCAATCAAATCCGAGTTGAATTGTGATATGGACAGGGTAGCTTGGTAGGCAGCAACCAAGTTTCAGAGTCCGAATGGGAATCGACTTGTATTGTAGACCGATTCGCATGATGGATTAAATGCTATCTCGTGGGAACCAATCCGAGTAGTGGGAGAAATCAAGTTGTACTCGGATTCATCCTCTAAGCTTCTAACTAGGTCAAAAATTTCGTTGAATTTCTCGATGAAATCCTCTAGAGCTTGGCGCTGAAGGTTGATGTCATACTGCTTCTTCTCAAGGGCCGGTGCAATGTGGCGGTGGAAGTTTCCAGCGCCATCTATGACGCAAACCCAGGAGCCGAAGATGAATGTCGCACTAGCTTCAAACGCTTCAGCGGGTTTGATGATGACTTGAGCCATCGAGTTCGCCAGTGGATTCTCAACGAGAGCCCTTACCTGACGTGCCAGCTGTCGGTGTTTAGACCCGGCAACCTATCGAGGGGGTACACGAGGTAGTATTTAGTGCGTGGGGCTCGTCGAGATCGGGAACTTGAAGGTGAACTCAAACACACAATTTAGACAGGTTTGGGCCCCTTAAATTGCATAATATCCTACGTCCTGTGTGTGGTTGTATTGTATTGGATTGAACTTGTTTGGAGGGGGTCCCTGCCTCACCTTATATTGCTGGAGCAGGGTTACAGGTCGGTTGTTTACAAAAATACTAGTCAGATTCGACTAGTGAGTCCTACTCTATCTGCTACGAGTAGTTTCCTAATCCTCAACTAGTTCTTGTCCTCCATATAGACCATGCTGTCCTGCACCGTAGTCTCCATATCTGACATGTCTCGGTATACAACTTTGTATCTAGGACTGTCCAAACCTTCTGGTGGGCCCATAGATATATGTACAATAGAGTCTAAGAGTATCAAAGACATGAATGCCAAGGCAAAAATTCTCGATTCCAATATTCAAAAGTTGAGAAATTAAATGAAAAGAATATCCATGTTATAAACAATGGACCTCTTTGATGCATGGGAATAGAAATTTGTTAAGAAACAAAATTTTCAACTGGGAATACCAAATCGAGGAAGAGGTAGGTACCCTTCATTTTACAGTACAGGAACATTGCAATATGCCGCCAAAAATGATCACAAGAAATGAAGTTACTTACATGTTCCCCTTTTTCTAATACAATTGGCTGCATTCAGAATCCAGAAGATGCTAGTAGCACAAGCAGTTGGCATGGAGTAATTTGGGTCCATCCAACCCTGCATACGAGAACCAAATTCAGTAATCAAGAATCATAATATCTGTCAATAAACAAGGGAAACCAGATGCATAGCTTATTGCAAAATGTACAGACAATGTGTTCATCTTCTTGTGGGAAACCTATGCTTCAATCGTGTCACTACAAACCCGAAGTAGCATCAAAGGAGAAGCTAGTTAGGCACAAAAAATGTAGTTCAGACATGGGGTGCCAATACATGGAAAAATAAGAGAAAAATTTGGTAATTCACCTACTGAGCCATATAGTCGAACACCTTATGTGCATCCTTGCTTGGTGGCCGTGTAGCCGGAGGGCTACCCGCGCCATCCTTGCCTGGCGGCTCCCGTCTTCAGGCTTCTACCCCCACTGATAGAGTCGGAGTGCCCGATCTTTCGGTGAGTAGAGATAAATTCGACTTGGTGGAAGTAAACCCTCACGATCCGACTACGACGAGCGAACCCGAAGTGCCAACGCAATCGCTGAACCAACTCCCTGTGGTTACCAACCTTGCCAGCGCAAGATCAGCCTGATCACGAAGATCGATTCCTGTCCGCAATCGAAGAACGAACAAGAAAAAGAGGCGAGCAATCTAAATATCACTCGAAGGTGGAGTTCTGAATCACACAAGGACAACGCGTCTTTGCGCGTGTTCGAGAGTAGCTAAAGCTAGATGTAAAACAAAACTCAAGTCGTAAACAAAAGGGACTCCGACTAAATAAAGAGGGCGCAGCCCCTGGAGTCTGGAGAAGGCGCCACGGTAGGAAGGGGGCGCGCGCGACCAGGGGAAGGGCCGCGGCTCCCAACCCTAGGCGCCCCACCTGGGCTGCCCTGTTGGGCCATCTTCTTATTCCGCTGGGCCTTCGTTCCTTAACAGCATGATGAAGTTTAATTCTCTCGCACGGGCCCGAGTGATTGGCCCAACTGGATGATCAACTGTAGGCGCCTGAGGTGGAGGAGCAACTGGAGGTGCTTGAGGTGCTGCTGGTGTAGATGTACTCGTGGTGTCCTCATCACCCACCACTCCATCGCCGTGTGTGTTGTGTCTTGACCGGTTGCATGCGTCCCCGTCGTTGCGGCCCTCCAGGATGCGGGGGCGGGGGTTGGATGAGAATGGGAGACGATAGCCAGATGCCGCGAGCTCGAACAACAACTGGAGGATGCCCCGTCACGGAGCTCCAGTGGCCGCCTCCTCCTCCTGCCCCGCCATTGCACCGATGGAGATGGGGTGTGGGGCAAGGCATCGCAACTTGCAAGGTAGTGGAGCGGTGCTACAGAAGGAGAGGATTGGTAGGCGGTGTTCGAGTGAGGATGGAAAGAAAAAGGAGAGGAGAATCAAGGGACAAAAAGGGGCTATAGGATCGGTGCGGGGTGATTCACACGGGGAAGGAGGTCGTGGGTAGAGAAGGAAGGAAGCTGTGATTCACGCCGGAGACGAAGGAAAGCGGGGAAACGGGGATTGCGGGATCGATGGATGTCGCATGATAGGTGGACGGAAACCGCGGCGGGAATGGGATTGTCGCACAGGGACGGGGAATGACGAGCGGGACCGGCAGGTACACACGGTGAAAATTAAGCGCGGTGACAAAAAAGAGGCATGGGAGGATGACGAAATGACTCTCCCCCCTCCCTTTGTCGTTCTTTTTTCCGATGAACTAGGTGGGTCTTTTACGACTAGTACACGGGTATAATTCTGGGTGGGAATTATTTTCAATTCTCTCGCTCTTTATAGTATAGATAAATATCATTTGTTTGTCTAAATTGAAGCTATAGAAGGAAAAGCTCCTATGATAATAAAACTTAGTGCCAATATACATTATACAACCTTTTACTTATGTATCATGAAGAAAAATGTGTATATAGAAAATAAATAGTAGATTTCATTAGGAGATTGTTAGATACCGGCAAAATATTGGGATTGTTAACTTTGTCCCGGATGGATCGTCCCAAACTAACGTCTCAAAAATAGTTGGTTCATGTTCCCAAGTTTTGAACCATCGTGCTGAAGAGGTATACCCCCCCCCCCCCCGAACTGGAACTTGGAAAGTACCACATCCCATGTACCTGTTCCTTGACCCCATCGTACTGGGAACTTTGTGACATTGGTTCCAATAGAAGATATGCCAATTCTAGCATTCTAAATTTGAATGCTAGACTTGTGACTTTCCTTGAGCCTTACCTGTGAAGTCATATGTCCTTGAAGCCATGAGATGTATCTTATAACATCCAAAAACTAACTAGTGTATTTTCTTTGTTCCACAACAGCACAAGTATCATAACAACCGAAAAGAAAAATGTACAATGGATAAATGATCATAAGGCTTTGCATAGATGCAATCGCTCTAAGTTGGCAATAAGCCATTGAAAAATCCACGCCAATACACAACCATGTACACCCTAAAAATTCTACACAACATCTTAACAAAAAAGGAAGAGTACATTCCAAGATATATAAACTTAAAATAGAGAAGAATGGAGCAAATAGTTAATAATACATAAAATATCATGACATTTTAACTAATCAAAAGGACCCATGTATGTGGTCATCACTTGACAAATGATCATAAGGCCTCTCTTTGCATACATGCAATCGCTCTAAGTTGGTAATAAGCCATTGAAAAATCCACACCAATACACAACCATGTCTAGCCTAAAAATTCTACACAACATTTAACAAAAAAAGGAAGAGTACTTTCCAACATATATAGACTTAAAATAGAGAATAATGGAGCGAATAGCTAATAATACATAAAAAATCATGACATTTTAACTAATCAAAAGGATACATGTATGTGGTCATCACTTTTCAACTTCCTATTTTTAGCTTCTGAAATTATATTTTTAAATATATATGTGTGTTATTTGTTCATATAGCATGACTTCATCAATGGCTAATATGAACGTTGTACCATAATGAATTATGTGCCTTGAAATACAATACCTTAAATAAATGTCGAACTAAACTCTAATAAAATATGAATTTTCTTGCTTCTATTTTTCTAACTTTTGTTTCTTTGTTGAGAAAAGATTTCATTTTGCTAGCAAACATAATACATGGCTAAGATCTAGCATCAAATATGTAAAACAAACTAAACATCATGCACAAACACATATGATGTTCAAACATTGACATGGTATCATGATAAACTAAGGATAATAGCTCCTTATTGGACAAGTTACCAGATACTCCCTCTGTTTTTGTTTGTAAGATGCACACAAGATTCAAATTTTACAATCTTTTACCAATAATTTAACTATCAATTTTTTATATTCATAATGTAAACTTTATATTATTGGATTCATAATCAAATATACTCTACAATTATTATAAATTTATAACCATAAATAATATAATGTAAGATAAATGAATGGTCAAAGTATAATTTGAAAGATCATGCTAAGTCATATCATGCATTATAAATAAAAACAGAGGGAATGCATATTATAATAGAATCCATTAGTGTTGGCTCAAACAATCATTTATGTTTTCCATGCTTACAAAACAAAAGCATGCAAAAGTTAAATAATGCCCTCGTGTCACACTTGCCGGTCTCAAGGAGAATAAGAAATATGAACTAATATTATGAGCACATTTTTCATCGCTAATTTAGGCCAAAAAATTCTAAAGTATATTTGATTTGATAGTCGCTATCCTCTACATGAGTACATGAGCAAGCAACACATGTGATACATAAGATTTCTTCTGTGTGAAAAAAGTAAAATAAAACATCCACCAACCTCTCCCTCTCAATTGATTGATGCAATCAGGGGCAAATAATTGTCTCGTGCGATGGATGTCAAGAGGACCAACAAATATATTCTAATGTTCTCAACATTCTTTTTTACACCAATTAATATTTGTTAGACTAGACTAGATAAAAAAATTTCAAGCTTCAATTTTATGCACTTTTGAGAGCTAAGTTATATACTTACAAACTTCAATAGATTTAGGAGTAATGCTAATTACTTTACAGAAAACTTATGTACAAAATTAATGCTATATAAAAAACCATAGAAAATTTGTGGCTTCTACTCCTTGAAGTGTTGGATTGTGGCTGAACATGGGGGAGGATCGGTAGGACCACATGTGAACACATGGTGCTCTTAGCAACAAGTACCCACCCCTTGAGCAATCCTTCCCTAACTCTTCCTCACACCGAACTTTTTATAGAAACTATAGAACATCATATTAAAGATTGAACACCTTTTCAACATGGATATTAGGAAAGGATAAGAATGGAAGAATAGCTACTAACAATGCAAATCATACCTTCTAAATCCCTTCATTGACTTCAGGTGCATGATCAATTTTCTTTTGTCAAACAGAGTGATCACAAGTTTCCTACTTCTAGTTTTATAGTGTAGTCATATTCATAAATATATTTAACTGATATACAATTAAACAATACTTCCTTCTATGAGTCTAAGACGTCGACACGGACTCTAATATGACACTCTAAATAGCAATATCTATATATGAAAATATATTAATAACTTAATTTGAAAGAATTATATGTTATAAAAGTATTTTCATAATGAATCTTGTGTTGTCAAACCTATAAAAACCTTTAAATTTTTGTAGTCAAAGTTAAAATTTGGACTTAGGACAAACCTAGTTAAACTTATAGTCCCGATTAGAGGCTGTTAAACTGAATTACACTGAGTATAACTTTTCACTTTTCTTTTCTTTTTTCCAATCAACAATGTTGTTTGGTTTGCTGATCAGGACAGATTTTACCAACCAACAATAACAGAAAAGATTCTTATACATGGAAGTAGAAACAAACACCATATATACGGACAAATATGATGTCACTGGGCTTGCACACCACATCATGAGATAGACATAAACTAAACACAACCTCTTGTACAGACGAAGTCAGTTAGTACACGTGCCTCCGTTCCATGTGAGCTCAAATATTATTCACATGTATTACCATGCTGTGAAACAAACACACCCATCCAGTTCACCGTACCACTCAATGGGTACTTAATCTTTAGTCCTTATATGCTACTCTCAAGTCTCAATATGATTACACGTTGCGTTGTCAATAAAAGGGAGGCATCAGCAAAAATTATGACTAGCTTTTTACTCCGTTCCTGTTCAAACTTTACAATCTTTGACCAATAATTTAGTCAATAATTTTTTTATTTTTTAAACTTGATATGGTTAGATTCGCAATCAAATATACTCTCCTAAGATTATAAATTATAATTGTATAATCATAAATAATATAATATAAGATAAATGAATAGTCAAAGTCGAATTTGGAAGATCGTACCATGTCATAGCACGCCTTGTAAATAGGAATGTAGGGAGTATGTTAAAGGTATGCCTCCAGAATGATGTGACAAGCTTAATTGCACTAATGGCTCAAAACGATAGCAAATTTTCAGTTCTTGCATAAAAAGAGTTCAAGATTGCCAAACAAAACAAAGTGGAAGACAAATTCACCCAGAAACTTGCAAGGGTGTTTTGGTCATCTCAGTGGTGCCTTGCATCGCCGGGACATGACAACACCCTCGGGTGCTCTCTATAAATGCGGAGAAATCATTCCCCGCCGATCACCGCACCAGTGACGCGAAAGGAGAGAAAGCAAAACGCCAAACAGACTCTCTGTGAAACTCGCGCAGAGCCGGTAGAGGACACGCCACTCCACAGTGTCAGTCACTGCCCGCATCACGCCACCCTTCCTCCCTCCCTTCCCGGCCGTTGCCGCGAGCGAGCTCTGACCCACCACCGCCGATGGCGACGGCGACGGGCGCGATGGCCGCCACCTCCCGGGCCCCGATCCCTGCTGTCGCGGCATTCCCGGGTGATTTGGGCCTCGGGCGCTGCCGGGCGGCCGTGCCCGGGTGGCGCGCCGGCGGGAGACGGCTGCGGGCGTCGCCGTCCGCCCGGAGGCCGTTCGTGTTCTCGCCGAGGGGCGTGTCGGACTCGCAGAGCTCGCAGACGTGCCTCGATCCGGATGCCAGCACGGTACGTGATCAAACAATGCGATCTTGGCTCTTGGAATTCGTTGGCGATCCCTTTCTCCTCCCCTTTTGATCTTTTAGTAGTGCTTGCTGCGATTTCGAGGTGTACTTTGCGCGTTTACGTGGCAAAAGGCTGAATCTTTCCGCGTGATTTGGCGGAAAAATGTTAGGAAATCGAAGGCTCGTTCTTGGAAATCGGTATGGGGTAGTTGACGCGTTAATTCTCATTGTTTTTATCCGATGGGTAGAAATGTTCTGTTCTACTGACTGTTCATGCCGATTTTCTAAAAATAGATTTCTTTAATTCATTATGATCCACAAGAAGTGATCGAAAGATGACGGGGACACTTGGGCTATGTTAGTTGTAGGACGACACACCTCATCGATGATAGTTGTTGGGAGGCCTTAATTTATTAATCTAGGATATATGCGTGGTCCATGGATGACATTTAATAATCAGCTCGAGATCTAAAGATTGTACCTTGCCATTCATTTTATTAGATTTCCTGATAAGAATCAGTCCGGGACTAGCCCATCCGTACTCCCTACTCAGTCACTGAATGTTCTGCCACGTTTTACTCACATGTAATTCATGCCATCCATTTGTTTCTATAGAGTGTTCTTGGGATCATCCTTGGAGGTGGTGCTGGGACAAGGCTGTATCCACTGACGAAGAAGAGGGCAAAGCCGGCAGTCCCGCTGGGTGCCAACTACAGGCTCATAGATATCCCTGTCAGCAACTGTCTGAACAGCAATGTGTCAAAGATCTATGTGCTGACGCAGTTCAACTCTGCTTCACTCAACCGCCACCTCTCGAGGGCCTATGGGAACAATATTGGTGGGTACAAGAACGAGGGATTTGTTGAGGTCCTTGCAGCACAGCAGAGCCCAGAGAATCCTAACTGGTTTCAGGTATCTTTGTTCGTTTGTTGATGTGTCGTCAATTTATCAATCCTGTAATGTTGTTCATGCTGACAAAATGGAGTGTTAATGTCTGATACCAAGCACGTCTCTAATTCGCTGCCTTTTCATCTTCTGTCCAATATTACTCTCTAATTAGATGTCTCACCTATTCACCTTATCCTTTTTTGTCCTTGGACTGTTTGGAAAATGTTTTTTTTGTGCAATAAATGCAGTTGCACGATCACATGAATGTTTCTCACTTTGAACTTCTGTAGAATGTAGTTTGTCACAAAACAAGATACAAAATTATCAGTCCAACACTACAGTTAATCAAAATATTTGTCTGCCAAAATAGGGTATAGACATCACACTGGTATCTTGTTTTGTCTGCCAAAATAGGGTATAGACATCACACTGGTATACCCTATTTTGGCAGACAAATATTTATTGGGCTTAGTTCATCTCCTAAAAATTATTTGAACTACTGTAGTTTGTCACATGGGCACTTGATGTTTAATAAGTGGAATTATCTTCACAAGTTTTAACGAATGTGGAGGTTCCAATAGTTTCATTCAGGCTGGAAATAAAGTTAATAATGATGCATATAAAATATATGTAGCAAATGCTTGTCTCTCTGCTATCCACTTACATCTTTTGTTCCTTCCGTACCCTAGTTCGCACACTGGTTTATTGATTTGTTTTTGCTTCCCATCTCAGGGTACTGCAGATGCTGTACGCCAATACATGTGGCTATTTGAGGAGCACAATGTCATGGAGTTCCTTATTCTCGCTGGAGATCACCTGTACCGCATGGACTACCAAAAGTTCATTCAAGCCCATAGAGAAACAGATGCTGATATAACTGTTGCTGCACTACCAATGGATGAACAACGTGCAACTGCATTTGGCCTTATGAAAATTGATGATGAAGGGAGGATAGTTGAGTTTGCAGAGAAACCTAAAGGAGAGAAGTTGAAATCAATGATGGTACAAACATAATATGCCTTTTTTACCTCAATACTTAATTCTGACTGTTGGAACTATATACCTCTGTGATTGCGCTTTCATCAGTTAATCTTCTGCTTATTTTTTTAACTTTCAGGTTGACACCACTATACTGGGCCTTGATCCTGAGAGGGCCAAAGAACTACCATACATTGCTAGTATGGGAATCTATGTTTTTAGCAAAGATGTGATGCTTCGGCTTCTACGAGAAAACTTTCCTGCAGCAAATGACTTTGGAAGTGAGGTTATTCCTGGAGCAACAGAAATTGGAATGAGGGTATGTATGCTCTTGAACGTTTTTTTTTGTTTCTTTTTCCTATTTTTAAGTCTATTGTTGTGGGTTGCATGATTTGTATATTTCTATCATTAAAAGATTGTTGTTACATCATTTGTTGCTTGGCTCCTATATCCATATATGCAAATTACTATGTTTGCTTTTGATGACGTTGTGTTTTATAGGTACAAGCTTACTTATATGATGGTTACTGGGAAGATATTGGCACTATTGAGGCATTTTATAATGCAAACTTGGGAATAACCAAGAAGCCTGTACCAGATTTCAGGTATGCTTCACACATGTCTACAATAAGAAGTTAGGAGGATGCATCGTTTCTAGACCCATTGCCTACTTCTGATCAAACATTCTTCGTACAGCTTCTATGACCGTTCTGCTCCAATTTATACGCAACCTAGATACCTGCCTCCTTCAAAGGTTCTTGATGCTGATGTAACAGACAGCGTCATTGGTGAAGGTTGTGTTATTAAAGTAAGAAGCTTTTTCACATGTTTTTGATGTATTGCTTTCTATTGTTTCCGAGACTTCTGTATCATCATTCATTTTGGGATCATCTAAGTTATGGATTTATTTATCATTGCTTCTGTTTAGTTTCTCACATTTCCATGCATAGCCTTCCGAAATTCTTTATCTCATTTTTGCACCCCCTTCATCTTCCTTTGGCTAGCATTGCACAATCAACCATTCCGTGGTTGGACTCCGTTCCTGCATTTCTGAAGGTGCAGTTATAGAGGACTCTTTGCTAATGGGTGCAGACTACTACGAGGTAAGATAAAGTGAAGCGGAACTCTAATACTGCGCTATAGAAATATAGTGAGACCTTATCATTCTTTTTTTGCTCAGACTGAAGATGATAAGAAAGTCCTTTCAGAGGCTGGTGGTATTCCCATTGGTATTGGGAGGAATGCACATATCAGAAAAGCAATAATCGACAAGAACGCTCGTATTGGAGAAAATGTGAAGGTATTTCATATATATATATCTAATTCTATTTAAGCTGCTGATATTCTTTATCTAATTGACTACTTTTCTACTATTCATTACTTAGGAGAAAAAAGAGAGGAAATAAGCAAACATATTGATTTATGTAAAATGTTTCGCATGGTCTCTTTACTATTTTCTTTTAGTCCATAACTCTTGTTTAGTAGTGATTGTCAAATGCTAAATAATCTGACCATGCCTTATTCAAATTTGGCCATGAGTGTACTGTCATGGTGAGTTGAAGGCCTTCTGTTACTAAAACAAAATTGAGATATCTCGAGAATTCCTATGCCTTGTCGTAAAAGAATTGTTTGACTTCTCCAGAGATGATAATGGGCAAAAAAGATGTGCTATGTTTGTTTCTGTTATGTGTTGATCGTTCTTAAATGGTTTGTACTTTTACAGATAATCAATTTTGACAATGTCCAAGAAGCAGTAAGGGAGACAGAAGGATACTTCATCAAAAGTGGCATAGTCACGGTGATTAAGGATGCCTTGATTCCTAGTGGAACAGTCATATAGAGTCAACCATCACCGTGTACATAAGGTTATGTCTCCCTTTGAAACCAAAGTTTCTTATGTTGGTGCTACATGGAAGTCCCTATAAATCAAAACAAACATTTTTGCAGCTTTTACCAACACATGATACTGTAACTGGATGCACTGCTTAGTGCGACCATGTGGTGCGCAGCTGGGTAGTCGTTTGAATCTGTTTGCAGTATGCTCAATTGTCACTCATTTCTTGAATCTGATATATTTTGCAAATAGGTCATACTATCTGCATTGTGATTAATGTATTCATAAGCCACACTTATGTGGACACCTAATGGTTCCCATTTAACTAGTAAAAAAAAAATCTTTATGTGCAGCCCATCCCAGTCCACTACGGGACAGAAGCATGTTCTGCCATTGTTATTTTAACCCTTTCTTGTTGCATTGCCCTGCAGGTTAGTTTGCAGCAGATGGTGATCACCAATGCAGATTAAGTCGTTTCCATCCTTTCCAGACCATGTTTTCTTTCCATGTTACAAAATCACCAAGCTCCACATCAACTGGCGAGGGTATAATGAAATAATAGACGAAGTTATTCGAAGGCGCCATTTTCCTATCACTAGCATGAGGCGCTGTTCTAAATGTACTGTTGAGTGGAATTTAGATATTTTCATATGTGTAATGTATCCTTTTGCGTTCTCAGACTTAAAAATATCATATGCTTAAGACGCTTTGTCACCTATAAAGTATGCTCCCTGCATTGCCCAGGGAATGAGGATTAAATATGCTATACATAACATGATTTTTGTCTGAGATTTCTGTAGAGCTTACCAAAGTTTGGTCTAGCCTTATAGAGATGTTTACAGTGAAAACGGCATCTGGGTCGGACATGCGACTTGCCTGTCTTTTCTCACCTTGTAACCACAAAGATTTCGGTGCATATGTAGCATGTCAAGTCTAGATAGAGTATGCTTTCATTAAATTTGGCAATAATACAAGCCTAGTTCAAATCAAAATGCCAAGTCATGTGGACATGCAGAATAACATAATAGTGATGGGTCGTGCACTCTTGCACCTGAGAAATCTTTTAAACAAGCATCTCCCAAGTGCTGGTTACACTGAATATAGGCACTGGGATGGGTGCCTTGTGTACGGATGGAAATATAGCTACATTCACATAGATCATATTTACTGGAGAACATCTAGCTCAGACACGAGCAATTCTACAGGCAAATACTTTGTAGAAGGTTCAAATTATGTGAGTCAAACATTCTGGGTAGCTTAGGGTAGTAAAAGCTAGCCTATGTAAAATGCTTATTAATTTGAATGATAAGGTTCTATCACCTGCCAAAAGGAAGAGGGCACAACAAAAAGAAGCTACCAAAGATCGTTAGCCATAGAAGGCACACTCTGGATTCGCAACTGGGCTGATGTCATGTGGCACCCAGATTTTTTTCTGACTAAACCCGCACGTGTGACAAAGATTGGAAAATCAGTTGAAGTGGTATAGAGGAAGCTCAGCATTGAGGGGCGCCGACATGACCTTGAGCACATCGTTTACTGACGACATTGAGCTTATTGCTGCCTTCAGAATCTCCCGCGAGCATCCAGGCTTCAGAATGGTCCTCACCTGTGGCCATCAGGTTCCACAAGTTTAACAAAATGTACTTTCTCTTCTTCTGAAGATTGATACATATCAGATGCATGCCACTTTTAAGTGCACAAACCTTGTTCAAGTAGTCTTGCAGTATCTCGATGTCGCCCAGGTAGTCATGGCCTTCGATTGTCAATGTGATTGGCTTAGTGTTTGCGCCAGGTCCTTCGAATTGAATGCCTCCTGGAGTTCTGTAGAAATCATCTAGCAGAAAGCTTGATGCTTTCTCTCTCAAGACCCTGAGTAGTATGAGAAAAAGAAGAGTTTGCTTATACTTTTCCTTTTTTCTGAATTTGAATTCAATGGTATTAACACCAAAGCATGTAGTTATGTTTTTGGTTATTCTTAAAATAAAGAAAAAATTAATCTTTCTTTTTATCTGCCATTGTCTATTGTTATCATGTTGTTTATTTTCTATCCATTGATAATTTTTGTTAATAAATTCTGCATTTTACTGGAGGATTGAATCCAACCTTTAGGTAAAGTAAAAGGAAACTCTAACTTACGCATATGATTCTGCTTTCAGGTCAATTGGCGAAGGATGGATAACTGGCCTCCCTATAGGAACAGCTCCAGGACCACGCAAGTGCCTCCTCACACTCATCATTGCCTGTTAAGAATGGTAAATCATCACATTGCAGTCTTGATACTAGTTACTAGGACATATTTCACAAAGAAAACAAATCAAAAGGCTCAAGGAGAATACTGTTAGAGGAACAGCAGCGCAGCGCCACTTGTTTGTTGAGTCCTTCAAATTTGTTATGGTAGCCATGTAACCATTCAATCCAGTTGCTAGTATTTGCACACAAATATGGCCAAGAACCTGCATTCTTTAATGTTTAGACACGTGCCATACTGATTTTTGTTTCTAGAGAAAAGATATTGCAGGAGAGATTGAGTCTGTTTATATTTGCTTCTTACATAAGCGTAGTTGCAGTCAAAGTTTGATGGTAGTGATCCTCGAGCTTGGGATCCAAAGAAGTGGCACACTGAACTGAATTTTCTACCCTTGTAATTTCCTTCTTTCTGAAAATCACTGAAAAACATCAGAATTTCAAAAGAGCTGCATCTACAAAAATGTATGTATAATTTCATAATGCAGCGGAACTTACCGTTCTCCTGTTCATTTCTGCTTCTACTAAATGAGCTAGGAGCTGCTCAGTATCGATCTGGAAAAGGAAATTCAGTCAATAATTGTGCGAGATAAATTTGATGGCTGAGAATTTCGTAGACCTGGGATAGCTGTGCCGAGTTATCAGATTCTTGATGTAGGACCAACTGGACACAAAATATTTGAGATCTTCAGAAAGAGTTTTTAAGTAAACTGTTATTGATTAAATTCAATTATGCAAGTGATGCAATACTTCTCTCCTGATGAACGATGGCAAGAACTTGAACAAGGCAGCAGCCCATGGAGAAAGTTGAGATGGAATCTCGTCTTCAGGAACATTATTAATGTAGAGATTATTGATTTCCTAAAATATTTAAAACGAAAACTGGTAAGATGTATTAGAACCACATTTTTCATCTTGTCCTTTAGGCGTTGCAATTAAGGTGTACCTGGATGAGTGCATACATTTCTGGTATGCTTTCGATTAGCCCCTCAGGAATAAGTAGCACTCCATGGTACTTCCCTGAAAATCAATATCCCATATACCAGATTATCACAAAGTATAAATGCTTTAGTTAATTCAGATAAGAAAAAAATTTGGTATTCTTTAGTTTGTCTCAACTCAAATAGCCAGTGAAGTACAGACCTCGTGCTGCCCTTGCTTCTACTCCGTCACATATCTTGTTTATAATTTCCATCAGTGTAAGCTTTGACAATGCCACCTCCTCTCCTAAGATAACCTGAAAGCATACAATTAGCAAAGATAAAAAGACAGTGCTAACGTAATATGGAATAGTTTCACTTGATCAAACCAGACCATGTTAGGGTGTGACTGGAGCGCGCACTCGAAGGCAACATGAGATGCTTTGCCACCCATCAAGCGAACAAAATAGTAGTACTGAAAGAGAAGAAATCGAAAAGCAGAGTACGTGTACCATTAAGAAACAATCAGTTCTGTCCTGACTCTGAAAAATAAATGAGCAGAAATTTTCAATTTTCTTTTGTATTATGAGTGAGATATATTGCAATATACCTTCCCAGCTGAGACTGCATCGAGGCAAACATTGCTTATAAGCTGAGAGTTCACCTGAAAGCAAATTATGATATAAACTTTTCAGGATATGACATTTGTATACTGCATTCTGAATTTAGAATTGCTGTATTTCTAGTAATATGTCACAAGATTCACCTTGCACACTGTATCGAAACCAACAGTTGTTTCCACAAACTGATTCTTGAGATCACCACTCAGCGTTACAGGGACACCTATAACCTGCAAAAATGGTGAGGTCTCTGAAAATCTCTTTTGGGTTGCAACTTGCAAGATAAGTAGCATGCCAAAGACAATGACTACATACTTTTGTGTTGCAGTTATGCTTCGCAAAGGTCTCTGCAAGCTGAGCTGCATCTGAATTGGAGGTTACCCCTGGAGATTAAAAACGTTTGAGAATCACATTATTTGTCATGGAAACTGGAATAGTATCATGATACATGCATTACATTAGTAATTTTTTTTCCAAATTTATCTGAAAAAATGTCAGGCAAATCACATTTGATGAGAGGCTAAAATTCCAGTGGTATCACACATTTCATTGTGATATCATGAAGTCACATGTGTCGATGAATTCCATTAGCTACCAACATATGGTTTCATTTTAATGAAGAATACAAATCTTTTTTCCGGTTGTCTGATTGTAGCACCTCCAATGATGATCAGGCCATCCAAGCTAAGATCACAGCATGTCGACATAGCAGCATTCACTTGCTCTGTTGTGCGGATTTGGTCAACAGTTCTGCCGAGCAAATCAAAACCGCCTTCAAGAAGGCAAACATTTCCCAGTTATCAACAAGTGTAAAATTACATAAGGGACAATTAGGATTCATAAATGTATAAACTAACCTTGATTTTTGTATGACGAAAGTACATCATCTGTGATCTCCAACATCTTCTTTGCAAATAGTCCTTCTGTGCCACCTATACAGAAATACAAATAGATTCAACCAAGTCTAAACTATGGTCTAAGAGCTTCATCGAAGTATATCAGATATTAACGACGAATTCATCAGGAAACATGAACTATGTACCATGCAACTGTATCATAGGCAGTATTGCAAGAACAGAACATCCAAGGGGATAGTTTTCAGATTCTTCATTATGGTGTTTTTAGTGGATTTTTACAGGACATCTGAAATATCATAGATTCTTTTTATTCCTGAACCATGAGTTCCATAACACAGCAAACTTGCTTGTTGAAAAGTAGTTAAAATTCTAACATATTACCGATCCAATAGAAACAGAATGTGGATGCTTATACCATGAAGTTATGGGGGGAAAGTAGAACTATGCTCACCAATAAACCCAAGCAGAACATTGTGTGGATTCTGAGCTTTCATAGCATCATAGGTGCCCCATATGACATTGTGCCCTCCAGGTGACTGTCTTCCAGAAAACAACACACCCACCCTACACATAATAACTACATAAGTTCAGATATGCCGACACAATTATGCATACTATTTTGACATGAAGATGTAACTGTTAGTTGTCATCATAGTAATTTGGGATTAGAATCCAACCTAATTGGTGGGTGTTCTTTGATGACTTGTGCGTCAGAGACCTTTGAGTTTGGCTCTAGAAAATGCACCAGCTTCTGACCAAAGGTTTGTGGGAACGCCTGTGCCACAATATCTGCACATTTCGGATCGATGCTTGTGGTTGAGTCACCAAACTCCACTCTGACTCTGGTTCCCTAGTCATAGTGGTTGAAATTTGTAACATACTACAGTTTTTAGAAACATGAGAGAAGAATACTTTCAGGTAACCTTCGTGTATCTCTAACTATGTGGCTGGTGGCTGGTGGTAACTAAAACATTTCCGTGTGGATTTATCAGTACTAGTTCAAACTTCAAATTAAGTAGCATCACCGCAAAAAAGGGGAAGTTATCAATCTGGCCAAAAGTTTCGTTGTTTCCAAAAAAAAGGAGTAAAAAATATTAATGATTGCAATGTTTCGCTATGTTGACTGGTGTCTAAAATAAAATAGTTTTGATCATCTACTTTTTCTAAGGAAAAATAATAAGGAAGAAGAACTGCAATTCTGTTGAAAGAAAGGGGTCTGTGAGGAAAAAAGTTTCTGAACCAAGAAGTCTGCTTCCTCTAGAAGCAAAATTGTCATACACCGGTCAAAAACTCAGAAGGTTGTTAACTACAGGAGCTGTACTGATAAATGATCAACCGATCTCGTGACTGTGACTAATCACCAAGACTCCAAAGTCTCAGGTATCATTAGAACTACTTGAGAAAACCTTGCCAGCTAAACCCAAGGATAAGCAGAATGGAGCCTAAGTGGCAGGGGTGTTTCCTATGCAGCAGCAAAGCCACAAAGTTCCGCGGTGCATCCAAGATTGAGCTGTTTTGAGCTTTCCATATGACAGTGGCAGTAATTCCTTCACATCAAGAACATAACAAAGATCTTGCAATTTGCAAACATCCATATCGGTCCAAAAACAAAGGTGTAAAATGCATGAACGAAAGAGGTTTGTTTGTAAACCTGAAGACATGGAGGCAGCTCCGGTTGGTACAGCGCCCTCCTCCTCTGCAGCCCGGTGAGCTCCCTCGGCGAACCCTGGTCGGCGTTCATCCCTCCTTAACAATCTCCTCCAACACAACACAAGTTAACTGTTTAAAATTCTTCCTGGGTGCAGTTGTTGTGCTCTTCCGTCCTCCCTTTTTGTAAGGGGCAAGACGAGAGCGGATCAACGGAAGAGGAGTAAAAGTTTGCAGCTGAGGCTGCTGTTTGTTGGCCCGGCCCCTGATGCTACCAACAGCAATTTGACCCCATTTCCCTTGTTAACCTCTTTTCTGTGTGTTGGTATTCAAAGGTGTGATTGTGATAGGTCAGGCGGAGTGACCTCCCTGTGGCCTGCTACGTGTTTGGAGGGAAAATGGAATTACTATTCTCTCTTTTTTACTCCGTTCTTCAGTTTTAAATGGGGCCTAAGCCTGACAACTATTTTGTATTTATCGAATCATTTAACAATAATCTTTTTAGATGAACAAGAACTCTTGTTACACCATCGCGTTTGGTAAAAGAGCTCTTTTTTTTATAGTACCTGATGATAAAATTAGACTTGTACAGTTTCTAGCAATTGAGGGGTTTGCTTCTAATGGACTTCTTTTTTTTTTCTGCCTCCAGTTGTTGAAATCCTTCCCATTGGGTGACAGATGGAACCAAGCAAAAGTGATTGAAAGAACGAAGTAAAGAGCCAAGCAAAAGTGTTGTTCTGCAATAACTAAATGCTCCTGAGCTATCATCCGTTCGATCATCGGTGTGTTTGTCAGCATCAACTGATGAATCAATACTCAACGTCGTTGTCCCACCGAAGAAAAGCAACCTCTGTTTTTTGTTTAGTGCCATGTGGAATGATGTTTCATTCCATTCGTACGCGTTTGTCGCCGGCCTTGAGATCGAACCTGCGCGCAGATAAAACAGAGATGGAATCTTTGTTTCCAGCCATAGGTTTCAGCTCCCCGTTTCCTAGACAATCGTAGTTTCCCGTGGATTTGGACGTTGTTTCAAACTTCCACGGACCGTCATGGAAAGTTAACGTCACGCTTCAAAGCTAGGATCTTTTTTACAGAACAGTAGTCCAAATGACCGCCGAAAACATGGATCCTGGAACTTTTAGTGATAAGCATTAAGATTTACAGCCTAAGTTATCTTTTACTTACCGTAACTGAGTGAGCTTTTTTATTACACAATACTAGGCTATTAATTGTATACTATTGAAAACTTCACCTGTGGTATATGTGTAGTATATATGAGTGGTATAGGTAGTATAAGGTTATCATGGTAAAAGAACATAAATAACATCACTATAATATTTTTTTGACACTAGCATAAAGTCTACAAAATCATTCCATTTAGAATCTCACTTTTTACAATGTAATAATTACTAAAATTACTCATAATAATGGAAGGTTAGATTTTTCTCTATACTATATACTACTGAGTAGTAGTACTGTTTACCGTAAAAGAGCTTTGAGTGGACCGGTACAACTATGAAAGACTATAAAAAGTACCAATATGACAATCTCTCTTTACGACGGGCTATGGACTAAGACACTATTGGATGCTTTTGTGTTGAACAAATATTACATTTAACCATGAGTTTTTTCTTTTTCATGCATATGATTCTCCTAGTAGAAGAGAAAGAGATAAAAGGACGACTTATACAGTGAGGTGAGCATTTTCATAATTTTCCATACGAAGTAAGGCCCGTCTTGTTTGCAATTTAGACGAGTAATGACTTTACAAGAATTTGAGTTATGGTCAAAATTTTCAACCGGAACGGAAGTCGTAACAACTGACTATCTTTCTTGCGGTAATCATATACATTTTCCGTGGACGTTGTTCGACTGCCGATGTTTTTATTTTCCCTTGTGTTTCCTCCTTGAGTAATGCACACGTGCTAGCGGTGGACATATCAAAGGCTAAGCCGTCCCCAAAACACATGGATTTAGACTATATCTCCCAGCTGAACGTCAGGTCCATGGACCATGGTTTTCAAAGGCATGCATGCTGCTCGATTATCACATACGGAGTACTCGATCATGTTTTCTTCTGGTGGCCAAGCAATCAATCAAATTAAGAAAAGATTAAGATAGATAAAAGTTTCTGAAGCAATGGACTCGCTGCCGTACGCCTGAAAAGCAGCCACGACGCAGTGCACCCAAGCCAATCAGGCATCTGCTGCCTGTTCAATTCCTTGTGCACCGACAATGTCTCCCACAATGTCTCCCAGCCCTACACACGTTGCTTAGATAGTACTACTTGTTTACTACTGGCCATAGGCATTGTCACAACAGGGCACATTGCATCACATCTCCACCATTTCTTTTCTTGTTGCATCTATTGCCCCCTTTACATTTTCTTATAGCAAGGCCTATACCTATTTAAAGGGGAGATTATCTAGTTTGGTGCGTTGACCATAATGATCACATAATGTTGTGTCAGAAGCTCCAAACTTTTACACCAAGGCCTCCTCTCCTCTGGTCTCAAATACCCTACCCAAGTGATAGTATGAAACCGACGCAAAACAGGGTCAATACGAATCCATTGTTGTCTTCTTAAGGAACTAGCTCTTACATTCGCAATTTGGACAAATCAAATCCACGATCTAAAACATCGGAGGCCACTGTACCATCAAGAAAGTTGGAGATTCAACCTAGAGAAACATTTGACGTGCTTGGAGATTCTAATCAACCACTCTAAACAACCTCAGAAGCAGGTCAGAGGATCTTGCAGCAGCTAATGTAATAAAACAAAATGACACCACTTTGAGGAATTGATTGGAAGCTCTAACAAGTCACTTGCCAATTATGTGTCAGATGATGGCGGTGGGGAAATCCATGGACATTATTTTTTGTTGTAAATCCTAAAATTTTAGGTACAATTTTTGTGTAGATGGTATAAACCAAATGTTGTAAATGCACTAACCAATTATGTGTCTCTTAACGCCACTAACCAATTATCTGTTTCTTAACGTTTGTGAGATCAGTAGTATAATAATGTATATTGTATAGTAAATAATGGCGGCCTTTAATAAATTTCCCTCGCTATGTCACTCAGATTCTTAATGTTTGAAAAAATATTTTAGGCATTTAAACTTACAAAAAGTGCAGTTCTAAGCTGATAAGCTTATTCAGGTTTTGAAACCTTGAATCGCGATTAAAACATGTTAACTGATTCATGTAAGCTACTTAGAACGGGTGCACTTGCCTTGTGTGGTGCGTGGAGTTGAGCCGTGTGGTGCATATATGGTGAAACATTTAACATAATAACTGGCTTTGCAATTTACTGTGGGCGCATCGGCACCCTCTAATCACAATATACCTTCGCCCCTGCCTCCTCCTGCTGTTGTCTCCACCCTAATTATGAAGACTAATTGTTTTAGTTAGGTGCAACAACCACGCAGAGGCAAACCGTCATTCTCTCTATTCTGAATATTATTGCTTTATCAGGAGTAGAATTCTTGTATGTGCTCAAATGTGGCCCAAGTTCAAACTACCATCTGTTCTCTGGAGCAAAAAGAATGAATGAAGGAACAGAAATTGCATCCATGACTGTTGCCATGCTTGGAGCTACTCTGCTGGTAAAAGTTGCACTTGCACACAGGTATGAGGATACAAGTGTCATCCTACTCTTCATGCTATATTTATGCCAAGCTAGATTGGAGCTGCCAAAAGCAGGTACAATCCGCTCCAAGGGAGGGGTTGAATTTGTTAATCGTTCCGAGACCAAGGGGAAAATCTGGAATGATAGGAGCTCAAGAGTGTTCAGGAATAGCGCAAGCTCGGTAGCTGATGTGGCAGCGTGGATTGTCTTGTCTTTGCCACTGCAGTTGTCATGTCTTGATTATCTTGTTTGTTCTTTAGAGCAAGTATAATAAAATGTTGTAAGTAGCGTCGTATGCCCTGCACCCCTCAGCGGCACAGGCTGTGCAGCCTGCCATGCCACCTGGGTTAAGTTGGCGCCACAGTAGGTCATGCAGCTCTAGATGGCCACGAAGCACAGCATTGACACCACCGCCACCAACGCCCCGGCGCAGGCCACGAGCAGCAGCAGCAACAAGAGGTGCATCATCACCGTGGCGAGATTTGGAAATGGAGGGGATATGCGTGCATAACATGCATACCTCTCAGCGTATGTTACAATCAGTACCCAACTTTAAATATATAATACGAACCATGGGTTTTGGGTTACAACGAGAATACAAACACTACTGAAAAACTGAACATTCGTCCAACGTGTTAGTATCGGACACCTGGTACTAATGCGCGGCGTTAGTACCAGTCGTCATGCATAGTGCCACCAGAGTCCTTGTAGTACTGGTTTGAAGCCTCAGCTGGTACTAAATAGCGGTACGTGGATCACGTGACCAACAGCTAGATTCCCTAGAAAGCCATTTAGTACCGGCTGATGGTTTCAGCTGGTACTAAATAGTGAGAATGCCATTTAGTACCGACCGGTAGCTTCGACCGGTACTAAATGAAACCATCGGTTGAAGCTACTAGCTAGTACTAATGTCAACCATTTACTCTATATATAAATGAACTGCTTCCTTAGCTTCCTCCCTGAGCAAGCTCAACCA
Organism: Setaria viridis; assembly: GCF_005286985.2. Classification (NCBI taxonomy): domain Eukaryota; kingdom Viridiplantae; phylum Streptophyta; class Magnoliopsida; order Poales; family Poaceae; genus Setaria; species Setaria viridis. Next base: position 23,902,783 of record NC_048264.2, on the reverse strand, counting down.
TTTGCTCAGGCTTCATTTTTCTTCACTCGATCAGCTTCTTCACTAGACTGGTTAGCAACTTCATTCTCCCTCCTCTAGTCATAGTATTCTAGGTTTTTTCTTGAATGAGCTAGTTTTATATTACAAATGAAATACTTGTTGCTTTATTAGAGTGAGGAGAATAGAGAGTTTTTTAGAATGAGTTTTATGTTACAAATGGAGTACTTGTTGATCTTTTAGAACGAGGAGAATTTAAAGTTTTTTTTAGAGTGATGTGAATGGGGAGTTTTTTAGAATGAGTTTTATGCATGTTGATCTTTTAGAACGAGGAGAATAAGAGTTTTTCAGAGTGAGTAGAGAATAAGAGTTTTTTAGAGTGAGTAGAATGGAGAGTTTTTTAAAATGAGTTTTATATTACAAATGAAGTACTTGTTGATCTTTTAGAACGAGAAGAATGGAGAGTTTTTTATAGTGAGGACTAAATATTATAAACACATTTACTCTATCTTTCCCCGATCAAGTTCTTTATCTAATATGAAGCTCTAGGTCCAATTTTTCACGTAATACGATGGACCGGCAATGGATGTAACACCTCCGCTCCTCCAATACCAGAGAATAGAAGAACTTCGAGTCCACAAACTCTAGCTAAACATCGAAAAAGAATCTTGAAATAGTTTTCCAAACACCTTTGGAGTCAGATTTTCGTAATAGAAGTATGGTGGCCAACAGCCGATTCAGTCAGAAATTTGTTCACTGACCTTGACCCATCGACTTATGGTTGGTTTTGGATTGCCAAAATGGATGTACTCCTTCCGTACCATTTTCTTAGGATTTGAACATGTTCTCTCTAAAATCTTAAGTATTGATGTACAAACTATTGAGTGTTAATGATTTGAATGGGTTGATACTTGTGATACTTGGATTTGAATGGGTTGATATATTAACATAATATATTTAGTAAAAGCTCCATTGGATACGAATAAGAATTAAAATAAAAAGGTAAAAAAAGAATAAACTTTAGTACCGGTTAGTAAAACCAACCGGTACTAAACTGCCATCCGCATCAGCGTGACGTGGCTCGTAGTTTAGTACCAGTTGGTGTTACCGACCGGTACACTTTTAGTATCGGTTGGGCTGACCGGTGCTAAATAACATAGCATTTAGTACCGACCAAGCGATACCGGTTGGGCACCGAGTACTAAAGGGGTTACCGACGGGTACTGGAAGTTGATCCTCCGGTAGTGAAGTAACCGATAAGGCAATTCAACATTATTTCCGAGCCATCGTTACCTTACAAGGAATTTATATCTAACATCACCGTTGAGACAAGGCAACCCACGAGCTAGGGAAAAAATCTGAAGCTACTAACTCGGAAGTTGGAGGCTCAGATCCACATCCACCAACACACTAGGGTCCTTCGGCACTGCTCCTACGGGCTCCGGCTTCCTAACTGTAGCATACTATAGCTAATCGTACCGCGTGCAGAAGATAGAGAGCCGGAGGAGTCACAATTTTGGGATCCGGTGGCTTCATGCATTCGGTAGTTCATTTTTCTTTAGGAGAGAGAAGAGTAGCTTCTTGCTACAGTTTTGTACGCACAACGCAGTGACACTAAAATGTTTTTGTGGAGGAGCTAAAACCAGCGTAGCCGCACCAAAGAGGGCCTAAAGGGAAGTGGAACAGTAGCCACAAGCTCTTAGAGTCTCCATAACACTTTGGCTGTTTATAGTAGCCCTATAGCATTACTTCACAATGTCTCCCAGCCCTACAAACCAAGATGGCAACGGGCACAGATTACCCGCATGCCCGCGGGTAAAAACCCGTTAGGGTGAGGATATGGGTACCATTTTGTATCCACGGGTACGGGTGCGGGTTTTATTTTATACCCGCAGGTAAAAAATTTGCGGGTATGAAAATACACTACCCGTGCCCGCATACCCGCAAATCCGCATGACATGTGGGCCTGACCGCTGCTAGGGTTCCTCAATCTTTAATTCCTTATCCTCCTGACCTCCTCACCTCCTGACCCCACAATCAGCCGCATAGCCGCCCGCCCGCCCCAGTCCAAACTCCAATCCCCCGAGGCCCCGACCGGCGGCCTCCTGCTACTGCTGTCCCGCTTGCCGCCGGCCGCAGGCTTGCCGCCGGCCGCCCGCAGGCGCGACCGCGCGACGGCGCAGGCGCCAGGAGCAGGCCGCCCTCCCGAGTTCCAGCCGCCGCCCGCCCTCTCGAGTCCCGGCCGCCGCTCGTCCGGCCGCCGCCCGCCCTCCGAGTCCCGGCCGCCGCCCGCTGCCCGTCCTCCCGGGTCCCGGCCGCCGCTCGCCCTCCCGGATCTCGGCCGCCGCCCGCCCTCCCAGGTCCCGGCCGCCGCCCGCCCTCCCGGATCTCGGCCGCCGGCCGCCCGACCGCCGCCCGCCCTGCTCGGCGCCAGCCCCCCAGGTGGCCAGGTCAGTCACTTTCCTCTCTCTTTTTCTTCAATCTCTATTCAGTAGAATGATAGATCCATGAACTAGTTTTTTTGGTGATTTTTTTCAGTGGTGTTCAATAGATAAAATGAATGAATTGCTTTCGAATTGTTTGATAAATCATCATATTTTTATGAGAGAAGTTTGATAAATCATCATGTTTGTATGAATTGCTACTGCCTAGTCTATTGGAGTAACAAATCAAGTGATAATTTAATACCTACTATGATGTGCAGCTACAATGTCGACCCCTGGTAGCTCCCAAGTGCAAACCTCCCATGCAACTGCTGCAGTTGGTACTGAGGAGGACAAAGCTGTGGATGTTGTGAATGTATCAGAGGGGGAGGACTCAGATGATGGTGGGCGGCCTTCAAAGAGAAAGCTCACCTCTGTAGTCTGGAATGACTTTGAAAAAGTGCGTGTTGATGGAGTTTGGAAGGCCAAGTGCAACCACTGCAACAAGAAGCTTTCAGCCACATCAAGAAATGGTACAACGCACTTGAAAACTCATTTGAAAACTTGTGCCTACAATAAAAATAAGGTAGGAACAAAAGTTCAAACTAATTTGAGGTTTGCAAACACTGAAAAGGGGGCAGTAGCTGTAGAAAGCTATGTGTTTGATCAAGATGTAGCTAGAAAAGCTCTTTATTCCATGATTATACTGCATGAGTACCCATTGTCCATTGTTGATCACTATGGCTTTCGTAAATTTGTTAGTGCATTACAACCTTTGTTCAAAATGGCAACTAGAAACACTATTAGAAGGGACATCATGAGTTTCTATGAGGGAGAGAAAAGGAAAGCTAGGATATTCTTGCAAAGGACAAATTGTCGTGTTGCTATCACAACTGATCTTTGGATAGCTGAAAATCAAAAGAGAGGCTATATGGCAGTGACTGGACATTTTATTGATGACTCATGGACGCTTAGAAGCTGCATATTGAGGTGAATATCTTAATTCTGCTTGCTGTCCAGATTGTAGAATTATGTTCATTATGTCCAGCTAAATTATTGCTTGCTGTCCAGGATATTTTATGAACTGTTTAGCTGAATTATTGCATTGTTTGATGTAGGTTTATGTATGTGCCATGCCCCCATACAGGAGAGGTTATTTGTGATGCATTGCATAAATGCCTGCAGAGTTGGGATCTTGATCGGAGGGTATCAACTGTGACTCTTGACAATTGCAGTGCCAATGATAACATGATTGGCTTAATGGACACAAGGCTTGGGGCGGCTAATATGCTATTGAAAGGAAAATGGCTGCACATGCGGTGCTGTGCACATATTCTCAACCTCATTGTGAAAGATGGCATGGCAGTAATTGGAACTGCAGTTGCGCACATCCGAGAAAGTGTTGCTTATTGGATTGCTACTCCAAAAAGGTACGAAAAGTTTGAGAAAACTGCTCTAGATGAAAATGTTGAATTGGACAAGAAGTTGCATTTAGACTGCAAAACTAGATCGAACTCAACCTACATCATGCTTAGCATTGCTATATTTTATAGGAAGGTTTTTGAACGTTTGGGTGAGCTCGATAGGACCTATGATTGTCCAGCAGCAGATGATTGGACATTTGCTACTAATGTTTGTGAGAAATTAGGGATATTCTATGAGCTTACTGAGTTATTTTCTGGGACAAAATATGTTACAGCTAACCTGTTCTTCCCTAAAGTATGTGAGATTAAACTTAAACTTAACTATTGGGGTCATGATGAAGATGAAACTATTAGGAACATGTCTGCTGCCATGATAGAAAAGTATGATAAGTATTGGGCTGACATCCATGGTCTTATGGCTGTTGCTGTTATTCTTGATCCACGTCTTAAGATGACAATGTTACATGCTTGCTATATTGCTCTTTTTGGAGAAGAGGCTGCTGGAAAATATGTTACAGAGGCTCAGGAATTGCTTACTAGTTTAATGAAACATTATCATGTGACAGACCAAGACAATGTGGCTACATCCTTTGCTGGTGCCCCTTCTACAGTTAGTGCAGCTGCTGTGTTGTCCATATTTAAAACCCTTATTGCAAATAAGAGGACTACAAGCTTTGTTAGAAGTAAGAATGAGCTTGATCGCTACTTAGAAGAGGAAACTCTTCCTCATGATGAGAATAATTATTTTGATATCCTAGGCTGGTGGAAGTTGGAGGGAGCTCGTTATCCTACTTTGAGGCTAATTGCTCGTGACATTTTGGCTATTCCAATCACCACAGTAGCTTCTGAATCGGCTTTCAGTACTAGTGGGAGGGTTTTAAGTGAGCATCGCAGTCGTCTTACTCCTAAAATGTTGGAAGCTTTGATGTGCAGCCAAAGTTGGCTTCGTCACAACCTCAAAGGTATAAAAATGTGCATTTACAATGAATTCTTTTCATTAATACATGGATTGTATACTGCAGCTACTAATGTTTGAACTTGGATGTAGATGAGGGTGATGGAAGGTTCAATACCTTTTGGTCATGCCTTGAAGACAATGAAGAAGATCTGAAAGATGAATCTTGCATCACTAGAGCGGATTCCGACTAATTACCTGTCCATGACTCCATGTCTTGTTTATTTGCATCACTTGGGAGACTTTGCAGTTGAACAATGTGTACTTGTATTAGTTGTATGGTAGGCCTGTAGTCCTGTACTGTATTGTTGAATGTGTGGACCGTGGTGATTGGTGAACTATTGAACTGTGCTGTGTGATTTGTGATTGTGATGAATTGAGATTATGAACGTTGTGATCTATTTATATGTTAAATATCATCCATTTATACTTCTGGCGGGTATGCGGGCATGCCCGCGGGCAAAATATGCCCGCGGATAGCGGGCGCGGGCGCATAGTGTTGCCCGTGGCGGGTGGCGGGCGCGGGCGCGGGCGCGGATATACTGTCGCGGGTGCGGGTTTGTGGTTTGTATATCCGCGCGGGTTTTACCCGTTGCCATTTTTACCTACAAACACTTGCTAAGACACTGCAGGCATATCAGCACATCCTCACTGTTTTTTAGGTCTTAGATGGTTCTTGTTGCATCATTTATATATTGTCCCTTTGCATTTTCTTATGGCAAGACGACCTATGCCTATTTATACGGGAAAATTATCTTGTTTGCTGTGATGACCATGAGGATCACATAATGTTGTGTCAGATGCTCAAAACTTGTACACCTCCTTAACTCTAGTCTCAAAATACCCTACCCAAGTGAGAGCATAAATCCGACGCAAAAGGTGGGTCAGCAACCATCGCCCATCACCTCCATTAAGGAAGCAGGTACGAGCCGTTCCAAGGAACGGGTAACATATATAGCTGATGTGGCAGTGTGGATCATTAGGTAAGCGCGGCATGAATTGACCGTCATTGTTGCCACAAGCAGCAGCAGCAGCAGCGAGAGGTGCAATGCTGCTGCCGATCGACAACAGTTTTGCATCGTTGGTGCATGGTCCGGTGTGGGAGATTTGGAATTGGTGGGGTTATGCGCGCGTAACGTGCATACCTCTCATCCTATGTTACAATCAGTACACAAGTTTAAATATGTATATAATGTGCGTGGTGGATTTTGGGTAACAAGAAGAGAGCACAAGTAACCGAAAAAGCCGCTCAACGTCACCACCAGGCCACCATTCCCTTACAAGGCAACAGGCAACACATGACCTAGCAGGGAAAAATCTGAAGCTACTAACAAGGAAGTTGGATAGTCGATCCACCAATACACTACAAGGGAAGTGGAACGGTAGACACAAGCTCTTAGAGGCTCCATAGCACTTTGCCTATGTGTAGTAGCCCTATAGCATTACTTCACAATGTCTCCCAGCCCTACAAATACTTTCTCAGACGAGACTTGTTTACTGCTGTCGTAGGCATTGGCACTACGGGGCTACAGCCACAAGACAGCACATCTCTCCACTGTTTTTTGGGGGTCTTAGATGGTTCTTGCTGCATCATCTATATATTACCCCTTTGCATTTTCTTATGGCAAGACTTATGCCTACTTATAACGGGAAATTTTCTTGTTTGGTGCGATGACCATGAGGATCACATAATGTTGTGTCAGATGCTCATAACTTTTACACCAGGCGCTCCTTAACTCTGGTCTCAATTATATTTACCCTACCCAAGTGATAGTATAAAACCGACACAAAAGGTTAGCCGTCATCTCCATTGTTGTCTTCTAAGGAACCAGCTCTTACATGCCATTTAAACAATGCAAACTGTGACGAGGTTGATACATGGAAAGCCACCATAATGACAAGGTAGTTAGAGATTTCAACCTATAGAAACATCTGAGTCCACTGCTAGTGACAAGAAATAGTTGAAGACTCTAATGGACCAACACACTCTTAACAACCTCACAAGCACATCAGAGAATCTTGCAGCTTCCAATGTAATCAGCATGGCTGCCATAGCGAAACCCTAGCTGACTAGATTAACCTAAATGGCACCACTTTGAGGAATTTATTGGAAGCTATAACAACTAAAGGAACTATATCTGCAAGAAGAGGGCTTGCGTTCCTTGCGCGCCAGATGATGGTGTGGTGATTATTTTTTGTATTTCCTAAAATGTTAGGTGCAACATCATATAGATGGTATGAATCAAACCCTAAGTGGCCGAGAAGGACATCAGTGCAAGCACTGTAAATAATGAGCTAATCAATCCTCTGTTCTTAACTCCTTGTGACATGCAGTAGTATAATAATGTAATATTGCAAAGTACACTAATGGCCTTAAAATTTTCTTAGATCCTTAGGGCCTGTTTGGCAACTTGGCAAATTTTTACAAACGTGATACTAAACAACTGTAATTCGATGTGCACTAGAAATCCCCTGTATCTATTCCCGCTTGTAACTGGCCGTTTGGATAGAAACAAACCCTGCAGCTGAGCCTCAGATAAGCTTCTGAGTTTAAATTGACAGCATGGAGCACAAGCAAAATAATGATCACGGACACCAAACGGATTTGGGACATACAAAATCAACAATGATGCAAGGATCGTGTGATTCTCCATTGCTGCTGCTGCCAGAGGCATATCGTTCTTGTCTGCTGTTACTGATTCAATCTGATTGTGTGCCCCAGGGAAAAGGATTGAAGGCCGACAGGACGACGGCGTACGCGCTGCTGGATGCCCTCGCCACTGGCGGTGACATGAGATTGACGGCCCTATGTGGCCTCGCCGGCCTCGGTAGCCTCGTCGTTTCCATCGCGGCGTCGGATCGAGGCTGCCGGCACCGATCGGGGCCCGTGGTGTGGATGGAGGCAGGGGAATTGGTGGGATTATGGGAGAGGGATGAGGGGAAGAGAGGGAACCAAGTTCATGGAGGAAAGGAGAGCACACCACGGTGGAAGAAGACTAGCTGCGGCCTGGGGCTGAATACCAGTGTGGATCTATTTATTTTACAACCCATCCAAGCAGGATTTTGAGGTCCGACTGGAAAATTTTTGGGCTGGTATTTTACACTGGTTTTTGAATGCAAAACCGGGCTTCCAAACAGGCCCTTAAACTTTTAAAAATTGTTTGAGACCTGTAAACTTTTCATCGTACTATGCCTTTTTGGCCTTTAAACTTAAAACAATTCCGTTCCTGGCAGAGGCAAACCGTCATTTGCTCTGTTCTGAATATTGGAATTCTTTTATGTGGGCCAAGTTCAACCTACCATATGTTCCGGAGCAAAAGGAATAATGAATGTTCATAGTGCATCCAGGGTTGTTGCATCCTTGGAGCTACAACTCTGCTGGTAAAAGTTGCACAAGGGTATGAGAATACAAGTTTCATCGTATCCTACTTTTCATGATGTATGCCTGTATTCATGTCAAGCTGGATCGGAGCTCCCCAATAAGGAAGCAGGTACCAGCCCTTCCAAGCAAGGGGTTCCGTTTGTAAATCGGTCTGTGACCAAGGGAAAAATCTGGAAGAAGCAGAACTCAAGAATGTTCTGGGATGGCGCAAGCTTGGTAGCAGATGTGCCAGTGTGGATCATTAGGGAAATAGGGAGGGCAGCGTAAATTGGGTGTTTGGCCAGAAATCAGCGTTGCCACTGCTAGTGCAGTTGCCATGTCTTCATTATCTTGTTTGTTCTTTTAGGTCGCATTGCATGTTTAGCTGTAGTATGATAACAGTGTTTCAATGTATATCAATATGTTGCATTATTCTACTTGCATTAAGTGAAAAAAGTGACAAATACTCCCTCCGTTATAAAATGTAGATCGTTTTGCCTTTTATAGATACATAGATTTTACTTTGTATTTAGACATAACCATATATATAGACGCATATCAAAATCTATGTAGAAAAACTAAAACGACCCACATTTTGAAATGGAGGGAGGAAAAAAGGCTGCCTTTTAATAAAATCTAGTAACAAAACAAAATGTCATGATGCAGTGCCGCTACTGCCCCCGCCCAGGGTGAACGTGAATCAGTGGTGCATTGTGACACTGTTAGACTAATTGCCAGGACATGCTTGATTTTAGAGGCATGTCCTCTAGGAGGCATCGTGAATTAGTAGTTTCTTTACGTAAGACTTAGTTAACTATTTATTTCATTATTTGAATGTACTCTAGGAGGCATTGTTGCATTGAACCATATATCTTTTAACTTCACCATGTTGATCAACAATCATTTGAAAGCAAATTACTACTAGATGGCGAACAATGTCTTCGGAATTTAAGTCGCCTCGCCCCCGACCATGGTCAAATTAAGCAAATTCCTCAGGTCGCAGTTAGGTTGACACTTCCCAACGAATGCGAAGGTTATTTGAGAGTACATGATCGAATTAGATTATTTTCCCATGTTGAGAGAGAGGATTCCCTGCCTCATGACTTATCACTATGACCGTTATAGGGCAGAAAAAAAAAGCGAACCGAGCTATGGTTCCTTGTAGCGAAACCGGTACCATCTATATGGGTTCAAGTCTCCTACTTAGCACGAGAGTTCACATTTTTGTATAATTATTCTTGTAGTGGTATGTGATGTGCCCGTTGATAGTGATCAACCAAATAACAATAAAGAACATTATTAACAATAACAAAGTGATGCCTCCCAAGCAAATCCAATAAAAAAAAGTCATGAATACAAAAAAGAAGACTAATACAGAAAATCATTTACGGATCGATCATGTGCGAATGACATCCTCTACCTTGTCTACCCAATGTATTTGTTTCCAATTCATGATGACACGGTTCCAATGCTTTATTCTGCTAGTGTTAGGAATACAAAACGCAAACCGTAACTGCCAAATGAGAGATGCAGATCCAAAATGATAATGTTATGGCGTTGTTTCCAAAGACACTACACTACTACAGAAATAATTTGTAGGGGAGCTCCGTTTTTTCTAGGGGTGGGTGAAACTGCCACCCGCACCTATAAAACGACGGACATTACTTGAGCATTCGGCTCACCCTTAGAGAACCATTTGCAGGGGCGAGCCACAGGACGCCCCTACAACTAGTTCTCCAGGGGCGGGTGATGCCATCATAAAGGGTGACAAAATAGCCGGCTGGGTTTCTTCCTCGTCCCGACAGCACTGCTCGGGGGAGGTGTTGCCTGAAAATCAAAAAAAGTGAAAAAAGTGGGGGAAGGTTTTCAACTTGGTTTCCTTGGAGTTGGAGATTAAATGAGGTAAGTTTATGCTAATTCCTTGTCTTTTTGAAGCTTATTGCATAGGTTTTAGGCTCAAATGGAGTTGCATATAGATCTAGATCTCCAAGGTGTGGATTAGCCATTTGGACCTCATTTATCTCAAACTTTTGGATGAAGTTAGGTTTTTTAGGTAGGAGAACAAGATTATCTAATCATTTGGACTCAACTTTGATGTTTTAGCCTCATTCATGAACGATGAATTTCCTAGGTCCATGGATGAGAGAGAAGATTTGGTTTTTTCTATATTAACACATGCATGATATAATTTTCATTTTTTCCATGATATAATATTACACGTGTAATTATATGTTTAGTTCTTGTTTGTTTAACATTTATGATAGTTTTAATCAAGTTGACATGGATGATATTTTCGTTAGCAAATAGTATATAAGTGTAATTATATATATAATGTTTTTATCATGACAAAACAAGTTGACATGGATGATTTTTTCATTTTGTGTAATTTTTTTAGAGAGATGGATAAGATATGGATGTACCCAGCACGAAGATTGGACGCCTATTTCCGTGGAGAACTTAACAAATTCATTAAAGCTGTAGAGAATAATGCATTGGTCGAGAAGGCAAAGATGGTGGCTTGTCCTGGCAAAACCTGCAAGAACATGAGAGTATTCAGTGAGACAACTACAGTAAGATTGCATGTGATGGTTCGATGTTTCATTGAAGACTACATGATCTGGACATCTCATGGTGAGAAAGCACCCCCTCAGGATCCGCTTGACGAAATCATGGAACATGTCGAGTTTGAAAGAATGCTTGATGTTTATGATTCATTTGATGAGGGTGTTAGCGACGATGATGGTGGTGGCTCTGATGGTGATGATGGTGTTGACGAGGGTGGCAATGGTGGTGGTGATGCTAATGACGGTTATGATAGTAGTGGCGATAATGAACTTGATGACAGTGATTTCCTGAGCCAGTTGTTGCATCACACCAAAGCGGAACTATTGGTTGGCAGTGCAAAGGGGTTAGCAAACTTCGAGATGGTGAAGAAATCAGTGGAGGAGAATGTGTACGAGCGTTCAAAGGGATGTCCAAAACACTGGACCGTGCTTCATTTCATACTTGAGCTATTGATTCTAAAGGCTAAGCACGGCTGGTCCGATGATAGTTTCAATGATCTACTGCGTATCTTGGCTTGGTTGCTTCCAAAGCTAAATAGAGTGTCCACCAACACATATCAAGCAAAGAAGCTTGTCAGTTCGTTCACGATGGGTGTGGAAAGAATTCATGCATGTCCAAACCATTGTAGCTTGTATCATGGGGATACTTTCAAAGGCTTGGACAAATGTCCTGTATGTTCTGCAAGTCAGTACAAAAACAATTCCAGTAATTGTGATGACGACAGACAAGGTACAACCGATGTGATTAAAGGAAGAGGAAGGATGCAATAAATAGTGTAGCCACTGTTGAGCCAGAAGACACTACTTTAGATGCTTCTGAGAAGCAGAGTAGAATTCTTGCCTTGGTCATGTGGTACCTCCATGTTGCCGATCGTCTTAGGCATTTCTTCTCAAATCCAAAAATGCTGAACTGATGGGATGGTGGGATGCAGATAAGCGCAAAAAGGGTGATGGAAAGCTTCGATATCCATCCGATGCTCGCCAGTGGAAGAAGTTTGATGAGTGGTACCCACAATTTGGAAATAATCCAAGAAGTGTTCGATTTGCACTAAGTATGGATGGAATGAATCCATTGGGTGAAAGGACCAGCACTCACAGCACATGGCTAGTGATCTTGATGATGTACAACCTGTCAACATGGTTGTGCCAAAAGAGAAAGTATATTTTGCTATCCATCCTTATACAAGGACCAAAGCATCCTAGCACCGGTATAGATGTTTTTCTTGAGCCTTTGATACAAGAGATGGAAACTTTATGCAAGAATGGTGTCGACATCATTGACGGTTTTGCACGGCGGGAATTTAATCTAAGAGCCATTATCTTCGTCACCATCAATGATTACCGAGCGTTGTTTATCTTGTTAGGACAGGTGAAAGGTAAGACGGGATGCACGGTGTGCATTGGTGACACTGTATGGTCTTTCCTAGAAGGTTCTAGAAAGGTATTTTACCTTGGATACAAGCGCTTCTTGGTGGAAAGACACAAGTACCACAGTAAGAAATTCTAAGCCTGACCTAGAATCTGCTCCAGAAAAATGAGATGGGCACTATGTTTTCAACACGGTTAGGACCATCCAGGTTCCATATGGGAAGATGAAAAAAGATGGGAAGAAGAGAAGTAGAGATGAACTAACTATAGATGGTGTGCCATTCAAGAAGTTGTCGATCTTGTACGAGTACTTGCCGTATTGGCCGGACCTTGAGGTCCACCATGCCATCGATGGTATGCACCTAAAGAAGAATATGTTTGGTAACACAATTGGTCTCTTTCTGGAGAAATCAGCCAAGACAAAGGATACCCTGAAGTCACAACAAGACTTGGTAGCCATGAAGATAAGACAAGATCTTCACCCTATTGATAAGGGCAATGGAAGATATGAACTACCCCCAGCTAGCTACAACTTGACACTAGATGAGAAGAAGGCAGTGTGTCAGTTGTTATGAGGGATTAGAGTACCAAGTCGATTCTCATCCAACATCATGAAACTAGTCACGATGAAAGATCTCTCTCCCTATCTGCTACAACTGTCATGATTGTCATGTGATGTTGACGTTGTTCGTACCAATTGCAATTAGAGCGATCAAGCCTGTATATGTGAAGATGGTTATCACTCAGTTGTGTTACTTGTTTAACAAAATGTCTCAAAAGGTTATCGATGAAGATGAATTGAAACACCTCCAAGAATTTATTGGGGAGACTATGCTGCCTCTGGAGATGTGCTTCCCTCCAGGATTTTTTGATATAACGGAATATCTCATGATTCACATGGTCGATTAGATACAGGCACTAGGTCCACTTTACCTACACGAAATGTGGATGTATGAGCATTTCATGTTAGTTCTGAATCGGTACATTCTGAATCATGCTTATCCCTAGGGATCCATGATAGAGGGATACAATACAGAGGAAATCATCGAGTCTTGCCTAGGTTACCTAAAGGATAAAGTACGCATTAGTTTGTCTGTTCCACGATTTATGGGGAAGTTGGAAGGGATCGGCACAGTAGGGAGAAAGACCTTCGTTAACAAGGACTTCAAAGATGTGCAACAAGCCCATTATAGCATCATGTAACACCTCACAATAATGTCATCTTTAGTCGGTCAACACTTGAGTGTGATTCGTGCTCAAATTAATGGCCGCTCGGAAGATTGGATCATGAGGGAGTACAAGCGTTGTTTGACTACATGGTTGAAGGACCTAAATCTACCAGATTGGGAAACCATGGAAGATCAAATGATCAAAAGATTGGCAGCTGGCCCATCTAGCCAAGTCACGTCATGGCAAGGGTATGATATTAATGGATATCTATTTTATACTCTTGTGAAGGACAAGAAGACTATCTCAGAATAGTGGTGTTCGTCTTGAGGCCTTAGATGAGAGAACTGGCTAAAGTACCACATATTATGGCATCATAGATGATATATGGGAAGTCCACTATGGTTCCAATATACAGATCCTAGTCTTTCGGAGCCATTAGGTCAAACACCCAAAAGGTGTTGAAGTGGACGACTATGGGCTCACAATTGTTGACCTCAACAATGTTGGTTACAAAGATGACCCTTGGGTACTTGCTTCACAGGTCGCACAGGTTATGTATGTTGTTGATCATGCAAAAAAGACAAAGCACGTTGTAGTCCCTAGAAAACAAGAAATATTAGGAGTTGATGGTGTCGACGACGTTGAAGAATATAATCAGTGCAATGAAATGAACCTCTTCACAGACCTACCACAGAAGATGATAATTTTAGAAGCATGTATAAAGAAAGATGAAATGCCCTGGGCACGCAAGGATGGAGAATCAAGAATTATTACCGCATAATATATAGCTAGTTTGAGTCCATTATCTCATGTACTTTGAATCAATTACCTAACACTTTTGAAGTTGGCATATATGTTTTTCATCTGAGAAGCACAATAACTTTTGAAGTTGAATGTATGAGTATATGTGAATGTGTTTAGTGAATGCAATTTTTGAATACAAACATTTACAATTTATCTTGTATGAATATAAACTTTATATCAAAATTGTAGAGCTCAACGAGATATTAAACTTTGTAGTTGATAACTTTTGCATTTGAGATCATTAATAGCTCAAAAATACATCTTAGAAGAAAAAAAAAATGGAGAAACGATCCCGCCCCTGGAAATGATTTCCAGGGCGGGTGACGCCATCACCCATCCTTGAAAATCTTTTTTAGGGTTGGGTGACGGCGTCACCCGCCCCGACTAATGGCACCCTATATATGGTAACGCCCACGTGGAGTTAACCAAATTTTTGGAGAAGCCCACGGGATGCTGACAGGCTGCAAAAATTTCCCCCCTCCCTCCCCCGCACCGGTGCTGCTCCCCTCCCTTCGAGCTCCGCTGCTGCAGCGCCTCCCTACACCGCCTCCACCGCCAGGCCGCAGCGTCGCCTTTCCCATCACGGTGCCTCCCCGCGCCGCCTCTCCAGCGCCAGGCCGCACAGCACGGGGCACGCCTCCTCCCCTCCTCTCCACCGCCGTGAGGCCGGTCAGCCTCCTCCCCAAGTGCCGCCGCCTCCCCACCGGGCTGCCTCCTCCCCGCCAGGCTCGGGCAGCCTCCTCGAGCATGCCACCTCCTCCCTACCACCTCCCCGCTGAGCTGTCGCCTACCCGCCACCGGGTCAATTTCTTCCATTATTTTGTAAACCAACAATTGTAAATTTCTTCCATTATTTTGGACAATCATGAAGTTGATTTTTGTGGAAAAATATATGTTGTCTAAATTATCATTGAAGTTGATGTTTGTGGAATAACCTATCTTATTACAATTTTATTTTGTTAGTTTTGGCTAACTATGGCAAGTTGAGGTGGTGGTGGCGGCCGTAGAGGTGGCCGCCGTGGTGGTGGCAGCCGTGGATGTAGCCGTTGTGGTGGTGGTGGTAGGGGACAATACATATTCGAGGACCCTCCTGCTAGTCATCCATGACTTCACTTCCCTAATAGCGCCGTTGACTTGCCAACGAGTAGACCTTAAACGGCCCATTAAGGGACGTACTCAGACACGATCAGGACAAGGGGATAGGCTTATCCTACTCGGACTAGTCAAGTGTATGGAAAACTACTCGGGTCATACCGAGTAGAACTCTGTAATAGCACTCGACCAGGACTCGGACTTGTAACCCTGCCCTCCCGTGCATATAAGGGCGGGCAGGGACCCCCCTCAAACAGAACAACTCCAAGTGCATCAAAGATCAATACAAGCAAACACACAGGACGTAGGGTATTACGCGATCTAGCGGCCTGAACCTGTCTAAATCATGTTCCTTGCGTCACCATTGATTCCTTGATTCTCGACGGCCCTTACCGCATAAAAGACCACCTAGGGTACCCCCTAGGTGGGTTGCCGGTCTAAAATACCGACAGCTGGCGTGCCAGGTGTCCACTACTCGAGCCAACAGCTCGACTACCGACTACAAGATATACTACTCTTAATTCAAGACTACCAACTCAGCAAGCATTCTAGCTCTGGTACAAAACCTCAGCGGTAGAGTAATTCTTTACTCAAGACCGAGGATGCTTCGTTACATACGAGTAAAAGTACTCGAAATACAAAAAGACTACAAGCAACTGCCTACTGGCGACCTGCATTTAAGCCTCAGGCTTTTACAATATCACAAGGCCACTCAGGACTGCCGACTACAACGGGAGGGGCCTACACGCAAGGAAGCTGCGCAAAACGCAATCATATCCAGGTCCTCTACCCAAGGCAACGCCAGGTACTCCTGCACTGCCGCTGCCTTGACAGCGGCAACGATGAATCCCGCGTGCCGTGCAAAGAAGGAAACAAGGCTGCTCTTTTGCTAGCCTTGTCGAGCCAACGGCCACACCTCCACCTCTATGAGAGCCGGATAAAGACCGTGGCACTCATCACCCATCACTCGTGAGTTCCAGCGCGTACCCGGCTGGATCACGAGCTGCAAGATGAGGCGCGTGATGTACCCTCCTACGAGGATTCTTTTAGCATCGCGGCTATCCCTACGAGTGTTAGTCAGTGGAGGGAAGGTGGCCTCAATCTACGAGGAATCTTCTAGCATCGATGCACTCTTTGACTGCTCTCTACACTCAAACAACAACAATCGAAAGCAATCCATCGCTACTCAACTTGATTCGGGTCGATCTCCATGGTGGTCTATTTATAGTCAAGCGATACAACTGCCAACCACCCAGGAGTTACTATGCGTCCGTGATCGATGAGTCTGGATGACTTCTGACTTCGCCCACGTGAATGCATTCATGCCACAAAGGACAAAAGAGTACAGTACACCCGTGCACCTCCTCTTCAACGAGTAAACAAAGCGAGGTACTCGACAACATCGCGACTACTCCAACTCAGAACAACTTCCGCCAAGCATGGTCTACACCCGAGGCGAACCCTTGTCTTGAGGGCCCAGATAGGTCCGACCCTTGGACCATGGGTCGGGCGAGATGGATCCTTGCGGCAAGGGGTCGGGCGCACCCGACCCTTGGACCATGGGTCGGGCGAGACGGAGTTTTGCAAGCAAAGGGTCAGGCGTGTCCGATCTCGAGACCTTGGGTTGGGCGAGGTGGAGTAGAACACCCCTTGCTCATGCAGGGTCAGAAACACTTCAAACAACAAAAGTATGGACAAGCGTTCATTCCTCAAGACAAGATATCGTTCAGAATACTCGGCAAAGTTTACAAGGGTACATAGAAGCTCAAGGCTCCTCCAGAGATACAAATTCAGACATCTTTGACGCGATTGGCTCCGCCTCCTCGAGGTACTGCGCATAGGCTTCCTCTATGCAGTTGCGAGCAAAGCCGTCACCAGCCGCCGACAAATCTGCCCTCGGGTAGTATGACTTGACCACAGTAAGGACTTGTTTGCAAACAGCCTTGCAGAGGCCAGTCACCTTACCTGGAGCAGCCATCAAGCGCTCGACTAGTGATTGAGGCCCTGCGTCCTCCTCCAAGGGGGCAATTGCATTCACCAAGTCTTGAGCAGCATCAGTCAACTCTTGGAGCTCTCCCCGAAGTCCTCCCACAGTCCGGGCATGATCTCTATAGGCCACCATGGCCATGTCCAGCATCACTCCATTTTGGATTTTCCGGTCTCGCTGATGCTCACAGGCAGCCTGTGCTTCCGTCAGCGCAGCCCGAAGATGTTCAGCTTCATCCGCTACTCGGTCGTGCGCGTTCCTCCAGTCAAGGAGTTGGCTACTCGCAATCGCCTCCTTCCTCTTGAGTTCTGCAAAAACGACCAAGTTCAATACAATCGACTACAGTTGTACATACTCGAATCATGAAAATTACTCACCTTGATACTTTTTATTCAAAGATTTGTAGCGGCTCTCCAGTTTTTGCTGCAAGACTTCATGATCTGACCGCTCAACGGCAAAGGATTTCGCTCCAGCTTCATGAACCCTCAAGGATTCCGTAAGCCGGGCACACTCCTGCTCCAATTGTTTGTTTCAATCCTGAAGGGCTTGAGCGTTCCTTTGCGTCCTATCATACATATCCTGCAAAGCAACGCAAACAGTCAAGTCCCTTAGTCACTAAACCTGTTAAGATAACTGACGAAACACACCTGGAAGCTTCAAAACACATCAACAGCTCTTTGAAACTCTGACTCTGACGGAAGCCCGAGTACAGGACTCTCAATACTCTTTACAGCGCGAGGAACTGCATCAAGGGTGGTACCTAAGACAATAACATCAGTCAACTCAATACTACGACTAAAATACCAGGACCCCAGATACATACCTGGAGCAGTTGGTTCTTTGGATTTCTCCACATCCACCACAGCTAGAGCTTTGCCAGTAGACGCCGACAAAGATGCATTCCCAGAACTCGAAGCAGCTGAGGGGTCCACCGAGCGGATCACTTCTTGAAGCATAGACATGGTAGCTCCAAGGCGACCAGCGTCAACTCCGGATACTTCTTCGCTAGTCAAATCTTCCAAGGGAACAGAAAGAGTAGCCAGGGGACACGACTCTACTCCTACCTCCACAGGGATAGTCTCCTCCGCATCCCTACATCAAAATATATAGTCATCACATGACTTCAGGAAGATTTGAAGATACAAACCAAGAATACAAAAACTCACCGAGTTGATCGTGGCGGCAATCGCACACGTTTCTTCTCAGCAACAGGCCGCCGAGTACTCGGCGCTACAAGAGCAACTGCTGGTGCTGTCTTCTCACCAAGCCCTGCAAAAAACAGGGTCAAGACTACAAACTCAGACTAACAAAAATAATCGGGGAAAAAGCTCACCACTAGCGATCACATTGGATAATAAGGAGCCAGTAGCAACTACTGGCGACAATCCTTCCACGACATCTGCTACTCCAGCAGGCAAATCTAGTACTGCCTGGTCAGGGACGGGCAGCGCGGTAGCCGACGGAGCCTGGACTGTCAGCTCGTGGGCTACTCCAGCATCTGCTCGTGGCACCCCCTCTAGCACCTTCTCAGCAGACGCAACATCAACGCCTTGAGCGGTCATGACTACTTCATCTGAAGTAGCCTCATCGTCACCAAGCGACGCATTGTCAGCCTTTCGAGACAGACAAAATGATCAAAAAAGATTACATGTTAAAATCCATCAGCTACAAGTGAGTACAGGGCTACATACCTTGGCACCCTGAGACTTCTCAGAAGGAGAAGTCGAAGCAGACTTACCAGCAGACCTCTTGCGGACTACTCGGCGTTTCTTCACAGGAGGAGAGGGCTCATCCTCTGACTCCTCAACAACAGATTCTTCTTCTGATTGAGCCAGATAGCCAGCCAAGACTCGGGACTACAAAAACAAGACAATACTCAAAACAATGGCCCAAAGGGTTCAAAAAAGTACAAGACAAGTGAAAGGACATACCACTTCTGGTTCATACCAAGCATCATATTGACGAAGAGCTGAAGGAATAACTGGTACTCCTTGATAGTTCCTGAAGAACTTGGCCAGCAGTGCCTCCACATCATCGTCAGATATATCCTCAGCGGACATACGCGATGGATTGTTAAATCCTGTGTACTCACCCCCTGAGTGAGCCCGTTTCTGAAGAGGTTGAACCCTTCTCTTGAGAAAACTGGTCGCCACATTAATCCCAGTCAGACCGAGTGCTTTCAACTCGGTAATCTGGTGCAGCAAGTGGTCGAGCTCCGGGGTATCTTCAGGTTCGCTCACCCAATTCTCTACATGCTTTGGCGCATGACCAGTAACCACCGGCAAGCGAAGATTATGGTTCCCAATATAGAACCACCTCTTTTTCCACTCCCTATGGGAGTCTGTCAAATTATAGTCAATATACGCGCCCGAGTTCCTGAGTTGGAACCCGCTGTGGCGGAACCACCTCGGATTATCTTGACCAAAGCCTGGTTACGTCACCTGACATGCGACACCCATGCCTTAATCAAGTTAACTCGATGTGCTATCAGATTTCATCCAATTTAACCACTTAACAGGACCGAGTTAGCATAGCTCACACGAAGGTGAGTGGTTCCAGAGAATACAACAGGTCCCCAATTTGATTAACGAGTTGTTACACACTGGTTAAAATCAGAGTTTTACAAGTTCTGAAGAAACAACAGAAAGTAAACACAAAGCGGAAGCTACTCGTCGGGGTCGGATGTCCTTGGTGAGGCCAACCAGGACATCAATGATCCCATTCCCCGCCATCCGAGGAAGGATCCCACTCGACAGTCCAACCCGGAGGGAGCTGGGGCGGCCAAGTGCCAGCAGCAAGCTCAGAGGCTACAACTTCACCTGAAAAGAGAAGCCACAAACAAGGCTGAGCTTCTAAGCTCAACAAGACTTAACCGACCAGTGGTAAAAGCTAATCCACCACTTCTAGACATGCAAGGCTCTTTGGCTGAGGGGTTTGTTTCCCAAAAGCGACTATGTTAGGTCCTTGCATTCAAGTTTTAGCTCAGATTATAAATTCATTTACCAGTCTATGTTGGCAACTTACTCTAAGCAAGCATAGATCCAACTTTATGTATATAAGCTCATCATCAAGACCATGTCATCATCAGATTTCCTTATTACTCAGGGTAGCATAGTGATCAAGCAGTCTCAAACTGTGAGAGGCAGACGAATCGATTCGAGTTCTTTAACCATGCATGGTGAACCTAACCTCACGACATCCGCGCACCACCGAGGGTCGCTTCCTGTGTCGGCCTTCCCCATCAATTCCCTAACCCGTGTCGGGTCCACTTCCTTTGGTGCAAGGTTCCACAGACCTGGCCTTTGCCGTTCTGTGACCACACTTGCCACCACGTGCGGCCGCAGGGGAACTTCGTTCCAAGGACAGTGGAGCGACCGCTCACGTCTAGGTTCAATTAGGTACTAGGCTTCCCCATCCCATACTGAGTATGAGGTTACTACTTTCAAACACTTGATCACGAACACCACCATTGTCGAGCCTTAACAAATCCAGTAAACAGACGGGGCGATCAGCCGACCACCAAAAGAGTTAACCAAAACCCTGCCCCGTCCGTCGTCCTTATAGTTGTAACAGAAGGAGAAACAACCAACTCCTATAACTCGCAAGTGACAGGAAATCACTCAACTTTTACCGATTCCTATTTAAGCATAGCAACTACTCGGCCCAACAAACTATTGTTCAGATCAAAGGAACTATGTCATGCATCTATGGTTGCAAACAACTCCTATACATAAATGCACAAACACGAGAAGGAAGGCATGTGCAAGTTTAGAAATTTGGGGTTCATGCTCCGGGGCTTGCCTTCAAGCGGAGGGGAGGAGATCTGGTCTTCAGCTGGGGCTGCTTCGGCTTCGGGAGTTGGCAGCTCAGCTACAGCTCCGTCTTTGGGCGCCAGGTGTAGCTCGTAGACACCGTCAGCGAGATGTAACTCTACACGAATGCAATGCAGGAGTTAGTGTTTAGACGGTTATTTCAACAACACTTGCAGTTTAAGCTCGGACATTTGTAGCAAGGCTACAAAAAAGGTGGGGAAGTTTACTTTAGTTGGTGGAGAGCAAGATAAAAGGGTCGGATGGGAATAAACTTGTGATCTAACCCTTAAAGTTAAGCAATAACTATGCCGGGTCCTCAGACTTAACGCAGAGAAATCCCGATCTTTTACACGGATACCCTCGGGTCAAGGAAAAGGATACAGCCGAGTCCTCGGGCGAGGCGGATAAGGGTCGGCTAAACAGACAGGGTCGGGCGAGATGGAAAAAGGGGTCGGGTGAACAGATAGGGTCGGGCGAGACGAAAAGGGGTCGGCGGCTTACCTTCAGGGTTATAGGTGAAGCTTTGGGGTCGGGAAGGAACAAACTTGGGCGGAAGGTCTTAAGCACTAAGGCTTGGGCGGCGGCGATGTCCGGCGGTGGCGGAGCTTCTTGTGGGCAACAAGGAAGCTCTAGCACAGCGTGGAGGAGCAGATGGCTGGGTGGATTGGGGAGAAGTGGGTCTGAGCGAAGAAGGGAACTTTTTCAAGATTTTAGCGGGAGTGCTCAGGTGCGCTCAGAGTAGGGGCAGTGAAACAGCAAAGGCGAAGGAACTCCGGTGGAACTCTGGCATTCCCTTTTATAGCTGCGCGGAAGAGAGAGAGTTGGAACAGCACGAAGACCGGGAAGAAAAGGATGGAGTGCGCTGCCATGGTGGCGATTGAGCGACGATGGGCGGCAGAATGGGACCTTGGAGATAGAGTCTTCGGCCATTGGGCACTGGAGACAAGGCGGCGCAGGCACGGTTTTTGCCGGAATTTAGATTTGACGGAGGCGAGCGTCGTTGAGCAGCGGATTTGATTGGTGTGACAGGGAGAAAGGTGCTACAAGCGAGGTTGCAACAGGTGAAAAGACAGGGCGAGCGGTGGTGCGGGCAAGCGCGAAATGGCGGCATTGCCAGAGCACGTCACTAGTGGGGCGAGAAAAGGAGCTGTCGCTGCTGGGGTCGGGGTTGGCGAGGGAGGAATTATCGCGTAGCGAGTTCGTGGGCGGTGCGACTGTGGAGAGGCGGAAAAGCCGGAGGTCATCGGGGCTTGCAGCCGGGGATCCTGCAAGATGATGATGGGCGCAGGTCGCGAGGCGGCCTGACGCAGCAGCGGCAAAACTTTGCCACGGCGGTGATGGGGGCACCTTGGTGCGGCCGGCGAGGGCGCGAGCGAGACGAGGCGAGGCAGAAAGGGGTTGCAAAGGGGCTTCCGCTGCGATTGGGGAGGAGGGCGTGTGGATCCATCCTGTCGCAGCCGGCGATTGGGCGAAGCAGCGACGTCGGAGAGATCAAGCCACGCGGCGGGGAAGCTCTGAAGCGGGCGCATGCTGCTCGGGCGCGTCTGCCTCGGGAGATCCAGGGAGAAGGATTTAGGGTCTACCAGTCAGTCTTAGTTGTTCCACAGCTCCAAGATTGAAAGGAACACTGCCTTTGGGATTCAGAAGGAACCGACGGATTTGGTTGGGTTCTCAGGGGTCCGGACTAAGAACCGGTGTTAGGGCGCTTAAGCTCAGGGGAGCTGAGACAAAGGGATTAGGGACTCAGATTAGGATTAACTCGGATGATTTAACCAAGGTCGTTACACCCGGCGCTGCCAAAGACCTCTGTCCTAAGTGCACTAGGCTGAGGCTTGCAGCGAAACAATTTCCTAAACAGCTCAAGGCTCAGAGGAATTCCCAAGTAAACTTCACAGAGGTGCACAAAATTTGACATATGTAGTACACCATTGGGGTTCAAGTGTACCAGCTGTAGCTTATAGTACTTGAGGATACCTCTGAAGAAGTCGGAGGTAGGCACCGCCAACCCCCTCTCCACAAAGTGTGCAAGCATGACCGTCTCGTTGGGATGTTCCTCGAACTGCCACGCATTCGCAAAAGCAGGACGCCATTCGAGTACCTCCTTCGGCTGCAGCAGCCTGGCATCGACAAGTGCCTGAATGGCCTCCTCCTTCATCATGGAATGTTGCGGCGCAGTCTAGTTCATCGGCCCCACCTTCGGCACCGGCAACACCAACTCCTTCCCCTTCTTCGATTTCGCCTTCGTTGTCGCTGGAACCTTGCCCTAAGTCTTCTCCGGTTTTTTCCCCATCTTCTTGGTGCGCATAAGTCGATCTCAGCCGCAGCAAGAGCAAGACAATCTCGGATCCCTCTCAAAGAGCTAGAATGGCGATGGTGGCGCTAGACAATCGCAGCGGCGGAAAAGAGGAGCAGAAAGGCAAGGGAAAAAGAAAAGCAGATCTGATTAACAGTGGACCGTAAACCTAACCAAAAGGGGGCCCTCCAGTTATATCTCCGCCACCTCCGGATTCCAAGCGTCAGTTACGCAATGGAAAGGTTTAAACCAGATTAATTGCCTTAAACACCCAACAGCTACTCTCTTCAACGGGTTTTTTGACCACTTCAACGACAAATATCGCCTAAGTGCTCGGGGGCTGCGGGTACCATACCCGATGGTCAGAATTTTCTTTTTCAGACTACCGAGAGTAAAACAGCCAAGAAGCAGGATTGACCCTAAGCCTGACTCTTCGACTCAACCTAAGGCTCAGGGGCTACTCCATATGGAGTGCGATTGTCATCGCACTACCATATAAAAATTCTTGGAATGAGAAGCAACTCGAAGGAACAAGAAGAGTACCTTCCAGCCACGCGACAGTACTCGAGCACTTCGGACACTGCAACCTCGACGAACTACTCGGATAGTGCCCACAGTACTTGAGACTGTGGCGCACGACTACAAAGTACTCGGGGGCTTGTCGGGCATACACCCCAGGCCCACGAGTAGACCTTGAACGGCCCACTAAGGGACGTACTCGAACACGATCAGGACAAGGGGATAGGCTTATCCTACTCGGACTAGTCAAGTGTATGGAAAACTACTCGGGTCATACCGAGTAGAACTCTGTAATAGTACTCGACCAGGACTCGGACTTGTAACCCTGCCCTCCCATGCATATGAGGGCGGGCAGGGACCCCCCTCAAACAGAACAACTCCAAGTGCATCCAAGATCAATACAAGCAAACACACAGGACGTAGGTATTACGCGATCTAGCGGCCTGAACCTGTCTAAATCGTGTTCCTTGCGTCACCATTGATTCCTTGATTCTCGACGGCCCTTACCGCATAAAAGACCACCTAGGGTACCCCTAGGCAGGTTGCCGGTCTAAAGTACCGACAGCGGGTGGCACGTCCGCCCCTGCAAATGTCATTTCAACCGCCCTAGAAACCATTTTCGTAGTAGTGGTTTCCAGTCACTCTTTCTATTCACCATGACCCAGCATGTTTGCCGGTGCACCAACGAGAATGGAGACTGCTGGAACATTTGCAACCCAGAGAAATACGGACTGCTGGAACATTTGCAACCCAGAGAAATACGGACTGCTGGAACATTGATCAATGCGTGGATCAAGTCTGCAGCCATGTGCACATGAGCAGTGGCATATCCATACCTATAAATCAAGACTAATGGTTTTAGCCAAGTCACAAGAATCAACTCTAAGATGTAAGGTTATACGCTGGCCGTGTGTATTATGTCCATTATCCAGTACTCCGACGAGATTAGTCCATTGTGCCTCATTTATGGTATACAATGTTTCGTAGTCTCAATGTCCTATCTACATGAATTCTTCTGTAGTGCGCGGAAGAATTGGAAGCAATACAACCTGAATACAAATTTTGCTCAAACGACAACACATGTATCTGCCTTTTTCAAATTAAATTTTGTCCACTCTTTTCTCTATGATTTTGACCACCGCTCAACTAAGCCCCACAACTATGCAGGTGAATTTCATTTCTGCTTGCTGATCTGATCTGACGCCTGTGTTAATCAGCAAAGCAATAGACGCAAAAGCAAGCACCGCAAGTGAACAGGCCCGCAGCATGATCAGCAACATGCGTGACCAGGTCAGGTCAGCATCTAGTTCTAGGCACGTGGCGTTGGTTCTTGTTTTTTTCTTCTAGTCAAAAAATTCATCAAGTGTCAAGCCAGAACATATATACTACTCATTTGTTTTTTTTTCTTCTAGTCAAACTGTTTGTGTTGATTCTTGTTTCGTGTTCGCGTTGATTCTTGTTAGTTGTGTCATTTATTTTCCTTTTTTTTGAAGCTGATACAGAAACGAAAGTTGATGTCTCATCACAAGAGAACGGCTTCATGTGGATTTGCATACGGACATGGATGCCAAAGGAACCCAACTATCAAGTGGGAGTCACCGTAATTTGAGTTGAAGAGAGTTGATGGTTCCGAGTAGAGTTCAGGGCTAACGACAAACATTAGTATACAGGGTACCTGAAAGTAAAACGAGCCTGGGTATGTAGGATATGGTATTTGAGGGTATCAACCTGATTATTAGGGGGGGGGGGGGGGGGGGGGGGGGGGCCGGTATTCCTGGAGATATGGTTGCTATAGCTGTAAAGTGGTAGGAATCGGACTTCCCTGTGAATTATTTTGGCTTGGTACAGAAGGCTTGGAGTTCTGAATGGGTATGCCATTAGGTTCCCTTGGATGGGGGCAAGATTAAGACCCTATAGAACTCTCAGCGTCTTCGTCATTTTTGTCAAGCTTTCCATTGAGGTTTTGTCTTTGTATTTGATCCACTCCATTATAATCAAGGTCAAGAAGACAAGAACCACAGATTGTAATCTTCCAGACACATACTTACATAGGAGACATAAACAAGAAGTATGGTATTTACTCCATCTCAGAGGCCCAAACCAGTACAAATCATTGTGTTCCGGAGTTGAGCTTTGAATCTCCATTGTGGCCAAGGTCCCAGGGGTGATCCACAATCGTAGTTGATCATTGAACTGTCGATAGGCTCTCTGTTAGCTAATAAGAATTTTACACAATGTGTTTGAATTCATGGACAAACCATGGTCAGCTACAAGCAATTGAACAAGACTTCTTTTCATTTTAAAAATTATTAGTGGCACATAGTGGGTTGCAAATCTAGAAGTTATATGATCGATAAAACATCCGTGGATAGAATGATAAAATAAAGTTTTCATAGGCAGCCTTGGAAGATAAGAGAAAAATGGCAATTCGTTGCTCTCCTTGCAGTAGGGGATCTTAAGAACAAAAACATATGTTTTTTGTACTCCACGCAAACGCAATGGAATCTTCAGAAACCATTACATATTATTCTTAAAAGAGATCACAGTCCACATCTGGATAAAAAGAAAATAAAAGGCTCGGAACGCGAGATTTTATTTGGCACGGCAGATGTATTGCCGGATGACTCGCACATGGAAATGTTGACTACTTCCATCAGAAGCTGACGAGCTTCTAAATCATTTGCAGCAGTTCACCTCACCGACGTCACAGCATGTCGCGCCACACGAGAGCCATGTGCCAGTCCTCACGAAATAGCAGCACCGGCACCCTAACATATATAGTGTAGAAACATCAGATGAGCGATGGACTCTCTGTGTAATTTACATATATATTATGTGGATGACAATTGACAATAATCTTGTGAATCGTCTCTAAATGTTTTAGCCGATCGAGCTCGGTTGACGAGATATGAGTGTATACACCCCTACAGTCATGGTTTGAGAATTCATCAAATCAGTTACAGGTCGTTTAACTTTTTCTCTAAGGCCCCGTTTGGGTCCAAGGAATTGGAATCTATTTAATGGAGTAGGCTAATTTATGTTGGAATGTGGCATTCCACAACTTTCCAAAGTTTAGATATAAGCCTATCTTAAATTCATGGGGTGGGAGATGAAAATTGATTCTATAGATTATGGTTATTAGATGGAATTCAATTCTTATAGCACGCTCTTAGACTCGCTTCTCTATAGTAGAAGTGCAGCATACAAGTATCTCTCCCATATCACCAACTATAATATACAACTATATTCCACGTACAATTATATTAGCTTAATTAATTTGTGTCTAAATTATGATTATTAGGATGGAATTCAATTCCAATGAACCAAACGGGGCCTAATATTTTTTACTGTACAAAGCTTACTTATTTTGCATGAGGTATGAATGTGCACACCTGCCAACCTAACTGGAACTTAGGTGTTTATTGCTTCTTAAGGATTGATATCATTTCCTTAACTATATCTTTTAAAAAAATTAAGTTCGTGCATTGGTTACTGATGGTGAATAATTTTTGGACCTTAAGTGCATCTTTTTTGACACGCTACTTGAGAGTTTTCCTTCATGAGAACTCTCCATCAAAACTTATATGGAAAACTATAAGAGCAAATAATATTATGGAAAACGTCTATTTTACTTCTATTTAATCCAAGGGGATTAATAAGTAGACCAGAAGTTAATGTATGGGTTACGCTGATTGTCGCAATACTTCAGAAGAGTAAAATAGAATTTGTGTGTTGCGTGTGGATATACCTTGTGGCAGGAACCCCTGCTTCCTTGCCACCGCCGGCATGGCAGCGGCGAAGATTACCGCTGCCATGGCCCAGATGAAGAGTGCAAGAACTGTGTTCCGCCGCATCTCCTCTCTAGCAACTCAACTTGTCTCCACTTCCAAGCTCCAAAAGGTCTTGTTTCGACTGCGTGATGCTTTTGCCCCCTTATTACCTCACTGTCTCCTTTTATAGAGGCACAAAATATTCGAGGCCATTGTGCATCACATACAAAATGTTCGTCCTGCACAATGTAGGGGTGTGATCCTTACGTGGAGTATTTGTCTCTTTCTTTTTTGAAAGCAGTGATGTTCAAGTATTTCTAGGCCACCTCACATGTGTAGGGGCGTGATCCTTACGTGGAGTGTTTGTCTCATTCTTTTTTTGAAAGCAGTGATGTTCCAGTATTTTTAGATCATCTCACATGTGGCATGTTAAACAACGAGAGAATAGATTAATTATTACTGCTACTTTCTGGGAACTAAGCATGAGGTTCTGAAGGGTGAAGTCCATAGACTGCTAAACCATGTTGGTTGGATGCTTTGGTTTGGAAATGCACATACAAGCAAGAGATTGGCATCATTGGAGTGAAGAATAAATAAAGACCCAAGTACAGTGTATTTGATGAAAAAAGCGAGAACGTAACCTTTATCTGAAAAAAAAGGTGTACAAACCTAATTCAGAATCATTTTTTTTCTCAAATTGTTCCAGAATTTATAAAGATGGAACATAATATTCCCCCCATAAGGTTACAAATTTCCCATACTCACATAATCGTGTTGGAACATTTCCGTCATCATTTCTTGTGCCAACGAACATTAGAAGATAACAATAGTAATAATATTTCATCACATTTATATTCATTATTACACACGGGTACAAATTAAAATGAAGGAAATAAAGAATCCAATAATAATTGTTGTGATGATGAGGTGCTAAGGGTTTTGCTTCACTCCGGCCAGTCAGCCTTCACCTTATGCTCCTTAGCGGATATCCCTATTACCAGAATCCAATTAAACACGATGATGCCTTTCGGATGCCTAGCCATATGTCCACCTCCATTGATGGGATCTTCTTGAACGTGGAAAACCATGCATACGAGGCAGTACTGTGGACAAGGAGCTTCTTCGATCTGGCCTCTTGGGTGAAGGTGGCGCTGGCGGTGTGGTGGCATCGTCGAAGGAGACGTTTGTTGTTGCTCGACCTTGGAGGTTTGTTGCTCGTTGGTCTTAGCCTTTTAGGTGGCGCCGCGAGCTGCTATCACCGAAGAAAGCAACCTCTGTTTTGTCTAGTATCATGTGGAGTAATGTTTCATTCTATTCATCCGAAAATTTATCATGGGCATTGAGTTTGATGCTGCCTGCCAATAAAGCAGCGATGCTGTTCGGCAAGAATAGTTCATGATGTTTGTTTCCAGCCAGAACAAGGTTTCGGCCCTTAGTTCACTAGACGTTCGTAGTTTCTTATATGTGGATTTTGATGTCTTTTCCAACTTGTGCAGACCGTCATGGAAAGCTAATGTCACGATTTAAAGCTATCTTTTGCAGACCTTTATTGTAAAAAATAAATAAAATAAAACTTTAGTCAATATGTCGACCACATAATTTCCTTTCCCAAGAAAAGATTTTTTAAAAAAAATAATAAGATAGATTAAAAGATTTGTAGCATACTGGATGGATTGCGCAATCAACTCAACTCTCTGCTCCGTATGTTACAAGTATACGAGTTTTAAACGGGCGGCCAACTTTTAAGTTGCAACTAGCCGAGAAGGGCAATACACATGCACAACCCACTTGTACTGGCATGATCTACCATGGAATCAACAACCGGGACTACATCCTCTCTTTTTTTATTTCCCCTGATTGATTCTCTCTCCACACTGACCTTATCTCATCACCACCTACCCTCTCTCCCCATTGCTACCTTATCCTTTCCCAACCCACCACCGACCTCTCTCTCCCTCTACCGCTTCCTCTCCTCTCTCTCCTCCTTCCACTGGCTGCCGCCGGTCCACGGGGCATCCCCAGCCAGCCCCTGGCCACCAGCCGCGGGCCACGCGGGCACGCGGGGCATTCCCGGTCCGACCCCTGGCCGCCGGCCGCGGGCGTGCGGGGCTTCTCTGGGCGGCCCCTGGCCGCTAGCCGCTGGCGCGCGGGGCATCCGCAGCCCGAACCCTAGCCACTGGCCGCCGGCGCACGCGGCCTCCCTGGCCGGCCCCTTGGTCGCTAGCCACCGGCCACGCGGGCCCTCCCCGGCTGGGCCCCAATGCGCTGGCCGCCACTGGCTACGCGGGCGCGTGTGCGGGCGAGATGGCGAGCAGCGATGAATGTTTCGTTTGTGAGTGATCTAGTAGTGCATGATTTGTTTGTGAATGATTCATTTGTGATTGTG
Organism: Setaria viridis; assembly: GCF_005286985.2. NCBI lineage: Eukaryota > Viridiplantae > Streptophyta > Magnoliopsida > Poales > Poaceae > Setaria > Setaria viridis. The sequence continues at coordinate 23,872,879 of NC_048264.2, read as the reverse complement.
CTGGTGAATCCTCCGCATGTTGTGAATCAAATGTTCTTACTTGTGTGATGGTTATATGAGATGAGCTAGCATGATTCCTGCTTCAATGTCAATTGTTTCTTGCTTCAATGTTAATTGTTTCTTGCTCTTAATTTGATTGTCTCTATCGTGGAGTTGGAAATCAAGGAGGTGGTACAGTGGTCGAGGCAGAGCTGCAAGGGCAGCGGCACGAGCAGGCAGGATAGGGGGCGGCACTACCAACTAGGATTAAAGGAGGGGAGCATTCAGTCTTGAAAGATTAGTCCTGGTTGGATTTTCAAGACCTATGTGTCTCTCCAACTAGGACTAATACTCAGTTTTCACCAATGGAATCCAAAGATGTGGATGCTAATTCTGAAAAAGGTGTTTCAAGGAAAAGGTCTATCTTGCTAATAAAGAGTTAGTTCTGTCATTACATTGCCAATATAATCATCATATATAACATATCCATTTTTAGGTCCCGCTCCTCACGTAACAAGAAAATCGCCAGGAAGCGGCTACTTGGTGAAGACACTGGAAATGAAGATGGTGGCTGCGTAGATGACGCTGCTTAACCTAGGTAAGCATTTGCTAGACCACAGTCATCTCTCTCAATGGTTGGGCTGCCTCATATTTCCTATTTTATAGTTGATGGTGTATTCCTTTCCTAACAGTTCTTCTCAATCATTACATTTACAGTTCAAGTGCCGATGCTTAGGAGGTGCCGATGCTTAGGAGGAACGAGAGGATCGGTTCATTTTGTTTGAGTTGCTTGTACATAAGCACTAAAAATAAGTAACTTATTTTTTATTGGGTTGCTTATGGGGCTGCTTATTTTTAGCCTATAAGCAACACAAGGGTTGCTTATGGAGCTAAAAGGCACTCTTTACCCCCCCCCCCCCTACCCTCATTTATGGCTGGGTGACTCCCCCTTTCTCTCTCTCAATTATTAGGGGCAAACATATCAAAAGCAACCTCATCCAATGCAGTTTAGCAACTCAAACCAAACATCTTTAGCTTATGCATAAGCAAATCAAATAAGCAACTTAGGGCCTGTTTGGTTTACATTGCTTATGCATAAGCAAATAAGTTGCTTATTTGTAGTTGCTTATGCATAAGCCAAAGATGTTTGGTTTGAGTTGCTAAACTGCATTGGATGAGGTTGCTTTTGATATGTTTGCCCCTAATAATTGAGAGAGAGAAAGGGGGAGTCACCCAGCCATAAATGAGGGCAGGGGATAAATAGTGCCTTTTAGCTCCATAAGCAACTCTTGTGTTGCTTATGGGCTAAAAATAAGCAGCCCCATAAGCAACCCAATAAGAAAGGGTGTTTGGTTGCATAAGCAAATAAGTTGATTATTTTTAGTTGCTTATGCATAAGCAACTCAAACTAAACAGGCCCTTATTTACTTATGCATAAGCAATATAAACCAAACATGCCCCTAATCACTTGCTACTGAATGCTTATCTTGAATGCTTATCTTCAGTTGTTGTAGAACCCGATGCTCTTATCATCTGTTTACTCTCTTTTGGATGCCTCGTGGATGCAAACTGTGGGATCTCCTACCTCTTTTAATATCCATCAGACTTCATTAGTACTCTCCAATCTTATTTGGATCAGTATTCTAAGCTACCTGATAAAATGTTTGGTAGCTACTAATTAATGCTGATCAACAAATGTAATGTACGTGTGGGCAGTGGATGCTTGTTTCCAATTGATGTCAGACAGGTTGTCCCATAAAAGGGGAGAACCAAGCCGGGCGTCCGAAAAGTGGCGTAGACCGCCCAATGGCCATGTCAAAGTAAACACAGATGGAGCATTCACAGCTGCAGACTCTACAGGCGCCACGGGAGTGGTGATTCGCAGAGCGGATGGTTCCTTCCTTGCGGCGTCAGCACGACGCCTTGTTTCGGTCGCGTCCGCTCTGATGGCAGAAGCTGAAGCCCTAAGCAAGGGATGGAATACGGCTAACCCTCAAGGTACTATGGAGCGGGTCCTAGTAGAGACGGACTCTCAGGAGCTTGTGTCCCTATGGCGATCACGCGGAAAGGACAGATCCGAGATAGCAGCGATCCTAAATGATGTCCAGGAGCTTTCGGCGGTTTTCACGTCCTTCTCGATTGATCATGTGCGGAGGACGGCCAACACATGCTGCTCATTATTTGTGCGCTAGAAATACGTCTACTTCAGTTTAGCTTCAGTCTGGGTTGAGCAACCCCCAAGCTTCTTGCAGCTATGCCTGCTTAACGATTGTAATGATGCTGCTTAATTAATGAAGAAGCTAAGTTCCCAGAAAAAAAAATATTTTCCACTGCTGGTGCTCTTTTCTTCTCTTCCATTTCACGTCGGTATTGTACTTGCATCACTCTAATCAGATGCCATTCCTTGTGCCTACCATCACTACTAATACCATAGATCTTCCCACAAGGTATTGGCCGTATGGTAAACCCTAACGTTAGAATTTGCGTGGAATAGCCGTGGATCTTAATGAATAATCGAATAATATAAAGTGCATATAGATCATGCCAATTTTTATACTAGTTTTTTTAGCAGGGCTTAGTAGGGCTTGTTTGGTTTGGGTCCTGAGAAAGCTTCCTCGTCTAGGCAACAATCTCAGATCGTTGGATTTCGGTGGCAACCAAACAGGCGTTGCATGCGTCATGTGTGCTGTTCTGAGATAGATGATGTTTGGATGGATCAATGGGATTATTAGTTGGCTGTGGGTTTTCATTTGAAAATTTTATTTTTCTTTTTTTCGGAATTTCTAATGGTCTCTTGGATGATTTTGTAGTCAGTTTTCACTCGCTTTCATGTGGCTGTGATGCTTTCAAGATTTGTGCAGTTCGGTTGCATTTTCTCCCGTCTATTCCATTTATGGGCCGTATTTGTTGCTTTGTTTGTTCGGCCCATTTGTTGACGTTCTCCTGTTCGCGTCGTCGTCAAAGGCAAGGCAGGCTCCTCCATTCTACTACAGAAAATGGCTCTAGTACTGGTTGGGAACCCTCTCTAGTATCAGTTTCGCAACCGGTACTGGCAATTCGGTACTAGAGGGGGTCCTTTAGTACCGGTTGAAATAATCGGTAATAAAAAATTTTAAAAAAAAGAAAATCCAACCCGGCCCCGCCCAGTTCCCCCGCCGGCCCCCTCCTGCGCGGCCTCCACCGTGCCGCCCTCCGCCCCGCCACCCGCATCCGCCTCCGCCCCTCCCCGCCGCTTCCGCCTGTCGCCCCTTCACCCGCCCGCCGCCCCTTCGCCTCCACCCACCCGCCCACCCACCACCCCTTCACCTCCGCCCCTCCGCCTCCGCCGCCGCCGCCCTCCACCCCGCCACCCGCATCCGCCTCCGTCCCTCCCCACGGCCCCTTCACCTCCGCCCGCCCGCCCTGCAATGTGTCGTCGCCGCCACCGCCTCACCTCGCCCAGCCGCTGCTCCTCACCGCCGGTGAGGGGCGAGCAGAGGGGGGAGGGGAGTGGAGGCACAGATCGGAGGAGATGAAGTGTGGGGAGGAGAGGGGAGGGGAGCGGACGGGGGGGAGAGAGAGAGAGAGAGAGAGAGAATGCATTCTGAGGATAAGGGCAGACAGGAGCAGCCTGAGGATAAGAATTGCTGAGAGAGGGGGGAGGGGGAGCGGATGGGAGCTTTAGTACCGGGTAGGGACTCCACCCAGTACTAAAGGGGCTCACAGGAGCCTCCTCGAGGACTATCCAATAGGTCCGGTACTAGTGCTCACATTAGTACTGGGTCAAAATGCAACCGGTACTGAGCCTCGAGACGAGAGGTCATTTTTCTAGTAGTGATTGGTGCCCAATCAATGTTCCAGGTCCGCCATTAACGCAGTGGTGATGTGGCATCCCTCGTGATGCGCAGCCGCCATGAGCACTCATAGAGTCAAAGCTAGGGGAGGACATGTGATGCCTCCAGCGAGGTCGCTAGCGTTGGCTGGTATTGTGTCACCGTCAGTGGATGAGGTAGCCGACAAGGTGATGTGTTTGCGCGAGATGAAGAAGACTGTGTCAACGTTGGCTGGTGGGAGCATGGAGTGAAGGCCATCGGAGAGGTTGAGGAATAAGACGTCGGAGGGGACGAGGAATGGACTCCGAGGTTGAGGTCAACGTTTATGGCTGGGACGGCGGTGACCAGCGGTGCTTGGAGGCTGGAGCAGCTTGAGAAACACCTTGGACATCACCATCGCCATGGCTAGTTGGCTCCCACAGTTTGAGATGGAGGGGATTTGATTTTGAGTTGTGGAGGAAATCGAAATTTGGTATTTGTTTTACCACATATAGTGGAAATCTGATTGATTTTATTGTTTGTTTTCATTTAGATTTTTTTTCTGTATGTTGAGATTTCTGATTGAGAGAACATGCTGCGTGTTGACACTGATTCGTGGCGCCTCACACACTTGAGCACTTCGTGTGCAATCACTGGTTAGAGATCCCAATGAAGGATTGGAACCTCTGACCGTGGTAGATCCATGGAACGCTCATCTAGAAGAGACCCTGTCAGGGTGTGCGCACCAGCGATTTGCCCTAAGCTCGGTAGGCTAGCTACGTCAACTAATGCCTTAGAGACGGTGGACGAATAGCAATGAAGGTTGGAAAAGAGCAAGGAAAAAGAAAAAAAAGATAAACGGACCACACACCTGGTCTTTGGCGTGCTCAATTAGGGGAAATTTTTGAATTAGATCGAGCTACTTTGAAATCAGATGGTGTTTTTCGCAGCAGTCCAAGGGGTTGGTTCACTTTTGGTCATGCTACCTTTGCTTTGCTCTTCTTTTTCGGTATTTTTTAGAGTCGGACTCCTAGCTATCTGCAGTTTTCGGCAATACAGTGCCAATAAACGGACCACACACCTGGCCTTGTAATTTTCCTTCTGCGTACAAATCTCTTAAATATTTTAATATAGCAGCTAATTCCTGATACGTTGCAGCCTTCCAATCCACCTAGACTCTTTCCATCTATAGCTCGTATGCAATACCAGGGAAAACACCATCCAGGCCATCAACTTGTACAGGCAGACGCATGCATGACCCCCAATCCAACATTGGTCTTGATGATGTGATAAAACAAATAGCTCTGTGGGCAACGAATCTCGTATTCTTATCACCATGCGTGAGCCTCTTCCACTGTTTTATAACTTGCTGGCACCATCAGTAGGTGAAACGGCCGGCGGCAACTGATCCGATAATCTATGGAAACCACGTATTAGTCTCGAAATTCTCTGTAACGAGCAAACGAATAGCCAGCTGAGGGAAGACTCTCTGCATAGGCCAGACATGTTTGGGGTGCTCCGATCCCAAAAGATGTCTGCAGTCATCAGAAATCGCTCTTACTGTCCCTGCAGCATGCACTTCTAGCTCCTCTTTATTTGTTGCCTGCATATGCAAGATTAACCTTGCTTAATTGATCTTGCATCTAACAAACCGGCCACAATAACCATTAATCAGTTTAACTCTGGCAACAATTCAACTAGCAGGCCGATCATCCATGGGAAAAAAAACCGAACCAGTCAAATATAAAATGTTCCCCTTATTCGGCTATTCACTTGATTGCAGATCTAATCAAAATAGCTTGAACGATATATCTCTAATTAAAATAGCACTGTGGCAAAGTTGACCGTCAACACTGCGTCATCCAGTTTTCTTGTTTTTATTTTGTGACGTGTAATTTTTTTCATTGGCCCAAAATGTGAGTGAAAACTCAATGCGTAATCAATCGGGTGACAGGTAGTCTTGAGATCTGAAAACTGATCCCTCAAAAAAAAAATTGATTTTCCTGGAGATATGGATCGACGGGTAGGCCGCTGCCCAAGACTACTTGGCTTTCCATTAGTTCGTTAATTACTTGGCTTAGGCCCATTAGGAGCCCACCACCACCATCTTCTTTCTCCTCCCGACATCTTCCTCACACTACCACTGCCTCCTCCCCTCCCCCCTGACACCCACCAACCGTTGTCGCTCGCTCACTCGCCCTTCCTAATCCCATGAGCATCCTCGCCCCTGCCGCCGGTCCAACCGGTCGTCCGACCCCACCCAGCTGGCGGCGGTACCGTGCCGCCTCGCCTTCGCGACCACCACCACCGCTGGTCCTCCGGCGCCCCAACCCCCTCCTCATCTATAGCCGCAAGCAATTAGAGTTCCCGCCCCCTGGTAACCCAAACCCTAACCTACCACCTCGACCACCACCGGTGGCAAGGTCGCCACCGGCCACCCCAACCCCCACCCTGCCTGCTCCCCGAACTCACTCCTCAACGCGCGCGTAGGGAGTGGTGGCGGCATGGAAGCCGTCGATGGTGGGAGAAGAGGAGAAAGAGGAGAGGAGTAGAAGAAGGGGATCAGACGCCCACGAAACGCCATACGAATCTTAAAACACCGGAAGCCAAGTAACATCCTGGCTTTTGAAAGCGAGATAGGATTGGCGCCCAAGACGTGCCCTAGAAAATGAGATATTATCCCTCTTCTGTATTTTTGAGCCCAGTCCGCAGTTCTATAAGTGTGTTTGGTTGGGCTGTGGCTTTTGGAAAAGCTGTTGTGAGCTATGGGCTGTAGAAAAGCAGCTGTGGGAAAGTAGAAGGCCGTTTGGTTAGAGCAGCTGTGGCTTTTGAATAAACTGTTGAGTGGACCCTACATGTCATTCACAGTCCACTCCACTCAACTCTCTCCCTTTCTCACTAACGAGCAGGTCCCACTCGTCAGTCCCTTCTTCTTCGTCCCGTTGGCCAATCCACCCCACGGCAAGGCTCTCACCCCAAATAGCTGCCGACCGAACCTTTCCCCCACTCTCCTCTACCCTCTCCACCTCCTCTCATCGCTAACCATGGCTCCTCCGACTGGGGATTGAAGAATCCCCGCCCGCCATTGCTGACGGCCTCGAGCTCAGGCGGCGCCGGTGAAACCCCTTGTCCCGACCACCTCTTCCACAACTGACTACCAAAACGGAACTCCGGTGAGCTATGGATTCTCCATCCCCTGTTCCCTCCCTTCCTCCACCGCTGTAGTCGCGGGCAGCGAGCAGCTAGGGTGGGTGGCCGGGGGCGACGGGTGGTGGGGTGCGGGCGGTAGGCTGTCGGGGGCGGCGGGAGGTGGCAAATGGGTGCGCGTGTGCAGGAGGAGTCGGACGGTTGCGCTGGTGCGGGAGTCGGAGAAGTAGAACAGGAAAATGAACCGGTATCTTTCTAATCAGTGGTAGGTGCAAATTGCACCAAAAGAAGCTTAAAGTAGGGGGAAGGTGCTTTTGGTTTTTTGGTAGAGTAAAAGCAGATTTTGGGCTAAAGCATGCGTGGTTTAGAGCAACTTCAAGAGGTTGCTAATCTTACCCCAATACTTTTGTTAGGGAAAAAAAGGAGAAAAAACGAACTCCAATAGTCCACCTAAACCTTCCCCAATTTTTTAGCAACGCTAAAAAATAGCCTACTACCATGTATATTTTAGCGTTGTCATTCCTCCACCAATCCTGATTCCTGCACGCTCGCGTGTCCCTTCCGATGGGCCCAATACGATGACGTGGCCTGTTTTAAAATATTGGGGGCTATTTATTAGCGATCTGCTGTGGATTGATATGTTTTTGGAATTTTTTTTTAAGAACCCCAATACATAATTTTAGGGAAGAATTTTTGGAGTACTCATGGAGTTGCTCTTAAGCCCTTTGGTTGTTTTTTTTGGCTTTTGCACACAGGTTGGAACAAAGGCATATAGGGCCCGCCCTAGCTATCGATTCGTATCCAAGCCCAGCACGCGCGGTACTGAGGCCCAGCAGAAGCCACTCTCCTCCCTCATGCCGTCATGCGCACTCGCCGCCCTTGTGTTTCCTCTTTACTAGTCTTTCAAACCTTGCGCCGCCGCCGGCCGCCGTCAATCCTGCGACTGCCCGCCGCCCCCCGCGTCCACGGAGGTCTCCGAGCCAGGCGCCTCCACGAGCTTGCCAGGTACGCTCATCTCTCCGCCTGGGCGCCGCGCCGCCGTATCCTATTTCCCCAACGGCCGTTGCTCCCGCGCGTCCACTGAGGTCTCCGAGCCCGCGTCCTCCCCGCTTGTCCTCCTGCTCGCGCCGCCTGCTAGCCTGTCTGCAGCCCGCATGCGCCGCCGCATCCCGCCGGGCCGCGCGCATCACGTTCTCGCCCCCAGCCATGCTGCCCGGGACGCCGCTTCTAGGGGGCCGGGGACCTCTGCCGCCTGCACATGCAGCCCGCCCTGGACGCGACGGTAGAGACAGGCCAGCAAGTGAGAGAGAACAGAGGGAGTAGAAACTAGAAAGGGAGAAGGAATATGGAAAGACAGAGCAGAGAGAGTAGAGAGAGTTCGGGGGACACAGAGAGAGCAGAATGGGGGAGAGCGAGAAAACGACAGAGCTAGAGAGAAACTGAGAGCAATGTGGGATTATTGAACTCTTCACTCTCAATTTGGCAGATTTCTTTGTGCTGTGATTGGATTATTGCTGCAATTTAATTCCCATGCGTGGTGATGTTGCAATGCAGGAAGCTCATAGCGAGGAGTAGGGGCTTAGATTTGAGAGATCGGTTGGAATTGCTCTTAGTTACACAGTCAGGAAGACAAGACATTAGTTAGGTAGTTTTTTTTATCACTTTATATATTTTCACCAAATTTGTCGTATGATTAAGCATGGAATTAAAATATCATCTGAATTATACATTTATGTGGCTGTATGTGATTGGGTGTTGGCAGTTTAGGCGGTTAGAATTTATAGATATGGCTCTAGTCTTGTGGATTCATCAGCTCCGCCCATGGAACACATGCTAACATTTGTCAAATCATTTCTCAATTCTTACCTGAAATTGTCTATGCCCTGCCTCATTTAACCTGGATGAATAAGATTGTAGTAGCTTTGATCTTTCAACTTGATATTGATTTACTCATAACAATAATTCAGTTTGCACCTAATGCATGACGTCATTCTTTCAGGTTCAGGTGCCAGACAGCTGCTTCTTAGAAAAGCGGGTCTCAGAAAAGCAATTCCAAACAGGGCCTATCCATATTCCTCCCCAGCCGCTGCTATGAAGCCTGCTGACAACGAGGCAGCCGCCGTGGGGAAGGCACGGCACAAGGACAAGAAGCAGAAAAGGAAGAAGCAGAACGATGCCACAGATGACCACTGTGGTGCCGCAATAGCCAAGGAAGGTGCACCCCATGAGAAGAAGAAGCAGAAGCAGATGAAAGATGGGGGTGAGGTGGAGGAGAAGATGAAAATGCTGAAGCCGACTGTGAGCATTGCCGTTGCTGGCTCCATCATTGACAACGCCCAGTCCCTCGAGCTCGCTACCCTGGTTTGTGGCCCTCCCTATTATGGTGCAACGATTCTCGCAGCTCGGAAGCTTACAAGGGCATCTCCCCTGTTTCAGCTAGCTGGCCAGATCGCCCGTGCTGCAACAGTCTTCCGCATAGACGAGGTCGTCGTCTTCGACAGCACTCCCACTTCAGAGAATGGTGACACAGGTGACGGTGAAGAGAGTGGCGCGCGTTTCCTTGTTCGGATACTGGAGTATCTGGAGACTCCGCAGTACTTGCGCCGGCGTCTTTTCCCCATGCACAAGAACCTAAAGTTTGTGGTGAGATGTCAAGCAATGTTGTTGTGTTAGCATTTGATGAATGATGATTTCTGCTGGTGCTAATTGTGCTGTGCTATTTCTGACATGCAGGGATTGCTTCCACCACTCGATGCGCCACACCATGTGCGCAAGCATGAATGGTCTGAGTTTCGTGAAGGTAATATCTTTCCTGGTGCTGTTGGTATCAATTTTTAATTGCTGAACTCACAATGCGCGCTGAACGTTTGGAATGTACTAAATCTTTATGCTTCTTGGGCACATGACCATAAATGTGTATTTTGTAAACTAGAATAGGGTCATTTAGTGATCTTTTACTAGTCTAGCTTGCACATCTTCATTCAATTGTTATCATTTCCTTTGTTCTGGCATTTGGAAGGGGTGATCAAACTGGGTTGGTATATCTATATGACAATTATCCTGCTCGTTCAAAGGAGACACTTTAAGGGTGGGATCTTTTTGACACTGCTAAACTATTGAAAGTAAACTCTGTACTAGCAGTATGGTGGGGAGATATGTTATTCAAACATACAATTAAGTGAAGTGCAAAAGAATTTGGCTACACCAAATTGACATTTAAATATCTGGGAGTAATTCTATATTACTTAAAGTTCATTCTTCTGTTAAATTTGACCAAAAGGAAGTAGAAACTCGACAAGGGGGGATACTCATATCACTCATTTGGGTTTGTTATAAGAAAGTGCCATGTTTTGAATCTGGGTCAGGACAGGAGTTTTAGAGTTAAATGCTTTAACTGGTCCCCCGCAAGAAGCTTGGCATGTAAGAAAAAGATAATTGTTACTATGCACAAAAAGCCTATCATCTTTGTGTTTCTTGGAACTTATTTGGAGTATGAGGTTGAATTTTAAATGGTATTTCAACATAGACGGCAGCTAGCATATTTGTTAGGATTTTTGTCATGTTGATTTGGTGCCCGAATTGAAAGTCTTTGCATCTAATTATTTGTTTTACTATGCACTATGTATCTCTTCTAGCCTAAGGTATTGGTTCCAATTATTTATAATCATATTCCACTCATTCATGTTGTATAATCTTCTGCATCACACATTGACATTTCTGATTCAACATATGCTTACATGCTACTGAATTTAGACAGGTGTAACATTGGAGGGTGATCGCTCAAAGGGAACCCTTGTTGATGTGGGATTAAGCAAGGTATGTATGGTACCTTTAATGCCCTTTTTCTTGTTCTCCACAACAGTTTCTGGGGATAGAATTTTGCTGAGTTAGAAGACATGTCGAATAATTTTGTGTGCAACCTGGATAACTGCATCTAATAAAATTATGCTTGCAAAATCTGATGCAAATGTTATTTGTAGGGTTCAAGAGGCTAAGACTATTAAAATACCTATTCAATTCTTAAATGTTTTCAAAGTGAGTTATGTTTGAGGAGATAAGTATGATAAAAGTTGATGTGCAATGGTTTGCATCATTTTGTAGTTTATAGTGAGGATGGATTTAACGTTGCAATGTAAGTTAATATTTTTTATACTTGACATAAAAGCCGAGAAAACACCATGTGTTCAACTTTGACAATTTATGTCTTCGGTAAATTAGAGAGTTCCAAGTTCCTAAGACAGCAATGCGTTACCATAGAAAAAGTGGAGACTGTATATTTGGCTTCATTTATGCTTTGAAACACTTAAATTAGGTGTGGAACTAAGCATGTGTTTGGTTTTGGGACCAAGTGGAACGGGTTGGGTTCATCCCACTTTTGTGGGTTGGGTTCAACCCATCTCATGTTTGGATGAGAGGGATGGGTTCGTTCCAGTCTTTTGTTTGGTTGGAGGTGTTGTGAGGGATGGGATGGATACCATTTTAACACCGTTAGCAACGGGTCCCACCTGTCAGCTGCGGGGCCCACATGTCATCCTCACTCACCTTATCTTCTTCCTCTAGCCACCCTCTCTCTCCCCTACCGGCCGGCCTCCCTCACCGTGCTGGTCTCCCCCGCCGGTGTCTTCCTCCCCCGCCACGACAGCCTCATGCGCCGCCGACGTAGGAGGTCATAGCTCCAGCCTCCAGCTTGGGTAGTGCTTGCTGGTGGGGTGGGGGACGTCGACAACAAACAAATTGAGCGCTCGGCTGCGATACTGGCCACCTGGGACGACGGGCAACAATGGCGTGGAGGACAACGGGGGTGGGGACGACGACACCTGGCAGTGATGGTGGATCCGGGGGGCGGAGGCTCCCTGACTCGGCGACGGTGCACAACAGAGAGGTGAAGGGGAGCGGAGAGGCCGATTTTTGGGCTTTAGAGGGTGGGACGGTGTAGCACGGGATGGCTGGATTAGCAGATGGGGGTGGGTGGGCAGCGACTGGAGGGGCATGGTGACGGGATGGGGGCGGGCGGGCGGCGACTGGAGGGGTGCGCCGCCGGTCCCTTCCTCTTCCCCGCGCTGTCTTCCCCGCTGCCCCTTCTCTCCGTAGCGCCGCCAGCCCGTTCCTCTTCCCCGCCAGTCGCTATGGCCGGAGGCCGGAGCTCACGCTTGCTCTCACGCGAAACGGCACTGCAACGCCGTCCAAGTGGGTTGGATGCTTCCGCTCAATTTGGGCGGACGCACTCGACCCTCATCTGAGGGGAATATTCTCCTCAGGGACGGACCTAACCCACTTCATTTTTCAACCAAACACAGGTCCACGTGGGTCGAACCCGTTCCAACCCAGTTGGACCCTCAAACCAAACACACGCTAATTGATCAGCCTAATCTTTTATTTCTTAGTGTCCCAAAAAGAGGCTTGTAGTTGCATTTGGGTTTGTTCCGGGTCTGTTTATGAGCTTAGGCAACTTGTAAGTGAGGAGGCTATCAAACATGACAACCTATGGGAGTATGTAAATTGAGCAAACCCTTGAATATATCCTGCTTGGGTTAGTTGGTTCTTTTTCAGTAGTCCTGATAAGGCTTTTCAAGAGATACGGTGAAGCTAGGAAAAAGAAAAGCCCTAACATTCTGACAGATCTCAATTTTCATTTCCAGATCAAAACAGGATTTCACAATGTATATTATCTAATCTGTACTTAGATGATTTAATATAAAAATATATGTAAAACAAATGAACACTACAATGCAATGGATTCGTACTGATTCTATTTTGTCATGCTTCTGTAGAATGTTCTTGTTGAGCAAATACTAGAACCAGGGAAAAGGGTAACTGTAGCCATGGGAACCAATCGTGACCTAACAACAGGTAAACAATTTATTTCATGGATTGCAATAAATACTACTGTATTGATATTTCTTTGTCTATGCTTTTTCCAATGCCTAAGAAATTATAATCCTCAGTAATCTAGATAACCCTCATGAGGACAATTCCTAAGCATTTACATTTGTGTTTTCAACTCTTCTACTGTTATAGCAAATGTTCAATAGAAGTTATGGTGCTTGGAAGGTACCTTAGGTACCTCCCTTATAAAATAATCGAACCATTGATCTTTTTAAGGGCAGTGTAGGAACAGAGCTGTCTATAAACGTCAGCTGGACACATGTCATGCAGGTTGTGGGGACAAACACGGCTGAGGTGTGGCTTGAGAAACCCTTGCACGCTTCTCTCAGTTGCCGGCAAATAAATAGAAGGGAAAACCCCTGAGAAACTGCTGCTTCATCTCATCTCAAAATCGTCCATGTTCACTCATGTTCATGTGAGTTTATCATTGTGTTTTTGAGTTCTCACCAGCGTTCCAGCCCAGGAAACTCTTTCATTCTTTCCCTTCTTTGGCCTATCCATCGTTGACCTGTTGCCGAGAAAGCGAAAGGCCGTGCCATGCCTGATAGCATGCAGCTCCGTATCCAAAATTCTATCCTGCTCAGCGAACTCCAGATGCAAGCAAGAGTGCCTTTTCTTCCTCTCTTCAACCATCGGATTGGCAGCCCCAATGATCACTGCTAATCCTTGTGAGAATCATGCAAGAAACACAGATAAGGTGCTTGAAGGATAGCATACCGCATGATCACCTACAATAATTCTTTTAATTTGGAGTTTTTGTCTACATAATTTCTGTGGCTGAAGATGATGCGGCTGCGATGCTCAGAAGAAACATCTGTAATACTGGAACAAAGTTATTGGAGAAGTACTAAACTACCCTCCGCACTAATTTTGATGCGAATGAAATTATCTCTGTACCCTTCCACCTAATCATCTAATACTGCTCTGTAGTACCATCCCACGACTTAAGTAGCTTTTAATAGGTACTCAGTTTTGATAGTTTGGACTTGAACTAACAATAGAAGGAAGATACCTAAGATTTCTTACCATCAAGCATGTAACAACTCATTTGTGAAAAATGATGTGTATTCATTCACGATATGTACTTTGGTTGTTGCTTCCTGTTCCAATTTTTTATGTTTCTCATTTCAGCTCATAAGTCTGGTTGTTATCAATTTATTCTTCTGATGTTTTTTTTGAACTATGTACTGTGCTATCTTGCCATTGTACTAACTGCATTTGTATTTGCATCTAGCTTGCATAAGGGAAGTTGTTCCCCCCTCCACCCCTAGGGAAGAGATGGGATCTTATTGGGGCTATAAAGTGCGTTATGCTTCAAATTTAAGTGGTGTTTTAAAAAATTCCCCATACAAGGTACTGTTTTCGCAATCCCAATTTGTTCAGAAAATTTGAGTTACTAACTAACTTCCCTTCATTTATTCATTTACTATTTCCACCATCTCTAGGAAGAATATGACCATATCATTGGCACTTCAGAGCATGGACAAATAGTTAATTCTTCGGAGCTGACCTTACCTTCTTTTAGGTATGCCATCTGTGGTCCTCAAAGACCACCTTGAGAGACCAATTTAGATTTGGTCTCTTTTACTCAGTTTAATGTGTTCAATTTTCTTGGGGGTGCTTCAGCTTTATTCAAGTGCACAAAACTGTATACAACAAAAAAAAACATTAGTCGCAAAGCAAGTTGGGGTAGGCTAGAGCTGAAACCCAACAAGACCAACAAGTAGACAGAACAACAAAAAGGAGATACAGTTTTGTTAAACAGTTGCAGGATGTTGGGGGGATCCCGGGATGGGGGCATGGGACATAGCTCCTTAATGAGGCCAGGGTGATTAGAAATTATTGTTCAGCAGAAATAACGGGACTACTCAGCGTACGGAAGCACACCAACATCACAGTGCAGTACCATGAACAGGAAGTTCTAACCAGAGGATGTATGCCCTCAAATGTCCCCTAGACAATGCCTTCTGTATGGACCATACAGGGGGCAGAAACGTAATCTTGAGGGTCGTTCCTAGCTGGCCCCAATGGCTATAAATACTATAAATACCAGCCTTGGGGCACTACCCAAACAGACAACTAGGAGTCAGACACTTGAACACGCGATCCCCTAAAAGCCCTATGGAACCTTGACTTCAGGCTCCAGGGCCCCAAAATACTTGCTTGGGCTTTGTAACCACCAACACTGTATATCATCAAATATTCAAATAACTGTGGAATGTGTCACCTGTGCTAGGAGAATTACATGAAGTGTGGTTTTTGTTTAATAAACTTGAAATCAGTCTACAGTTCTTAAATACAACCCCAATTTGTGAACATGACCAAGGTTCTTGCTAAGCACATTA
The DNA here is from genome assembly GCF_005286985.2 of Setaria viridis. Taxonomy (NCBI): domain Eukaryota; kingdom Viridiplantae; phylum Streptophyta; class Magnoliopsida; order Poales; family Poaceae; genus Setaria; species Setaria viridis. Next base: position 23,857,731 of record NC_048264.2, on the reverse strand, counting down.
GCTGCTGCCCTAGTCTTTGTTTTAAATCATCGTGAGTGGATAAAGATAAATATTAAACTAAGGTATGATGTACCTTCACTTAATCAATGAAACATTGTAGTAAAATTCTCTGTGCAAGTATTTGTACTATTTCTGTAATCCAAAGGCGTGTATTGTAACCAGGCGTCTTGTGAGTAAAATTTACACCATGTATACATGCACCATTGTTAGAGTCTATCTAGCTACTTATGAGGCTTCATTTGACAGGCACCTTCTGATTGCGTTTGGTGGACTTGCTGGTTTGGAAGAAAGCATTGAAGAAGATACAAATTTGAAAGTATGGCTGTTCTCTTTTTTACAATACTTGCATGAAAATTAGGAGTTATGAAAGCATTGTCTATGGTTGAATTAAGAACATTAAAACTGTTAACATTGCATGAAAATCTGAGCTAATTTGCTAGCTGAAAATGTTCAACTTTCATTTGTGGGGCTCTTTCATTTGATTAATGGTTGTCATACTGTTAGTTCTGTTGGCATTAAAGTTGCATATTTTTTCTGACAGGGTAAACATGCGAATGATGTATTCACATCTTATTTGAATACGTGCCCCAACCAAGGGAGCAGAACAATAAGAACAGAGGTACCTGCTTTTTAAGCTTTAAAAAAGTTCATTTGTTATGAAATCTGTTCATGCTAACAATAAAAGCCAACCTTTTCCAGGAGGCCCTTCTCATTTCCCTCCAATACTTCCAAGATCCCATTAGACGAGTAGAACAGCAGATGTAGGTTGTCATACAGATGCATGCAAATCCGTCCTTGGGCAACAAAAAGCTGGTTGCTATAGAGCTCCAGTGGTGACAGTAAGTTTTCTCACAGAAAATTTTGGCCTGTTGCCTATGTGACAGTGAATTTTAGACAAGAGTTGGCCAGCTGTTCTGAACATCCTACTGCTGTGGCGAAAATTTTATGTAGAACTGATTTCACTGTGTTAGGTGGCCATTTCAATGTATCCAGTGGTATCCAAGGGGACATATCTATCGTTGTTTCATGCCGTTGACCATGTACCAACAACGAAGGATTTCTGTTAATGCCGAAGGTAGTGCCTTGGTAAAGGCTGCCTTGTTTCCGTTTCTCTTTTTTCAACCAAGCTAAATTTATCCTTGAGTTCTACCAAGTCAATATTTAAAGAGTAAATTTTAAAAATCTACAACAATTTTGACATTTGTTGGTGCTTATTTTAAAATCCTATAACTATTTCGACAAGCTTTGTGACAAACTACAGTTTTATCAAAATAGTTATAGGTTTGGGCAGAATTGTAGGTTTTTTCAATGTCTCAAGTTGTAGTTTTGTGTAAAACTTATATTCAATAGTTATATATATGGGTTATCGAAATTTAGTCGTTTTAAGATATGAGTTGGTAGGTAATGTTATTGTCTGTTTTGGTGCCAATGTGCTTAGTTGGAGCGCGAATGCACCACTTGATTACCCATCGCCATGTACTTCTGTTTTTATTTCTCCATTAGTGACGGTTCATGAATTGCAGTTCTTGGATGTCCACCTTAAAAAGACTTTCCTGAATGTTCCTACTAGCTAAATTTCTGCCCCCTCTGTTTTTAATATATGATGCTTCAGATAACTAATCAACGCAATATACTTTCTATAATTTAAAAGTATATAGTGCTTACAATAAGCTAATTAATTTTATATTAAATGTCATATAAATTTTAAAATGCGGGGAGCAAGATCGATCCACCCCTTTACCAAAGTTACGATAATGTTTTCTTTTTCAAGAATATATGAGCTGTGTATCTTTATGTAAAGAAGAAAATATGGTTTATAATGCGGGTCGGATCGGTGCGTGCTTAGTTCGGGTCGGTTACACAGGTGCACCTTACGGCGGTAAACAACTCCAACCAGTTGGGGAGCCATCTATGACTATCTAGCTAGCTATCCTGCGGGATCAGCACTAGCTGTTGCAATGGCGACCCAATTCCTTGCAAGACGCCTTTGGCACCGGCCCTGAATCCAGAGGCTAACCTCCTCTCGACGATCTCCCGGAGCAGCTGCGCAACTCTGCCATACGTTTGGCTGAAGATGCACGCGTCCCGTTCTTTCCATCACTGTGGTTGGAACATGCAACCATGGATCACTGCGCAATGGATCGACTTCTGTCTCACTGAATATGGTAGATTCTCGCGCATAGACCGCGATTGCCGTCTCAGTCACTAAAGCATTGCTTCACGAGGCCTCCCCGTCCTACTATACAGGATGTTTCGCTGCTACTCGGCGCTGCTATCACAGACACTGCACGTCATGGCGGCTCTGAACAAACGTGGCACGATTCTACCTCCGTTTCTCGAGTTTTAGACGGTCAGTGTGAATTGATGTTTCTATTTCCCTCTTATCTTTTTCTGTTTCCTGGATATGTAATCCCTATGTATTTAAAGATAAAGTTGATCATGTTCGGTGCAACAACCACAAGAATCACATTACATCTCCTATTAAAGCTGCTTATTATGCACCGAGCTCTCATCAATCTTGCTCTCAGACTGTCCTACTCCTACCTTGGCTAGGGATATGGCTTATCACTAAACTTTATGCAAAATACACCATGTGTTTTACACAGAATCACGGGTAGCGAATGTGAATGATTCATAACATAGTTCAGCAGTAGGTGCTTGTCTGCTACACCACGAACTCACATAAGCATAGCACACTAGTGACAATTTATATCGACAACTTTCATGCTCTCACTCGATCTTCAAAGACTGTACATTCAGAATTCTAAAGAGTACAGGATGAAATGACTTTCAGCAGCCAAGGCACGCAAGAGACGTGCTGCTTCTAGCTAGAGGTGGCCACGCCCAAGCCGAAGGGAAAGCAGTAGCCATTCCTGTCATGTAACGTTGGACTGGCAATCCCAGCCGAGATACACCGAGGGGATTGACATTTTCTTGATGATATCCATGGCGAGAGGCATCTTGTTCTGGCCCGTGCCGGCTCTGACTGCTATATACGGTGATTGGAGCATGGTCCGAGCTACAGTATTGAGCTGAGGTCTATCATCGAAGGTGATGGTAGATTTGCGTTGATTCACAGATCTATCAACACAAACATGTGCCTGTAGACCACAGTGGTCGGCCCAAAGGATCGATTGAGCATTGCTTCACAATGCCTCCTATTCCTACAAGCACATAGACAAGTCATGGCAGCTTCCAACAAACACAGTGCACTCCTATCTCCGAGGTTCTGATAGTCAATATGCCCTCTTCTCCTTTTCTGTTTCCTTTCTGACATGTACTCCCTATTGAAAGAGAAATCCATCATCATTGATGCAACAACCTCAAGATTCACATTACATTCTATTACATTAAAGCTTATGCACAATATAATTCTCTTATGGAGGCACAATATAAAGCCTCTTATCGATCCGACTCCCCCACTGTCCTACTTCTACCCAAAGTAAAACTTTATGCAAGAATTCACTGTGCATTTTACAGTACTGATCACCCTGGTGTCTCGTTTCGTCGTACTCTCAACAATGCAATACATGACGTTCAACTTGTCAACACCATAATCTTGTGTGTTGATGCTTCCTTAGATAGCATATCTGCGGACTAGCTGGATGAAATCGGCGACAAGGCGATTGTCTACCACAAAGTCACCGAGGTTTATGTGGATCTCTTATCAAATCGATCATTGTTACATTTAGATGATATATAGTCATCAAATTTATTATCTCGATAAGCATAGGAAACAAGTGACATGTCTCGATCTATAGACAATTTCTCGTAGTATCGTCCTCAAGACCACTACTTTCGAATTTCTAAAAAAGAGGAAATTCTTTCAGCAACAGACATTCTTTTACCGAATTTCAGCAGTGAACATGGCATAAGAGATGAGCTGTGCAGGCGTGGAGGCACAAGCGTGGCGATAATGCACTCTGCGCATGACATCGTCAGACCTTCGTTTCTGGTGGCATTGGCCTAACGGGCATGAGATGAACAAAGGGCTAAGGCCATCTTCTTTGAATCACAAAAATACATGAAGACATCAATCTCAATCTTGAACCCTTTCCTTTTTCCGGAGTATGCCCCAATATCAAAATACCAGGGACAAGCTAAGGAAGGCTAAAGATGCTACTTAATTGAAAAGGAAAAAAATATAATTAGCAATCCATCTGCATCAAGAGCTTGCCGTACCATCTCCTGTTGCCTGACAAGCCTGGTTACACTTCCGAGTCAACCCCCACCGGCATCGTCATCTCCATCACAAGAACCAAGGTGCGCGAGAGACTTTCTTGCTAGGCGCCGACGACCCACCCTGTTCTTGCTTGGTTGGAACATGCACCGTGTTGCAATGGAGAGTCATGCTATTTGCTTTATGGCTGGAGATGGTAGATTAGCGCTGGTCCGCATTTATCAACACAAACTAATGGTCGCTGTAGAACTTGACAGGATCCTCGTCGCCATTGATTGGGAGCTAGCACATCCATACTGCTTCCTGCAAGCTCTAGCTTCCGGCATGTCTGATCATTCCCCTCTCCATTTGGCCACTAACGCCGCATTCAGCTCTAAGTGCCATTTCCATTTTGAAAACTGGTGGACCAAACTGCCAGGATTCATTGAGGCCGTGCAGAAGGGCTGGACATGTCCTGACCAAGCCTCCGATCCGTTCACAAGGTTGGATATTTTGCTCAAGAGAACAGCTCGCGAGCTCCAAAGCTGGAGCCAGCGCAATGTTGGGCAGCTTAAGGTTCAGTTGCTCGTCGCCAGGACGATCGTTCAATGGCTGGACAGGGCACAGGAGGAGCGGACGTTGACGGCGCAGGAGGCTCAATTGCGTAAAGAACTTAAGCTCAAAATACTCGGGCTATCCTCTTTAGAAAGGACAATGGCACGCCTCCGATCACGCATAACCTTCTTGCGTGACGGTGATGCCAACACACGGCTCTTTCACATTCAGGCAGGCCATAGAGCAAAAAAGAAATTCATTGCAAAGTTACAACAAGGTGATCGGGTGGCCTCTACCCAGGATGAAAAAGAGTTGATGTTGTTCAGCCACTTCAACAGCATCCTCAGCATGGCTCCAGCCAGAACCGAGATCATCGACCTGGCAGCTTTGAAAATTCAGCCAGCCCAACTTCAGCACCTAGAACAGCCGATTTCTGAAGAAGAGGTGTGGAGCACTGTTAAATCCTTCCCAAACGACAAGGCACCCGGGCTAGATGGATTCACGGCAGAATTCTACAGGGCAGCATGGCCTGTGATCAAGCAGGATGTAATGGCGGGGTTCAACGCATTCTTCAGAAACAACTGCATTCAGCTACGTCGCCTCAACGGTGCTTTGATCACCTTGCTGCCCAAAGTCGATGAACCAGAGAATCCGGGGGACTACAGACCGATTAGCCTGATTCATAGCTTTGGCAAGCTCGTCGCCAAACTCCTTGCAAATCGCCTTGCGCCCGAACTGCAGCGCCTCATCAACACTAACCAAAGTGCCTTCATCCACAACCGGTCCATCCACGATAATTTTAAATTCATCGAGCAAGCGGCAAGGACGTTACACCGTAAGAAGAAGGCCACCCTGCTCTTCAAACTAGACATCTCCAAGGCGTTTGACACGGTTAACTGGCCGTTCATGTTGCAAGTCCTTGCTGCAATGGGGTTTGGCACCAAGTGGCGCGACTGGATCTCATCCCTGCTTTGCTCTGCCACCACACGAGTTCTTCTGAATGGTGAGCCTGGCAGGCTCATACACAATGCGAGGGGGCTACGGCAGGGCGACCCACTCTCGCCAATGTTGTTTATCATCGCCATGGAGGTGCTACACAAGCTTTTCAACAACGCTGCCCACGCAGGAGTTATCAGCGCTCCACCGGATGCAGGAATTCAGCACCAATGCTCTCTATACGCTGATGATGTCATGCTTTTCGTTACACCTGCCATTCAGGATTTGGTTACCGTAAAGGAGATCCTAAGTTTCTTCGGAAATGCCTCAGGCCTACATACCAACTTGCAGAAAAGCATGATAGTGCCAATTGCATGCACAGATGAACAACTGCAACCGATCAGTAATATCCTACCGGCCAAATTGACTGACTTCCCCATTCAGTATCTGGGCCTCCCCCTGATAGTAGGGCGTCTAAAGAAGGTTCACCTCCAGCCTCTGGTCGATCGAGTTGCCAGCACCATCCCAACGTGGAAGGCAGGCCTCATGAACAAAGCGGGGAGATTGACCATGGTTAAAGCTGTTATGACATCCATCTGCACCCACACTCTCATCTCCCTGAAGGTGCCAGACTGGGTCTTTCAACAGATTGACAAACGCCGGCGAGGGTTCCTTTGGGTTGGAAAACAGACAGCTTCTGGGGGCAAGTGCTTAGTAGCTCGGACTACTTCTTGCAGACCCACGAACTTGGGAGGACTAGGCATTATAGACCTCAGGATTGCATCTTATGCACTGAGGATGAGATGGCTTTGGCTCAAGAAAACCGACACCGACAGACCTTGGAGAAAACTGCAGTTTCAGTTAGGCAATGACTCAATGCTGCAGCGCTTCAATTCAGGTACAAATTGGTGATGGTAATTTGGCCCTCTTCTGGATTGACACATGGAACGGAGATTCATCCCCAAGCATTGTGGCTCCTGATCTGTGCAAGCTCGTCAGGACGCGGATAAAGAACAGGCAGACAGTGGCTGACGGTTTACAGCACAAGCGGTGGATAAGTGCTATTGTTGGACCGCTAACAGTGCCGGCCATTCACCAATATGTCCAGCTTTGGCACCGAATGCAGCAGGTGCAGTTAACAGCGGGAGTTGAGGATTTGGTCACATGGAGATGGGAACCATCCGGCACCTTTTCATCCAAATCCGCGTACAGAGCTTTCTTCCTCGGTGCAGCTAGCTCGGCCGCAGGAAAACTCATATGGAAAGCATGGGCGCCTCTGAAAGTGCGTTTCTTCGTGTGGCTCGCCACCAGAGATAGGCTCTGGACAGCTGTTAGGCGCCATAGGCGAGGATTGCAGTCTAACACAACTTGCACACTTTGCGACCAACAACCACAAACAGCTGATCACCTCTTCGCCCACTGTCTGTTCTCACAGGAAATTTGGCACTCTGTCAGCTCGATCTTGCAACTCCAGAACCATGCGCCATCTCAGGAAATGAAACTGATTGATTGGTGGATTCAAAAGCGCCAAGGGCTAACCAATCCACAGTGAAAAGGGATGGATTCAAGTTTCATGCTTATCTCATGGAAGATATGGAATGAGCGTAATAATCGCGTCTTCGACAAAGGAGCCCCAAAGACGCAGGCGGTCCTACTGCAAAGACGTTCTTACTGAAGCAGCGTCATGGTGCACCTAGTCAGTCAGTTTAGGATGGCCACTACCGGTTGGTGTGCAGCAGCATATCTGATCAGCGTTTGGCGTCTTTTGTTTTCTTTTCTTTCTCTCGGTTGCTGGTTTCCTATGTAATCTTCCCTAACTCTCGTAATCGTGTACGTGCACCCGGTAAGACCCGCGTTGTATCAACTTTGTTATTTTTCTTCTAAATCGAAAGATACACAACTCTCTTGTGTATTCACGAAAAAAAGAACACGGCTTCCTGCTCCAAAGGCTTGAGCATTGCTTCATGATGCTTCCCAGTCCTACAGGATATTTCACTGCTACCCAGCCACAACAAACTACAATCACAGACATTGCAAGTCATGGCCGCTTTGAACATACAGAACGCATTATATTTGTTTCTCAAGGTTTAGATGGCTAATGTGAATTGTTGTTTCGCCCATTGTTTCGTTGACCTGTACTAGCTATTTAATTTATAGAGAAATCCATCTTGTTTGGTGCAACAACCACAGGAATCATATAAATGATCTCCTTTTAAAGCTTAGACACAACATAATGGTCTTATCAACCCTGCTCTCAAACAGTTCTACTGCTACCCAAGTAACATATTGTGGGACAACTTGGTTAGAGCTTAGGCAAATCATTGAACTTTATGCAAAAATTCACCATGTATTTTAAATTTTTAACTCATGTTTTCTGCTGGACTTTAACTCCGAGTTCTGATTTCAGGGTTGCTTTGACGGTCTAAAAAATGAAGCCCTGCACGAACATAGACTAAAACTGATCCATTTCTGTTGGCAAACAGGAGCCCCGGCTTCAATAATGTATCGGTGTAATGATGTATTGCATTCTTGAGAAATTGATGATGGACTCTGTTGGTATTGTAACAGGCACTTGAGCAAACATGACTCAATAAAACCACCGGTATTTTCGAATCAAAACCAAATATATCGTGTTGGTGCAATGCACTGTGCAATATGATTAGTGCCACACACCACTGAAATCCAGATTGTAGATATCATGTAGTGCGCATCTAACTGACTGAATGTAACTTGCTGTCGTTCAACAAGTTGCCACAATCTTTGCACGTTACTCTGTTTTTGATTCCTTCTACTCTTCTAGTAAGCACCCATAACTTGTCACTTCATCAAGAAAATGTAAACAATTCACCTTGTATTTGTATTTATTAACTAGGTATATGCCCATGCGTTGCTACGGACTTAACATTAGCATTAGAAGGACAATATTACCGTAAAGGAGATTTCATTATTATATATAAATAAAACATAAAATTGCATGGACGACAAGCTTAAAAAGAGGCATTCTAATTGGCTTATTTGTTCATATAGATTATTAATTGCATCACCTGAATTGCACCTAAATTATTTCTTTTCCTTCATACTCCATATGCCTTTCACTGAGTCACTATCTTCTCTCCTGTTTCTCTACCTCATTGCAGCCAACAGCAAGAGCACCAACCACATTTATTCCCCTTTTCTCAGTGTGCACAGGCCAGCGGGTAAACTGTCGGTCTCGGCAGTTAGCTCATCAGTAAGTTTTACCATTGTAACCAGTCACGACAGCGAGCAGCTGCGCATGGTGACACTCCAATCAGTAGTTAAAAGATGCCGCTTTGAGCGGCTAACCAGCATTGAGGATGATATTTAGAGGGTTATGAAAATTTTCCACAATGCACATCAGACACAGTTGAAGAGTAAAATTGCTCACCGCGGAAGATCTGACAAAACTTCCACTCATTGCCATGAAGATTCTTTGCAATCAACTCCTGGCAGGGAGGTTGCTAAGTGAAATCGTACATGGTTATTGGCAAATCAAAAGAATCGGCAATTAAATTCACTTTTTGTAACAAAACCAGTTAAATGAACTGAAACTTGACATAAGCTGCATTGATCCAGCAAAGACATTTTTAGCTGCTCGATGGGAACAGAGAATCCATCATGCCTGCTTTGTGTCACTTGCAGTTAATGTTTCATTGTTTTAATTGATATTAGCCCATCTCCAGTCCCCACACTGGAGTCGCTATGAGAACTTCCAATATAAACCTAACCAGATAACATTTAAAATGGAAGACAAAGTTAGTTTCTGAAAGATGGAGGTTATGGCATTACAAAGTAGATGTGCCAGCTAATCTACTATTGTGATTTTTTGTGATATCTGTTCAAGAAAAAAGGACCAACAGACAAATAACAACCCAGTTCGCCTACAGACAATAGAATCAACCCGGGACCTAGCCAATTTCTGGCTCTGCCCCTAGCTTCCACGGTAACCATCATGCCCGTGACCACTATCCCTGCCTCCGACACCTTCTGCAGTTAATAATGTTTCATGGAATCATGTTATAAGACCACTTGAAAGACAAATAAGAGAAAATTCTATTCCAAAACTTGGATAACAACTCAGAGTAAGGTATTTGTATTAATCACTCAAATGGTGAACACAAAGCAACATATTATATGCAATTTTTGTTTATGGGTAATAGGCCACTGAAATATTTTTGTAAAAACATTAAGGGCAGGATGACCAAGAGACCAAGACTCTCCTTGCCCTTATTAGGAACTATATCATTAGTAGAACTTCTTGGTGCTGTCATTTTAGGAACATAAATAATTGGAATGAGCAATCACATTTCCATGTGCACAGCATTCACAATGTCAAACTTGGAGAAAAAAATATAAGGAGAAGAAAAATGAATTTGAACCGGTTGACACGACCAGAAAGGTTCTGCTACAATCCATAAAACACCAATCACAAGATTTTCATGAGAATCGAACAAGGTGTGTTATATGTGATGCAACAATGCATGCTACATGATAGTGTCTTACTACTATACTGTACTGAAAATCAGGAAAAGACAACATAAGTGGCGTGCGGGTACTGTTAAGACCATGGACCTAGGCCACATCTTTACTAGTAGGGGCTACGTGCCGTAATGGATTGAGAGCCCTGTACCTCAATTCTAGCCTGTAGGCCCGTTTGGCTGTAACAGTGTAGCTATGTAACGCAAGATAGAAAGCGTGGAGGATATGGAACAAGTGAATAGCTAAAGCTAAACCATAACCTTCTTCCTCCCTTCCGGTTTTTGAGGCGGTGTTGCCATGCTCCCTGCCGCGTGATTTTTCCAGCAAACCCTCTGACTATCTGTTGTTTGCATATCTGGTATCAGAGTTGAGTCATCCTACACGAGAATCACTTGAGTCCCACTAGAGTGGTAGGGATTTAGGGACAAATCGGAGGAAGAAATATTTCCAATTCGTCGGTGAATCCTGCAAAATCCTAGATGCGGCGACCTTGCGTGCCTCCAAGGGTTGATCTTGGCGTCCGTTCTAGCAATCGATCAACACCCCACCACCGATCCTCCAACCAATCCACCACCACCACCACCCAGATCGCCAAACACCGGTTCCAGTCCCAGCCCACCACCACCACCACCGCCGCCGCTACCACCCAAGCATCGTCAACGTGGTAGGAAGACACCAACACCGACGCTCATGTCCAGGATGTCCACGGCAGAAGAAAAGCTCAATCTGCTAGTCTCCGAGGTGAAAGCCCTGTAAAACGTGCAACTGAAGATCGCGACAACCGTCGAGGGGCTCCACGCATGGAGTTTGGGAGTCGACAAGTTCTCCGTTGGACTCAGCAAGGAAATTCAAGAGCTCACATCACGCATAGCTACAAGTATTGCTCCGACGAAAGTCCCACTGTACGAGGAAGGGGCATGGGCCAGCGGCCATGGCATCGCCACCAATCACCGGGGTACTAATGAGGGGACACCAATCCTCCATCACACCCTGGTCAAGGGTAAGCAAATCAACTCCAACACCCAACATTCAGTAGATCCCCATGACACTGGTACCCGGAGTGAGTTGCTGCCTACATATTCTAGCCAGAAAGGGTATAGGTTGCCTAAAACAGATTTTTCCAGATTTGATGGTGACCATCACATAATTTGGGAAGAGAAAAGTAAGAAGTACTTTGCTATGTATAATGTTCCTATGCATTTGTGGGTTCTCTTTTCCACCATGCACTTCTCTAGGAATGCATCATATTGGTTGCAAACCTATGATGCTCAACACAGTCTTAGTAGTTGGGTTGAATTATGTGTAGCTATTGAACATAGATTTGGGAGAGACCTTCGTAACCAGTTTATGAGAGAGCTTTTAAACCTCAGACAAACAGGCTCTTGAGAAGAGTATGTAGAAAATTTTGAACAAATTAGACACAAAGTGCTGTTGCACAATGATAAGTATGATGATGTGCTATTTATAAATAGATTCATTGATGGTTTGAAACCAGATATTAGAAATGCAATCTTACTCCAGAAACCTAGAACTGTTGATGCTGCTGCATCTTTGATTTCATGCAGGCTGAGCTACTGGAGGTCTCCCAGAGTCGTTTTTTGTCTAGAAGATCCAAGGGATTCTCAAGGTATACTGACAAGGCATCGACTTCCAGTGCACCTGTTGCCTCCCAAGGTGCACAGGGAACTGCACCTGTTGAAGTGAAAAGCAGTGGCAAGCCTAAAGGGGATGACAAGCTCTTCGTGCTCATGACATAGATAAGGAAGCTGGGTCTGTGTATGAAATTCGACGATAAGTGGAATCAGGGCCATAAGTACCCAGCTCAGGTACCTCTGCATGTGCTGGAGGAATTGTTTGGAACATTCCAGCTTGACACAACATCTCCGCCAGTGATAAGGAACCCTTAACATTATCTCAGTGTGCTGCTGCGGGCATTCAAGGGAGAAAGAATATCAGACTGCAAGGTCGCATTGACAAGTAGGAAATATTGATCTTAGTGGATTCCGGAAGCTCAGCCACATTCATTAGTGTAAGGACAGGTGGACCAGCTGGGATACTCCATAGAAGCAGTACATGAAGTCTAGGTGACTATTGCAAGTGGTGGTAAGATGACTAGTGACAGACAAGTCCCCAAGGTCACTTGGTGGACACAAGGCAACACCTTCTTTGCTTCTACAAGAGTCCTAGAATTGCCTCACTATGATCTAATTCTAGGAATGGACTGGCTCAAGCAATACAGTCCGATGTGGGTACATTGGAAATGGTAGAAAATGAGATTCACACATCATGGGAAGAGGATAAAATTCCAAGGTATCAAGGACTACACATCTCACTGTAAGAAACTCAAAATCAAGAAGCTTCAAGGGCTGATAAAAAAAGAGGGTGTTGCTCAGTTGGTTCGGCTCTCACCTGTCATAGAAAGCACACCAAACAATGCTATTCTAGAAGAGATACAATAGGTGGTTACTAAGAATGATCACCTATTCCAAGATCCCAAAGGATTGCCACCCAACAGAGCTTTTGATCATCACATACCATTGATTCCAAGGGTCAAACTAGTGAATGTGAAACCATACAGATACTCACCAACATAGAAAGATGAAATTGAGAGGAAGGTGAAGGAGATGCTGGCTAATGGCATTATCAGACCCAGCACAAGCCCATTTGCATCACCAGTCCTATTAGTCAAGAAGAAGGATGGCACTTGGCGATTCTGCATTGATTATCACCAACTAAATGCAATCACTGTCAAGAACAAATATCCTATACAATTGTGGATGAGCAATTAGATGAGTTGAAAGAAGCTGGATGGTTCACTAAATTGGATATGAAGTCGGGTTATCACCAAATACGACTCACACCAATAGATGAACAGAAAACAGCTTTCCACACACATCATGGGCACTGGGAATTCAGAGTCATGCCTTTAGGACTCACAAACGCACCAGCCACATTTCAAGCAATTATGAACACAATCTTTCAGCCCATGCTGCGAAAGTATGTGCTTGTACTTGTAGATGATATCTTAATCTATAGGAAAACACTTGAAGAGCACAAAAGACATCTTGTCAAAGTGTTTGACATATTGCAGCAGAACCAGCTGTTACTCAAGAAGTCCAAGTGCTCATTTGCTCAGACCTCCTTAGAGTACCTCATGCATATCATAAGTGGAAGGGTGTGTCTACTAATCCAACAAAGATTCAAGCTGTGCAAGCATGGCGTACACCTATAGATACTAAGCAGTTGCGAGGGTTCCTCGGCTTATCTCAGACACTATGGCATATTGAGCAGACCACTCAATGATCTACTGAAGAAAAACACACCTTTCCTCTGGACACGATAGCTGCAACAATGTTTTGACAATTTAAAGCAAGCATTGGTGTTAGCACCATTATTGGCCCTACCAGACTTCACCAAAGAATTCACAGTGGAAACTGATGCCTCGGCAACAGGAATTGGAGCAGTCTTAATGTAGCAAAATCATCCTATTGCATATCTGAGCAAGTCCTTAGGCATTAAAGCTCAAGCCCTATCCACATATGAGAAAGAATGTTTGGCTTTGATTATGGCTGTTACAAAGTGGAATCCTTATCTACAACATAAGGAGTTTACAATACTCACTGATCACAAGAGCTTGGTCCATTTGGGTGAGCAGAAGCTACAACAAGGAATGCAGCAAAAAGCATTTATCAAACTGCTTGGGCTTCAATACAAAGTGGTCTACAAGAAAGGTGTGCTGAATAGGGCAGCTGATGCACTATCTAGGCAGGAACACAATATTGAGTTAGAAGCCATACCTGTCAATAAGCCAAAATGGATGGAAGTCATTATTGAAGGATATCATCAGGATGAAGTGGCCAAAGTACTGCTCACCGAATTATCTATAACTGGATAGAATGGCAGAGGCTATGCGTTGGTGGATGGCATAATCAAGTACAAGGGTCGTGTCTAGCTGGGTAATCATGTCGAACCACATCAAGCAATCATGTTGGCTCTGCACACTAGTGGACTGGGAGAAAAATATGAAATCACAACAACATATAACAAGATCAAAGCCTTGTTTGATTGGTAGGGTATGAAAGAAGATATCAAGAAGTATGTGTTTGGCTGTGAGGTATGTGCCAAAGCTAAATCTGAACACTCTAAATTGCCTGGCCTTTTACAACCTCTTACTATACCTGAACATGCATGGCACACAATCAGTCATGATTTCATTGAGGGACTACCCAAATCCAAATCCTTCAACGCCATATTAGTGGCCATAGATAAACTCACCAAATATGCCCATTTCATTCCTATATCTCACCCATACACAATCATGTCAGGTGCCCAACACTTTCTCAACCACATATATAAACTGCATGGCCTACCCCGAGTGATAATCTCAGATAGAGACAAGGTTTTCACTAGCACCTTATGGCAAGAGATGTTTTGACTATCGAAAACCACATTGAATATGAGCTCCTCATACCACCCACAAACCAACAGTCCAATGGAGAGATTGACTCAATGCCTTGAAACATATCTTAGATGCATGGTTAATGCCTGTCCTACAAAGTGGGCTCAATGGTTGCCGTTGGCGGAGTACTGGTACAACACAACATACCACTCTGCTCATGGCAAAACACCCTTTGACATCTTGTATGGCCATACCCCTTGGCGTTTTGGTATTTCTGCTAATGATACATGCAAATCATCTGATCCGAATGAATGGCTGCAAGAGCGAGCCACTATGATGCAGCTGATCCAACACAACCTATTGAGAGCTCAACAACGCATGAAGATGCAGGCTGACAAGCATCGACAAGACCGTGATTTTGCGGTGGGTGACTAGGTATTTCTAAAACTCCAACCATATGCCCAACAGTTAGTGATGCGTCGATCTAACCGCAAGCTATCGTACAAGTATTTTGAGCCATATCTAGTGCTGCAAAAGGTGGCAAGGTGGCTTATAAACTGCAGTTACCTCCCTCTAGTCAAATCCATCTTGTTGTGCATGTCTCACAACTGAAGAAGGCAACACCACCTGAGGCTACTATCAACTTTGACGAAGCCCTTCTCCTGCTGATGATGGAGCAATCACCATGAACTAGTATGGTAATTGCCACATGACTACAATTGGTTGGTAATACTGCAACTCCTTTTGCTTTAGTGTAGTGGGATGGCACACCTATGGAGTGGTCTACTTCGAAGAACATGGCTGTTCTTTCTGCTCAGTTCCCGGATCTAACACCTCGAGGACGAGCTGCAGCTTAAGGAGGAGGGGATGTCAATACCATGGAACTGGGCCACATCTTTACCAGTAGGGCCTGCGTGCCGTAATGGGCCGAGAGCCCTGTACCTCAATTCTGGCCTATTGGCCCGTTTGGCTGTAATGGTGTAGCTAAGTAACGCAAGACAAAACGCGTGGAGGATATGGAACAAGTGATGGATAGCTAAAGGTAAACCCTAACGTTCTTCCTCCCTTCCGGTTCTTGAGGTGGCGCCCCCGTGCTCCCCACCATGCATTTTCGCCATCAAACCCTCTGACTATCCGTGGTTCGCCATAGGTACCAACTCTACTGCCGTATGCTAAGTGCGGCCATTGATGTCAAGACTTTGCCCAGGAACCAACCTGATGTATTGCTTACTGGATTGCTCAATGAGAAGAACAGAAAGTTAAAGGAAAAGACGATGAGTTGAGTGAGATTCAAGTGTCAAACACCTATCCATTTCTTGTTAAAAGTCTACGCACTGCTCACCTCTTGGAAATCAGTGAGTTGGACGATGAGTTCATTGGCCTATTCTTCAGGAACGCGTACGTACCACTCCAGCAATCCTTGCGGGAGAGTCTGAGGAGTACATGAGTGTGAGGGGCTGATTGCCGGTCCTGAAAACAGCCGTGGAGGGACGTCCTCGTCCAGTTGACCTTATCTGCAGTAAACCCACCTCGGCACTCTTGTTCCTTCTTTATTACAATAGAGAGATACATCAATTCAAGGTTGCTAATATTTCCTGAGTCCCATTATTCTACACAACCTATTCTTCCGTGGACTATCAGACTATGCTTGCTTCTTCTGGACTGAGTTTATGAGTCTCTTCTTCATAAAGTGAATTGAGTAGAGCTGCTCTATCCACCTGGCTTCTCCTTGCTTTATGACCTTGTTTGGGGGTTATCACTTCTATTCATATTGGAAGTCTCTGCTTCTTGCTATTCCTTCATACTCTTATGCTTATCTAAATTCTCGTGTGTACTAGTTTCTCCAAGTGATGCCTTGCTTCCCATAGGTTCAACTTTCCATCCTATAAGCACAACTTTGTCTCCTTTCTCATTAGTTAAAGTGATTGTCCTGTCACGGTAATTCATCATGTGTTTGTACTTCTACAACCATTCTTTTCCCAAAATGATGTCTATCCCTTTAGTATTAACTACTGTCCCATCCACCTTGAATTCAATCCCCATTATCTGAAGTAATATTCCCATACATTCCTGTTCAACAACAACCCCTTCTTTCCCCGATGTCGCACCATAATTTGATGCTTCTTAGCAAGCTGGGCAAGATTGTGTTCTTCTACAAATGCGGCTGATATTTAACTGATGGCGTTGTACTTTTTTCTTTTATATAAGGTATCCACATTGCTATGTTGATATGGAATCTAGGATCTCAGGCACCGTGAATGTCAGATGATATGGAACAGGGAAAGTTGTTAACAAGTGGATATGAAAACTGTGATCTTTAGTTATTTTAGCAAAAGTTAATCCATATTATCCATCCCCACATCTGACTAAAGATATTGCCCTGGTGCATGATAGTGAGATAAAATCGACTAATCAGTTTTTCATTTCTTTTAGCTTATTTCATATAGATGACAGTGTATCTACTTATACTGTGGATAAGGCTCTTGTGTCCGTGAAGTTTGGAAAAATTCCACACTCAGTTCTTGCATACGCCAATATGGCTAAAATATCTGAAGCAATCAGTCCAAAGTCTCCAGGAGCATACGCATGGGGCAAAGTTAATTCAGATGAACATAGAAGTCACCTGTTGGGAAATCAGTTCAATACTTGTAGTTTTAGGAGGATTACTCTAATTTCATGTATCCTTTAAACTGCCCCCTTAAGGTACAATGAAGCTCATCAACCTAGACACACGCTAATTCGCAAAAAAAAACTAGACATGCGCTACTAGGTCGCGTTTGGCGCAGGCAACGCCAAACCCCATATTTCTGTTTCATTTGAAACAAACAAGCCACCTGGTGGACATATATAAGAACCATCAACCTCTGGGCATGGGCACTGAAACCCAAAACCATCTATCATCAAGAAAATGTGGTTCATTTTGACCAACGCCAACATGAATGAATCCTATATTCCTATTCCCTGCTAATCCCAGCAGCTCTGCTGCCACATCATTGGCAGCAAGGCATTTTGAGTGGATCCACAGCAAAACAAACGCTTCAATCAACTTCAATGTGACCACAAAGGCATAGATGCTATTTCATATTGGGTTTGGCTATTGGAAACTGAGCTCACAGGTGCACGTCTTCTTCATCACCAGCAAGAAGAACCTATATCCTCAGACATCACATCAAAACAATGACATGATCATCAAGAGCATGCAAATACATGGAGTTTTAAACCCAGTATATATGGAATCCAAGCATAAACATTGTCAGACGAATTTTTTAATATCAAAATAACAATAAACTCCAAGGGTACCATGTATACAGCCAATGGCATTATTATTACACCATATGTTTCCATTATTATTACACCATAATCTCTTTCTCTTGATACTTGGTACAGAATCAGCCATTAGGGATTTCTTTCAGAAGAGATGGATGTTGACTCTAGCCATCAGATTCATCACTCGAAGTATCCTGCACATATCGTAAAAAATAAATTTCCAAATACCGCAATATTGTTTTAGATGACCAAAGGTGAAAACATGCATGTTTAAGAAAAATATCACATTTCTTGCAAGATAGAAATGGCACAGCTGGGTCAGCCGCCCTGGTCTTTGACTACTTGAGCAGTAAAAGTAGCATGCTTAACAAAATTAGCAATGATGTCTATGGAAACTATATGTAGAAAAAGGGTTTGGAAAAGAAATTATCAGTCTACATTAGATATATTTTCAAGCATAATTTTCTACTGCATCCATGCATTTCAATTCCAAATTACTGATAGTGCATTGGATGTTACACCTATCACCCAAAACACGACAAAATATATAGAATAAAAAACGCATAAGGAATTAGGGGGGGGGGGGAGGCGGAGACAAGAACTGAAAAATGAAACTACTGATTACTCCATTAATAAGCGAATCATATAGTTAGGATTAGTAAGCTGGTAATCAGTACAAACAAGAAAAGAAGGGACTACTTTCGCAGTAGAGAAGGATTGGATGAAAGCATGATCCATTCATTGTACTAGAATGGACAATTTAACTATTGCACAATACAACGATCAACATACTGTGAAATCATCATAAAACAACACTCACAGAACTAATAACTTAGTTCGGTAGCATTTCATTGAAGGCAGCCCAACAATCAGTGATAAATCACCAAGTTTAGTTATGACTAAATAAATAGGACAAAGTATAGCATATCTTGTTACCTCTAGGATTTCCAAATCCGAATCATTCATACTAGACTCTTGGAAATGATAGCAGCTATAAATATTAAATTTCACTGAAGGATGAGCATCTAAAATGCTGGGGAGTTCCTTGTATACATTGCATTCTGGTGAGACATTTCTAGAGAACTTCAAGGTCACTCCTTCAAGCATTGTCGTGCTTCTGAATATCACTTTCAACAAATCAACTTCATGATCTTCTCCACTGAATCCCTCCACTTCTACTTCTTTAAGATTGGTCAAGGTGATACTTTGACTTCTCCAGTTCCTAGGCCTGTCACAAGGGCAACTTGCACGGCATGTTCCTCTGCGTTTTCTCTCCTAAAAAATGAAGTATGATAATGATGTTTCACAGCATCATCGTAATCTCAAGCATACAACTAGAACAATCTGTTATGAATATATCAACAAATAACAGAATACCTGACGTCGATTTAACATGATCTTAAGCCTTTGTATAGAGGTACAAAACCCAAGTACTTCCAACACCACTGCTCCATAAACATGCCGTCCTGTTGTAATATCCAGCTCCAAAATAGAAAATCTTACAGGAATTCGAGATATATCCAGTCCAAAGCTGCGGAATACATTTCTAGCATAACGCTGCAACGATTTAAAAGTTTTTCACCATAAGAGATATGTTTAGTCATAACAATTGGGAACTGAGCAGGAGAATACACATACACTTCTCCCCATCTTCAGCAAGAGGATGTTGTTGTGGGGACGTTGATGCAGCTTCAAACATGAGCTTTCCCCGTTGCTTGCGAGATGCGTACGCCCATGAGGCTCTATTGTCTTCAATTTCAGGGTCCACATGCGCCATAATGCACCAAACGAAGACTGACACCACCACTGCCATAAGAGATCATCCAGCAATGGTGCTGAGAAGGACAAGCTGAACGCATCTTCGGTTCCTTCGTTAGAAGCAAACCTCAACTTCTTAAGCTTAGGGGTTGCAATGTCGATAACCCGAACATCCGAAAGGGTATACACGTCTAGCTCCTCTAGGGAGTCCGAGTGGACCTTTATCGAGTCAAGAGGCTCACAAGAAATCTTAAGCTTGCGCAGCATAGGGCAGCGGGGAAGCAGATCACAAAGGTCAATATTGCAGAAGGTGAGGGACAGGGTCTCGACCTTTGTGAAATCTCCTGTCGGGAGGAGTGTGGTCTCCAATGGAGGAAAAGATAGCTTTATTGAGGTGGCGCGATCAAAGATGGGCAGTTCAATGGGAACTGAAGTATCTGCATCTTCATCCATAAAGAACACGGCATGAAGGTTTGCTGGTTCAATAGGTGCAGCGGCACGGAGAATTGAGGAGATGCGTTCTGCTGAGAGCTTGTGGTGGATCTGGAGGTAGATGTTCAGAGACGACCCCGCAGGGTGGGGAACCTGACCGAGTGCTGCAATGAGTGGGTCGGGTGTGATGTTGTGGAAGACAAGCTTAGGGAGGTGTCTCCAGAGGCCATTCCACTTTCTAGATAGCAGGCTCATGTTGGCAGCAGCCCGGACGCAGTCTAGGTGAGAGACGATCTTTAGGCGTAGGTCATCAGGCAAGGCACTGATGCGGTCTTCTCCACTAGTGCCGCGCCGTACTCGTGGGCTCCGACGGAGAAGCCCCGCACGGCAGCAAGGCGAAGCCAACTGGTTGTATCGACACTCCTCGCACGCACCCCCATCCGCATACATCTTTTGTATGCACCCCTAAGTCTCCCAGCCACCGAGCTAGGCACCGGGTTGGGTGGGGGAGACGGTGGCGACCTAAGGGGACAAATGTTAGAACGAAGAATTTGCTAAAATTGTACCCATACTTCCTAATATAATTTTGTTACCTGTCAGATCTGTGATGAGATCCGTGGCCGACTTGTTTCTTAATTTTGGCGTGGTTCCGACGAGATCTGCATCTGGGAGGTGATGAGGTGCAACAGAATTGTGGTGGTCGACGACCGGTGGGGCGGATGTGCTGTCACCGGATCTAATTTTGCCTGCTGATTTCTGAAGCAATTTGTGCTTAGGGCGTCTTCTCTAACTTCAGCGATGCTTGAACAAGATTTGAGTTTTGGATGGTGGAGGGAGGCGCTCAGATGTGTAGTGGTAGGCGACACACGGGCGACGGTGCTGCCATACTGTCACCAGATCTAGCTAGGGGACCTGGGGAGAGGAGGAAAGATGGTAGGTGAGGGACGAAAGTTAGGGATGGTGCAGATATTTATGTTATCCTAACGCAATGAAGAAATAAATTATAGATATATAAGAAACACGCTAGAACTTTCTACGTGGGCTAAAAAATAATGAATCAAAAAAGGAAATATGTCATTGGACCAAAGATAGTCCGATAGCCAAGGCTACTAGTTATTGGGCCCAAAATGATATAATAACCAAGCCTATTATTGAATGGGTCCAAAAGCTATGATTTAGCCCCATTTTTCTTCTAATAAACCAAATATAAGGAAATTGCTCCTGCTGTTAGAATCATCTACCAAAATGGCTCATCAGTTCCACTCCAAATGGCATTGTTCTTTCTTATTTCAAGCATTGCTTAGGTTTCCATATCAGTTCATTATCTTGGGTTATTTAAGGCATAAATGATATAATGACTCAAGATTTATTTTTCATTATCATTGGACCATAAAAAAGAATGTAATATACCTGTACTGACGAATACATAATGTTCTGGACCATGATATACCAGAAGTTACTTTAAATTGTAGTTTTATTAATTCAAATATATATGGGTGTTGGTTTCGCCCACATATGAGAAAGAAGAGGCACTACTGGAAAACTGAGCATTCGTCCCGAGGCTTAGTACTGGTTGTATATTGGCCCGGTACTAATGTGAGCATTAGTACTGGGCCTAACGGATAGTTCCAGAGATACCCCCGTGACCCCCCTTTAGTACCGGGTGGGAGTTCCACTCGTACTAAATGTCACCCATTAGTACCGGGTGAAGCCTCCACCCGGTACTAAAAGCCCTAAGGTACATTAGTACCTGATGGAACCTCCACCCGTTACTAAAGGCCCTAAGGCACCCTTGTGGAACTCCCACGCAGTACTAAAACTTCCGTCCGCCACCTTATCCCAACCCCCCACTACCCCCTGGCAATCTTATCCCCATTTGGCCATCTCCCCCCTCTATCTCCTCTATCTCTCTCTCTCTCTCTCCTCTCTCTCACACAACACCCTCCCCTTCCTCTCCTGTGCCGCAGCGAGTGCTCCCCGTTCTGTCTCCCCTCCCCTCCCCCCTCCGCTCGCCCCTCACTGGCAGCGAGGAGCAGCGGCGGGGCGAGGTGAGGTGACGGTGACAGTGGGTGGCAGGAGCGGCGGCAGGCAGGCAGGGGCCGGCGGTGAGCGGGAGGCCGGGGAGGACGGGGCCGGCGGGTGGATTTCAATTTTTTTATTTTTCAATACCCCTTTAGTACTGAACTAACAATACCGGTTGCGAAACCGGTACTAAAGGGGTTTCCAACCGGCACAGAAGGTCATTTACCTAGTAGTGAGGGAGAATTATACATTCATAAGTTCTCATGAAAATTAATAATTAGATGAAAAAAATGTTTTGTAACAAATGATACGCTGCATTTGCATTGTTCAACCATAGATTCAAGTTTTACTTTTTTTCTCTGACATCCTATTACAAAAATCAACTTGAGGCACTTGACAACTTTAGAGTTCTTTTTTTCCATTTTTATTTTTATTTTTGCAGGAGAAGCATTTTGGCAATTAGTCATCCTGTTTCTTATTCTGTGTGATGTCAATGTATGAGCTTCCATGTTTCTGGAAGTACTACAAATTAACTTTGCACATCACAATGACTAACTTAAAGAGAATGTGGTATGTACCATTATAGTCCTCTGATCTATGTACCGGCCTGTTTCGACGATTTAAAAGCAACAATTTGCAATGCTGCTGTGGAGCTTTTCCTCCTTATTTGATTCGAAGTTTGTAGCTATCTTAAAATCAATTTCACACGCATAAAACCGTTTTTATGTTATCAAACCTGAACCAGAAACATGTTGCATTGGTCGCCTTCCTTTGGCACCAGAAACAGAAGGCCCATGAATGTTTTACCTATTTTTTTTTTGCTTAATCAGTTTTGTCTTCATAAGGATGGAATCTGAATAATCGTGACCTGTGGCTGGATGCTGCTCTCTTGTTGAGTTCACTAGGACCTGTGGTCTTAAGAAATTTGATTTTTTGTATGTTAATATCTCAATGTCTGATTGTTCAGGAAACAAACTAGTACATTGCCTTTTGTTTATATTCTCTCTTATTTTGTCTCGGCAACTATTGCAATTTCTAATGTCTTTCTGCTATTACCCAGCTTGATGGCTGAATGGAACTTGCAAAGCTCCCTCTGCCCATGTACAGGTGCATCTCTAGCTGTACTGTTGTGGCTAGCATTGTGTTTATCTCATTGTACCATTCCATTTTTGTAAATAGTGGAGCCTGAAAATCGGGTGCCCGCGGTCTTGGCAAGCTGGGAAGGTAGACTGCTCCTGGATTCCAAGGTGAACTGGGACTTAATATAGTTTTAGCCTCCATCTTAACTTGGACGTCCTTACGGTCCTCTCTGCCTCCATGCCTCTCTTCAAATATTTTATAGTCCCGCTACTACAAAAAATATTTGTAGGGACATCCTATTTTTTAGGAGTGAGTGAAAAGGTCACCCGCACCTATAAAATGAGGGAGCTACTGTAGCATCTAGCTCGCCGTTGGAGAATCATTTGCAGGGGCAGGTCACGGGGTGACCCGCCCCTAGAAATATTTCTCCAGAGGCTGGTCATGGGGCGACCCGCCAAGGTAAAATCTTATTCTTCCCACGACTGGCCACCCACGCCCACAGATGAGAGCAACGGCAGCAGTGGCTCGCCCGTGATTGCATGAGGCTAGCTGCCCATAGCCGCGCGCGACAGCTAGCTCCGATCGGTGGCGTGTGGGCACTAGTAGCTTTCTAGCCGCCCGGTCGCATGCGCAGCAGGAGGCCGACCATACGTGAGCCGGCCGGCCAGCCACCACATCGTATGGCGGCGTGACTGCGCTTGGCCGTAGCCGGCCACAGCCACCCGCACGGCAACGATGCCAGGCAGTGGCTGGACATGTCTCCCACGGCTGAGCGAGCGCACGTACAGGTACAAATTGCATGATGACACAGCTCGATTGGGAAGGTAGTAATTGTAGCGTCTTCCTTCTGGAAAACTTGAAGATTACTTGTATCAGTCCCTGGATTAGGAGCTGATACAGTCCTCACTACATATTAGTATCAAAACTATAAAAGACGCATAAAATTATAGAAAATAGTTTTCACCTTTACTTGGCCGATAGCGGTGCGTTTACCCATTCCACAAGCATAATCAAGTTAGAGCATCATAGTCCTTAATACTGCACAATGAAAGCAAGTTTGAGTACACTTATGCATAGTACTAAGCAAATCCTAGTGTTAAAATTAAATAAAAATGCCAAGAGGAGCAAAGGAAGGATACGAGGGTCAGTTTTATAAGAAATTCATTTCATGCAGGTTGAGGCGAGTTTTAGAAAAGGAAAAGAAAGAAAGTACATGGCCTTGGAGGAGGAATGTTACCTCCCCTACTAGTTTTCAAGTTTTAATGAGCCCAGAGACCAGTAGGCCCCCCGGCCAGCATACGCCTTATTCCCAAATAATGCTCTTAGGGCCTTAGCCCTATCTCACCAGCACACAAAACACATGTTTGATAATTGATCGGAACTTTGACTACGTGGGCTCATGACCGTGAACCTCAACTATCCAGATAGATTTACTAGTCTGTAGAGTTCGTACACTTTACCTACACAATCGATCAGTCCATACCTTCACAAAAGGTGGTACTGACCTACGAGATTCATACCCACCCGTGTCTATCTCCAGACAGCATTTCCTAGATCCATCGACAGATACGGCTAAGGTCTAACACTACAACATAAAACCTCAAGTAGAGATATTTTTGTATAGACATTTTATAATTTTCCCTTATGAACATGTCTTAACATATTATAAAGACATTTTTTGTGGCACTTTAGAAAGTGTCATAGGTATTGAGACACTACTTGAGGCATTTTCAACCATAGGACATTTTCTTAAGTCATTTTGTAAAATGCCAATATAGATTATTAGGGACATAATTGAGAAACTTAAAAAATTGATCTTACCCCTGTAAAGACATAGTTTGAGGCATTCATTGTAATATTTTGAGACACTATTTATACTATTGAGGCATACTCATAAGAATTATACAAAGTAAATATACAACAATTGGTTTGAGGTTGAGTTGGCTAGTAGGTGGAGTATTATGCAATGCAGTATGAGGTCTTGAGTTCGAAGACCCATCACTCTAGAATTACCATATTTTTGCAATATATTTCCATGTTGTGTAGAGGATATAGACATAATATTGTGCCATTACAAGTTGTCTTAGAAAATATAGGGACACTTATAAAAATGTCTATAGTGGCACCACTATGACATATTGGAAAATAGTCTTGAGTTTGAAGACCCATCACTCTAGAATTACCATATTTTTGCAATATATTTCCATATCGTGTAGAGGATAGAGATATAATATTGTGCCATTACAAGTTATCTTAGAAAATATAGGGACACTTATAAAAATGGCTGTAGTGGCACCTCTATGACATATTGGAAAATAACTCTACGACTCTATAGAGACATCATAAAATGTCTCTACATGTGAAGCTGCTTTGTAGTGTAAATATGGGTCATAACACATCCACACAGGAACACTATCCCGAGAAAGAGATGCATCATAACGTGGACCCTTGGGATGGCTTCCTAGGTTATGCTGGTAGGGTGCGAATCAAGGCCTCACATATATAGGTACTCCAGAAGTCTGTAGCTTTTTGGCGCATGTGGTTGCACTGTTCACTAGAAATATTTGCTCGTGAAGCGGTCCTTATACAACCGAAGTAAGCTCTTGGGGACAGGATCCTCCACTGAGGTTGTCCCCTTACTTCCATGTCCTTATCCTTAATGGTTTTTAACCCTTAGTTGGTTCATTTTAGGAATAAAAGATGAATGATTTATTAATTATTTAGAAACTTGTTTCTAAATAATTAATGAATAGGGTGGTTGGATTTTCAAAAGAATTTTAAGAAATTAAGAATGGATTTCCTTGGGTTTTGAGCAGCATAACGGGTGGGTTTTATCAACAACTAAACTTTTGGTGGGGCAGCATAACGGCTGGGTTCTATAAGGGATTAGCATTTCTGGATGGATTTTAAGGGTGATGGATCAGAAGCGGTTCCAAGGACATTACACGACGAATCTCTCTTCAACCCAAGGCTTAGCCCTTCGGTGGGTGGAGTTTGGGTAGATTCCTTGGGGTTGGGTTTAGGAAACTCGTACGACGAGAAGTTGGCTTCGATCCGGGGCTCATCCCTACGGCGGGTGGACTTTGACAAGTTTCCAAGGGCTTAGGTTATATCATTGCCTTCTCAAGCTCATCTTCCCGGCTTCCGCCTATGACAAGAAATGATTGATAATGACTTGGACATATCCCGGCTAAAAAGGATAGCCTGCGGCTGTTAGTCGCTTTCCTGGGCGAGGGGCGCCTACGACGGGAAAGGTAATCGCGACGACAAGCTAGCCAAGAGGGAGTATGAGGTGTAATTGGAGGGGCAAGGGTTGGAATAGGTTTAGATGGCCCTATGATATTTTTAGGAATTTTTCTAGGACTTTTTTGGAATTGAACTAAAAGAAAAGCAATTATTGGAGTACACATAATAGGGCTTTTTTTTATTATGTGAGGGATAAATAATTTGGAAAAGGGTCTAAGGAGATGAGCTATGGAATGGAAGGTATGGATAGGTTTATAATAATTCCTAGTATTTTTGGTGAATTTTGGGGAATTTTTGGAGTCAAGGGAGGGCGCTAAGTAAACTTTTGCATACATTTCGTTAGGAGTGTGTAGCAATTTTAGGGTGGCTACCGTCTGGAGCGAGGTCCGCGACATACTGTGGCGTGAACTCGTGGACTGGAGCCATGCACCGGGGTGTGGCCTGGGGGAGCGGTCTACATGAGCTGGGCACACGGAGGGAAGAGGGGGTCGGGAGGGATCGCGGGTGACGGCGTTAGCCGTGGGTCCACCTGTCGGATTAAGCAAGAGAGAGAAATAACGGAAGGGTGACAGGAGGGGATGGCGGCATACCGGTTCACGCCAGGGCCGGGTGGCGCCGCCGTGCCCGCTATCTCGGCTCGCCACCGGGCATGGGACGTGGACCAGGAGAAAAGAGGAGCACGAGGAGAATCCATCTGAAGGGTTGTGGAGGAGAGGGAGAGAGTGGAAGAGGTGCGACCATTGGGGGATAGTGGCACCGCCCACCTCAGGTTGGGGAGCGGAGGGCGCTATTGATAGGTGCCGGGAAGGAAGCGGGAGGCCATCACGTCGCGCGGTAGAGGATGAGAATGGCTGGCTGCCAAGGCAGTGAAGGAAGGGAGGGGGGTTGCTCTGCTGCCGGCATTAATGGCGGCCGGCGAGTGGCAGTGCTGGCACGGCTGTCAGGTGAGGGCGGTTCTAAGGTGAGCTGCAGGTATCGACGCCATGAAGTGGATTCGAACCTTAGAGCAACTCCAAGAGTATCCTAAAAAATTCTTCCCCAAAACTATATATTTGGGGTTCTTCCAAAAAAAATTTCCCCCAAAAACATATCAGTCCACAACAGATCGCTAATAAATAGCTCCCAATATTTCAAACACAGGCCACGTCATCGTATTGGGTCCATTGGAAGGGACGCGCGGGCGTGCGGGAATCAGGATTGGGGGAGGAACGCCAACGCTAAAATATACGCGGTGGCAGGCTGTTTTTTAGCGTTGCTAAAAAATTGGGGAAGGTTTAGCTGAATTGTTGGAGTTCATTTTTTCTCTCTTTTTCCTAAAAGAAGATATTGGGGGTAAGATTAGCAGCCTCTTGGAGTTGCTCTTAGCCATGCACTGCAGACCCACAGCGTTGGTATGTGTACGCGTTTCCTTTATTCCCTAACTGTCACTTGTCCACTGCTATTGCCACAATCGTTTACTACACGAATAGGTTCAAACATATATATATATATACTCTCTGTGTCTAGTCCATGACATGCTAGGATTAGCAAGTAGCGGTCCCCTTTCCCAACCGCGTGACCCGCGGCTCCAGGCTTCGGCCGAGCGTGCACAGCGCAGAGCCAGCAGCTAATTACGAGTGAGCCGAGCGCGTTGCTCATTTACTGCCTCGTCCGTGATCAGCGGCTGGGAAAGGGGAGGCTGGATTAACAGGTAGTAACTCCGGCAAGGCTGTCCGCCATGGCAGCTTCCCATATACGGAGTACGTGCATCGTTCATTCCGAATCATGCTAGCTTCTCCTCCACTGTCCACCTCTTAAGGATGTCGTAACTCCAACATCGTCAGGCGCACCTAGATTGTTGTCTGCCGCATCTGAGGCTGCTGCGCCTTCCGCCCTCGTGGTTGGTGGAATCGACGCAGGTCCGATGCTCCGCCGGCAACGTCGATGACTTGTCATGCTACCTGGCCAGACAGCGCAGTCTCCGGAATCGGCGCAAGTTCGATCTTCGGCGCAGCTTGAGATGTTGATAGGTGCTGCGCATCGTTGTTGCAATTTATGACAATTCTAATGTGTATTGCCGATAACTCGAATGCGTAATTAATATGTCATTTACCATAATAAGAATGTATTACGAGTTACGCTACTACATGATCGAGCAACGAAGCAAGGCACAATGCTTTGACGAGTTACGCTACGAGACTTTCTTGTGGATGTCTTGGTCTTATGGATGAATTGAACTGTGTTGAGGAGCCAATCACTGTAATGAAGAGACCGATTTTGTGGTGACATAGTTATGTTAATCCCAATGTTTGAGATGATAATGTAGACTATTCAGTATAATCCATATGTAGACTACGCTGTGACGTAATTGACTACAACTCGATTGTATGTTACTATAATATAATATAATATAATGGTGAGTTACCACAATACAGATTGAAACAATCACTCTTTTCAAATCGGATCGATTACAAATGACAATACAGATTCCATACTTGTAATATAACATGACACTATTCCACGTTGCTGAATATGATACAAAGCGCTTGCTTCCACATTCTTGAACTCGATTATATGTTGCTTGCTTTGCCTAGCTCCGACTGAATCTGATCATGCAGCAAGAAAAATTGGGGATTTGTCATAATTGTTGGGGCACAGAATTGAGGAATTGAATCAAGCTAAGAAGATTTTACCCATCCCGCCGCAGCACCACGCCGAGGTCGAGGTTGTGTCGACCACACCAACGAGCAGGTTTGGTCTCCGTGGAATCAATGCCTCCCGTGCGCAGATCTGGTTGGGGTCTCTCCATGACTTACCGCTAGGATCTCACGACAGGCCCGGTCGCTCCAGATGAGGTCGCCGGTGCCGGAGGGTGCTGCCGTTGAGAAGAGGGAAGGGGCCGCAGCCATGCCGTTGTGGGCTGCCGCCGCTTCCATCGACGGAAGCCGCTGCCGCACCTAGAGATCCATGGTTGCAGACGAGCGTGAATGATGTTGGTTCCTGTACAGAGTCAGGAATAGGGATGGGGATGGAAGCAGGGTTTTGTACACGATTTTGACAAGCAATTCAGGAAGATACGCCAATGAGGGGAGATTTCTCCCTGCTATGCCAGAGTGTCGTCGTCTCCTGTGGATTGAGCATGGCATTTCCTACTCGGCGAATGAATCACGGGGGCGGTGGTGCTGAGTGCGTGCGGGATTGATTACTGGAGAGATTTGTGGATCGCATTTTTTGGGTAATAATTGGTGAGCTGGCCTCGGGGGCTCAGAGCCGAGCCGAGCTGAGCTGAGCCGTGCAACGCTCGGAGCCATGCAGGGATAGGCGGATGATATGAGCTCACGATTATCAGAATATATATATATGTATATGTATATGAATTGTTTTCCTTGCACCCTAAAATTTTATTTGCCATGACATAAATATCCATATTTAAGGAAAATTTAATCGTGTTTGGTGCACGATGGAGCAAATGTGGTTTTACGCCAAGCTCTCACCAACCATCAACTGTACTGTCAGTATAATTTCCAGTATGCCTCCAATATCACAACACCAACGAAGGAAACCCCCAAAATATTTAGAACTAAAAAATTAATATATTTTAGCAAAACATAGACAAAGAGCTAGCATAACTAGTGTTAATGCTTTACAATAAATTTATCAATATCCCCAATTGAAACTAGTACAATGAAACCCTCGTGCGACCTTGCGTGGATCAAGATTGTTAGGATGACACCTTGTCCGTGTCGATGCATATATTGTCTACTTTCATGCTCTGCCCATGCATATGGTGTGGTGATTCGGCCAGACATCGCCACAAGCGGGCAAGCCTCCCAGCCCCCACCTGCCTCTCATCGAGTCGTGTCCACTAGGCAATCCCTGGCGGGATGCAACAGACGAGAGCAAAATTGCAAAAATGTTCCATGCGGAGAGGCATCTTATTCTAGCTAGACCAGAGGATAATTTAGAGTCACCATCGTCAAAGCTTTACAGCGGTGCCTCCTTCATTATCAATGAAAACATGCATGTTTCAACACGAAATTGTGCCCAAAGACCAGGATCCCCAAGTTTGATAATAGAACATTGTTTCACGATGCCTTCCAGAGTCCCATAGGACATTTTTCTGCTATTCACTTCTACGATCACGAACACGTACTGTCATGGCAGCTACATACTAGCACAACATATATATTTCTATCTCGGTTTGTCAAGTTTTACATGGACAATGTGAATTGTTGCATTATTATATTGCTCTCTTCTCCCTTTTCTGTTCCCTATATTTAAAGAGAGATCCATCATTGTTTGTTTGGTGCGACAACCAAAAAAAACCATACTCCGATCCCACACTGTAAAAGCTTACGCAGCAGGCACAATATAATGATCTTATCTATCATTATCCCATCACACCGTCCTACTTCAATCCAAGTAAAAGGCGGTAGACCACTTGGCTTGAGTTTAAGCCATTGCTAATGTGGAGCTTTTTTTTTTCTATGATTGCCACATCATCCAAAGTGCTTTGAGTAGATGAATGAAGCAATCTCCTCCAACACATAAGGTCAATTTAATTGTTATGCCATTGGTTAAACAACATTAATGTGCCGCGGACTTAGGAGTATTTTTTTATGTGAAATGGAACTTTTATCCTCAATGCTAGCATTGAATATTTTCCAAGTTTTGAAAAAAACTATGTTGGAATATTGGCTTGGCTCAAATAGAAATTCTGAAAATTCCAGATAAATCTCAAATGCCAATGTATGCCAAGAGAATTGTGCAAGGGGTGACCAGCATGAACGGTCCTCCAAAAAATAGGTCCTTCACCTTGTGGAGATGCAGCTTCCTTTTACATTTTTTTTTGTTACTTGACCTACAAGTTTGCATGATAGAAAACCTAATTGGTTTAGATCATGCTCGGAATACGCGGCTGTGTGGCTCTCCATTACTACATATTAATAAATTTTATCATCTGTGTATTTATCTGATTCATGTGTTATAGATCCCTGCATTTCAAACACATTTCCTATTTGTTTCCTACAATTTTTCCAACCATCATGTTCCTATCCCATTTCTTGTATTTTCTCAATTATTCCTCTATTTTCCATTAATGGGCGCCAAACAATCCGTAAACTCTGTCCCTAGTCTCCGCCGCCATTTGAACGTGGAGTGCCCATCTCAGTAGATCTGCACTAAGGAAACTGAATTTGAACCACGGCCAGAGATACCACCTTGTCATAGCCCGTAGAATTATGTGGTGGCTGTGAACGTCACAGTAGCCGGAACGTGGAACATGTGTCACAGTCCAAGCGAATCAAGCTTCCTCGCCGAAGATGGTCGCATGTCTGCAGGTATCAACACAAATGTGTGCAGATAGACCACGATTGTCGGCTCTCGGGCCAGAGTATTGCTTCATGGTGCCTCCTTGTCCTAGTTCTACAAGATGTATTTGAGTATATATATATTTCACTACAACTATCACACTGCAATAGTGTCAGCTTTTTCAACAAACACGTCGTGTTCTTATATCTGTTTCTCAAGTTTTAGATGGTCAATATGAGTTTGTTTTTCACCTGTTGCACTATCTCCTTCTTTTCAGTTTCCAGGACCTACTCCCCAGATAAAGAGAAACCTATGTTTGGTGCAACAACCACAGGAATCATATTACTTCCTATATATATTAAAACTAACACACCGAGCTCGATCTAGTCAGTCCTGCTCTTGCACCACCCTACTCCTGGGAAGGAGGTACGGGTTCTGTGTCGCTGCATAGGTGGGGGCGTGGGCTAACTGCCCCATCGTGCTATATGGGGAGCTCAGCCTATGAACGGTTCACTAGCCTCACCAGCCAGTTTTAACCACATCTTTCTACTCCAAGTTGTTAGGTGTGTAAAGTTAAGGGATAAAGTTAAAGGACTATAGTAAATCGCGGTCCACCACATCGTGTTCCTACTCTAAGTTGGCTACTGATCACTGGTCAGAGATCTCGAAACACTAACTACCTCTTGCCACGGCCTTTATCTTCTATGCCTACATGGAGGGGCTCATGGGCCATCGAAACTGCGACCTATTATGTCTTTTGTGTATTTCTTTTCACTTAGCAAGCTTTATTTTCATATTCAATAATGGAATACTTAAGCAGTTTGGTTGCAAAAAACCATTTGGCTTAGGTCTTGTTTGAAAGGGCTTATACCAGCTTTAGCTTCACCTACTTTACTTAAACCGAAGTACTGTAGCATGAAGCCATTTCACAAATCAAGGCAAAAATAAACAAAGAAACCGGTAAAGCCTTTTTTTGCTTCACTGGTGAAGTCGTTTTGGGAGAAGCACTTCCAAATGAATATTAACTCCCCTAGTAAAAAAAATGATGTTTGTAGTAAAAATGCTTAGCCTAGAATAGATAGTGACATATCCACGGCCATCACATATATAGTCCATCCAATTTAGAGTATCATCAGCATAGTTTAGTCACCTATGTACATACATGAGCTGTAAATATTATGTTTCAAGGCGAGAGGCACCTTCTTCTAGCCTTTAAACTTATGTGGCAGGTGGTGGCTGGAACATGCGCCGGTTGCATAGTCGTCCAACCGTGCTCCGTGTAGGGATACTAGGTAGGCTACACTAGCGCAATTCAAAAATTCTACCGCGTATAACCAGGAAGAACTGCCGTATAAGGATCACGGGATTACCACTCGACGCACTACTGGTGCGGAAGATGTAGATATGCGTCGATGCAGTGAAGACGATCACGTAGTCGTACGTAGTCGATCAACGTAGTCGTACGTAGTCGATCACGTCCAGCAGCTCCTCAGCAGCTCATCCACGTGCAGCAAGATCGCCTCCGGTACCGCGGCTCGTCGTTGGCTCATCGTGGCTCGTCGACGGCTCGTCCAAGTGCTGCAGGCGCAACACCTCCAAGGTATCCACACGTGCAGGGCGGAAGCGTCGCAAGCCGGACTGCTAGATCCGCGAGTTGCAACAGGCGAGGGCGTGGGAGGCGCGGCAGGTGTGTTTCGCCAAAAGGTGTAAACCCTAGGGCGCCCCCACCCCTCTATTTATAGAGGTTCCTGATGGGCCTCTGGATCCGAGGCCCATTAGTAATTCTAAACCTAATCCAACTCGGATCAGATCCGAATTGGGCTTCCAGCCCCTTAAGTGTGTGACCCTATGGGTTCGGATACGTATAGACATGGCCCGAGTACTCCTACTCGGCCCAATAGTCGGTAGCGGCCTCTAGCAAGACGTGCCAACTCCTATACGCACACGAAGATCATATCAGACGAACCATCACAACATAATATACATGCTATTCCCTTTGCCTCACGATATTTGGTCTAGCTTCAAGCCGACCGCTCTTTCTCGATCCTGTGATTCGGAATCCCTTTGTAGGTTAACTCTTAACCGTACGTAGCATGGCCATGCTTTTTCGGATCCGATCACTCGAGGGACCCAGAGATATCACTCTCAATCAGAGAGGGGCAAATCCCATCTTGATTGACCATGTCTCATAGCATGCTTCTTGACAAACCCGAAAACTACCTTTATAACTACCCTATTACGGCGTAGCGTTTGATAGCCCCTAAGTAGGTCAATCCACATCTAGAATACATGCGACAATCTCAGGTCTAAGGACAAAGCGTATATGTTGTTTAAAGAGAGAACTACTTCTCGTATTGGGTCAGTCCTAGCACATGTCTCCACATGTATCCACATTATTAGTTCAACATCTCCATGTTCATGACTTGTGAAACATAGTCATCAACTAATACATGTGCTAGTCTAATATTCATGTGTGTCCTCACATGAACTCCGACTAGGGACAACTTTAGAATAACCATACAAGTAAAGAGTTTCACATACAATTCACATAATTGCAAATCAATTCAAGTAGCCTTCAATGGATATTCAATGAACACAACATACAAATCATGGATACAAATGGAATATCATCATCTCTATGATTACCTCTAGGGCATACCACCAACAGTCTCCCACTTGCACTAGAGTCAATCTAGAAGGTACCTAATACCCATAGCTCTTACATGCGCATCATGCTTAGCCTGCGGGAGTGGTTTTGTCAACGGATCAGAAATGTTCAGATCCGTGTGTATTTTGCATATCTTGATCTCACCCCGGTTAACGAAGTCTCGAATGAGATGAAATCGCCGCATTACGTGTTTGTTCTTCTGGTGGTTCCTTGGCTCCTTCGCTTGCGCAATTGCCCCATTGTTATCACAGTAGAGATTCAATGGGCTGGACGCATTCGGGAACACACCAAGCTCAATGAGGAAATTCCTTATCCAAACACCTTCCTTCGCGGCTTCCGAAGCCGCGATGTACTCGGCTTCTGTCGTAGAATCGGCCACCGTCTCCTGCTTGGAACTCTTCCAACTAATAGCACCACCATTTAGCGTGACCACAAATCCTGATTGTGACTTTGAATCATCTCTGTCGGTTTGGAAACTAGCATCGGTGTAACCTGTTACAACGAGCTCCTCCTCACCTCCATAGACGAGGAACATATCTTTAGTCCTTCTCAAGTACTTAAGAATGTTTTTCACCGCTGTCCAGTAACTCTCACCTGGATCAGATTGGTGTCTGCTTGTCATACTTAGCGCATATGAAACATCTGGGCGAGTACTTATCATTGCATACATGATAGATCCAATAGCCGAGGCATATGGCACTCTACTCATGCGATCCCGCTCATCAGCAGTCGAAGGACACTGAGTCTTGCTGAGATGTATGCCATGTGACATAGGCAAGAACCCTTTCTTTGCCTCTTCCATGCTGAACCGCTTCAACACTTTGTCAATGTAAGTATCTTGGCTTAAACCTATAAGCCTTCTCGATCTATCTCTATAGATCTTAATGCCCAGAATATATGCCGCTTCCCCTAAGTCCTTCATTGAAAAACTATTTTTCAGTGAAGTCTTTACGGACTCAAGCATAGGAATGTTATTTCCAATCAGTAATATGTCATCCACATATAAGATTAGAAATACTACAGAGCTCCCACTAACCTTCTTGTAAACACAAGACTCTTCTTCGTTCTTGGTGAAGTCAAACCCTTTGACCACTTCATCAAAACGAATGTTCCAACTCCTAGATGCTTGCTTCAATCCATAAATGGATCTCTTAAGCTTGCATACCTTTCCAGCATTTTTCGGATCGACAAAACCTTCGGGCTGTATCATATACACGTCCTCAGTTAGGTTTCCATTCAGGAAAGCTGTCTTGACATCCATCTGCCATATCTCATAATCGAAATATGCAGCTATAGCTAGAATAATCCGAATGGACTTAAGCATCACTACGGGCGAGAAGGTCTTGTCGTAGTCAACTCCTTGAACTTGTCGAAAACCTTTTGCGACAAGTCGTGCTTTATAGATGTGAACATTTCCATCCATGTCCTTTTTCTTCTTATAGATCCACTTGCACTCTATGGCTTTAACACCATCAGGCGGGTCAACTAAGTTCCAAACTTGATTGTCTCCCATGGACTCTATTTCGGATTGCATGGCATTCTGCCATTTTTCGGAGTCTGGGTCCATCATTGCTTCTGCATATGTCGCAGGCTCATCATTGTCCAACAATAATATTTCCCGCATTTCGCGGAGCCTTGCTGACCTTCGTGGTTGTGGCGGTGCTTCTCTTGCCATGGGTATCTCAACTTGTTATGCTACGTTAGCATCACTCATTGATTCTTGCCCGATCGGCTCATCTTGAACTTCTTCAAGATGCACTGTCTTTCCACTCTTTTCTCCTTTGAGAAACTC
The DNA here is from genome assembly GCF_005286985.2 of Setaria viridis. Taxonomy (NCBI): domain Eukaryota; kingdom Viridiplantae; phylum Streptophyta; class Magnoliopsida; order Poales; family Poaceae; genus Setaria; species Setaria viridis. Next base: position 23,821,631 of record NC_048264.2, on the reverse strand, counting down.
TTTCTCTAGGAAAACCCCGTTCCGAGCGACAAACACTTTGCCTTCTGATCGGTTGTAGAAATAATATCCCAAAGTTTCCTTTGGATATCCCACAAAAATGCACTTATCCGACTTGGGTGTGATCTTGTCCGACTGAAGTCGCTTGACAAACACTTCACATCCCCAAATCTTTAGAAAAGACAAACTGGGAACCTTTCCAGTCCATATCTCATATGGTGTCTTAACTACGGATTTAGATGGTACCCTATTAAGTGTGAAAGCTGTTGTTTCTAGAGCGTATCCCCAAAATGACAACGGTAGGTCCAACTGGCTCATCATTGATCGAACCATGTCTAACAAAGTTCGATTACGTCACTCGGACACACCGTTTCTCTGAGGTGTTCCAGGCGGCGTAAGTTGTGGAACAATTCCGCAACTCTTTAGATGATTGCTAAACTCGTGGCTCAAATACTCGCCTCCACGATCAGATCGTAAGGCCTTAATTTTCTTGCCACGCTGATTTTCAACTTCATTCTGAAATTCCTTAAACTTTTCAAAGGTTTCGGACTTGTGCCTCATCAAGTAGACATAGCCATATCTACTAAAATCATCAGTGAAAGTTATGAAGTATTGGAATCCTCCTCTAGCCGTCGTGCTCATTGGTCCGCATACATCACTATGTACGAGTTCCAACAAGTCTACTGCTCTCTCAGGAAATCCTGTGAAAGGCGTCTTGGTCATCTTGCCTAGCAAGCAAGCCTCGCATGTCTCGTATGATTCAAAATCAAACGAAGTTAGAAGTCCATCAGAATGGAGCTTCTTCATGCGCTTTTCACTTATATGACCCAAACGACAATGCCACAAGTAGGTAGGACTCAAATCATTAGGCCGAGGCCTTTTAGCACTTACATTACAGACAAGTGAACTATCAAGATTTAAAACAAATAATCCATTCACAATGGGTGCAAAAGCCATAAACATATTATTCTTAGAGATCACACAACCATTGTTTTCACTCGCAAATGAATAACCATCCTTCATCAAACATGAAGGAGACAAAATGTTTCGACTTAAACTAGGAACAAAATAACAATTATTCAACTCCATAATAAATCCTGACGGGAGGTGGAGTTGCATCGTCCCGACGGTCAACGCAGCAACTCTTGCATTATTGCCCACGCGGAAATCAACTTCTCCTCTTTCCACACTTCTACTTCTTATCATTCCCTGCATCGAATTGCAAATATGAGCAACCGATCCGGTATCAAATACCTAAGAATTAATAATTGTATCAGCAAGAAATATGTTGTCTATAACATTAACAACAAGCGTACCTGAGGTAGAAGTACTCTTACTTCCGCCATTCTTCAACGAAGCTAGGTACTGCTTGCAGTTTCTCTTCCAGTGACCAAGTTCATGACAGTAAAAGCACTCTTTGTCTGGAGCAGGTCCAGGTCCAGCTTTAACCTTGGGCGCTGGGTTTGGCTTGGACGTTCCAGCCTTGCCCTTCTTCTTCCAAGAATTGCCCTTCTTCTTAAAGCTAGGCTTGTTCTGTATAGCCATCACATGGCTGGTACTAGCACTTTTCTTGATGTCTACCTCTGCTGTCTTGAGCATACCACACAGTTCATTCAAACCCTTCTCCGTCCCATGCATATGGTAGTTCGAGATGAAGTTCCCATAGCTAGGCGGAAGAGATGAAAGAATGAAGTCAGTGGCCAACTCTTTGCCCATTGGGAAGCCCAGCTTCTCCAATCGCTGAGTGTAACCAACCATCTTGATTACATATGGTCCTACTGCTGCGCCTTCTGCTAACTTGCACTCCAGAAAGGCTTTGGACACATTGAACCTTTCGGTCCTAGCCTGTGTCTGGAACATGTCCTTGAGCGCCACGATCATATCGTGTGCCTCATGATTTGTTTCGAACTGCATCTGCAGCTCGGGTTCCATGCAAGCAAGCATAAGACAGCTTACCTCAAGATTAGCATCAAATGCCTTCTTGTAAGCAGCCTTAACGGCAGCAGATGCATCATCAGCAGGTACTGGTGGTAGTGGGGTGTCTAGAACATCTTCCTTTTTATCGGCCCTGAGAACAATTCTCAGGTTACAGATCCAATCCGAGTAGTTTGTTCCATTCAACTTGTCCTTCTCAAGGACCGAACGCAAAGCAAACGATGTGGTGGTGTTGCTAGGTGCCATTTAATCTACAACAAAAGTAATGCAAAATACACTAAGACAAACGTATCCATGATAGAGCAAATTACATTAAACTATTTTAACAGAATCTACTCCCACTAAAATCAATATCCCTCTATTGAAACTTAGTGATTCAGGATCCACAACTAACAAGTCTACTAGTGAGCTTTAGCATCACCGCTAGCAAACGAGGTAGATCGGTAAGCAACTTTTGCTAATCATATCACATATGACTCCTGTTGTTGGGTGACATCTCTATATCTCGGCGCCCAACCTTTATGCCCCAAGGTCCTTAACCGTTAAGATGACCTCGTTAAGCAAACCAACCCTTATGCGTGTAAGTGTCCGACACAAACCCGTCTAGTCAAGGAAAACTAGTGGTACCCTAATTTCATAGACCCACCACTAATTGTACAAGACATGGGACGGTGCAAGTTTTAGTTGGGAGGGCATACTAACTTAAACTTTGCGAGCGATCGTTCTACTTCTAACATCACAGCATGCAGAAAGTAAAACATAAACAGAATAGCATTCACACAGCTGTGACACAGTATGGCCCGTTTTCATATGGTGATCTCCATCTCCATAGAACCTGTTCACCATGGTGATCTCCATCTCCATGTTCCATGTGCGCCATCCTCCTGGTGATGAGTCCTCCAAGAACTAGAACATGCTATTACGCCTAATAGCTAGTAAAGAATCTAGTAATGAAGATTACATAGTTGCTTGGATCATCACAGATTGGTACGCAGACCATTAAATACAATAAAGTGACAACACATATGGCTCCTGCCATGTTGCCGTACGCGCGACACGCAGGTCACGAATGAGTTACACACATGCATCACATACACAAGGGGGCCATACTGATCACAAGATACAAACATACATCCTGCAAAACAGAGTTAGGTGTCCTAACGTTCCAAACTTCGGATGCCCGAAACTCCATCTTCCAAGCCGAATTTGGGAAATCTAATTTCGCCGAAAACGGCAAAGCCGTTGAATTTCATGTGTAACTTTTTCTGTAGATCAATTTTCATATAAAATTCGCCCCAATCCGAGATTGTACCGAAAAGTTACGGCTGATTTACCGAAGCATACGCAAACGGCAAAAATCCCGACCCCGGCAGTAGATCTCATCTACTGTTGCACATCTAATGCGCCTGGCGTATGTCCCTGGATTTCGATTCGACCAATCATATTGATCTTCGCTCACTGCAACTGGATTTACATGTATCACTTAACTCCGATGGCGGAAACCGACCGGTAGGAGTATGTCGTTACACTACCATTGCAGCAAGGGCACAAAACCAGGACATAGATCAAACGGAAAACTCGCATATCTCCATATGCACACATCCTGAATCCAAAACTAAGCAGCTACGGCTCTTGATACCACTGTAGGGATACTAGGTAGGCTACACTAGCGCAATTCAAAAATTCTACCGCGTATAACCAGGAAGAACTGCCGTATAAGGATCACGGGATTACCACTCGACGCACTACTAGTGCGGAAGATGTAGATATGCGTCGATGCAGTGAAGACGATCATGTAGTCGATCAACGTAGTCGTACGTAGTCGATCACGTCCAGCAACTCCTCAGCAGCTCGTCCACGTGCAGCAAGATCGCCTCCGGTACCGCGGCTCGTCGTTGGCTCGTCGTGGCTCGTCGGCGGCTCGTCGACGGCTCGTCCAAGTGCTGCAGGCGCAACACCTCCAAGGTATCCACACGTGTAGGGCGGAAGCGTCGCAAGCCGGACTGCTAGATCCGCGAGTTGCAACAGGCGAGGGCGTGGGAGGCGCGGCAGGTGTGTTTCGCCAAAAGGTGTAAACCCTAGGGCGCCCCCACCCCTCTATTTATAGAGGTTCCTGATGGGCCTCTGGATCCGAGGCCCATTAGTAATTCTAAACCTAATCCAACTCGGATCAGATCCGAATTGGGCTTCCAGCCCCTTAAGTGTGTGACCCTATGGGTTCGGATACGTATAGACATGGCCCGAGTACTCCTACTCGGCCCAATAGTCGGTAGCGGCCTCTAGCAAGACGTGCCAACTCCTATACGCACACGAAGATCATATCAGACGAACCATCACAACATAATATACATGCTATTCCCTTTGCCTCACGATATTTGGTCTAGCTTCAAGCCGACCGCTCTTTCTCGATCCTGTGATTCGGAATCCCTTTGTAGGTTAACTCTTAACCGTACGTAGCATGGCCATGCTTTTTCGGATCCGATCACTCGAGGGGCCCAGAGATATCACTCTCAATCAGAGAGGGGCAAATCCCATCTTGATTGACCATGTCTCATAGCATGCTTCTTGACAAACCCGAAAACTACCTTTATAACTACCCTGTTACGGCGTAGCGTTTGATAGCCCCTAAGTAGGTCGATCCACATCTAGAATACATGCGACAATCTCAGGTTTAAGGACAAAGCGTATATGTTGTTTAAAGAGAGAACTACTTTTCATGTTGGGTCAGTCCTAGCACATGTCTCCACATGTGTCCACATTATTAGTTCAACATCTCCATGTTCATGACTTGTGAAACATAGTCATCAACTAATACATGTGCTAGTCTAATATTCATATGTGTCCTCACATGAACTCCGACTAGGGACAACTTTAGAATAACCATACAATTCACATAATTGCAAATCAATTCAAGTAGCCTTCAATGGATATTCAATGAACACAACATACAAATCATGGATACAAATGGAATATCATCATCTCTATGATTGCCTCTAGGGCATACCTCCAACACTCCGTTGGTTAAGATGGCGCATGCAGACAGCGAACCCCAGCTCCAGTACTTGAGCATTACTTCACGATGCCTACTTCACAATATAATGGTTCAACTCATCACTAAAATGGTCTTATCTGCTTACTACTCTCACAATATAAAATGCTTACTACACACAATATAATGCTTACTACACACAATATAATGGTCTTATCTGCCCTACTCTCACCCATCCTACTTCAACCAAAGTAAAATGCGGCGAGCCACTTGGCCAGAGCCACTCATCACTAAAATGCGAAAATTCACCATGTATTTTACACGGGTCACCCTTTGTCTCATTTCGTCGTACTCTCAACGTTACGTGATGGTTCGGCTGCCCAGAGTGACACGTTTTCTGCCAGATAAAAACATTGAATTTAGATTTCTGTGTTGGTTTGTCCGTCTGAAAACTGAAGGCGCGGACGAACTTAGACGTAAACGGTCCAATGGTGTATTGTTGGCAGAACTCTAGAAACCGGCTGCTTTTTCATCGAATGGAAAAAAGGAAACCTCCTGCTGTTCTCGCATCAAAAGCATATTCACAATCATTCATTACACATGGGATAAAAGTTATGATACATTTTGACCTTCATTCTTAACCTGGCGATTCATAATCTTCCTATGACCAGAAACACAACATTCTTTTGCAAAACCACACCTACACCTAGCATTGCGCACATAGTGGATCGATGCATGACTAGCATCCGCCAATATACCATAATGGAGGCAAAATAACGCAGCAGCAGTTTTTTTGGAGATCAAGATACAGCAGCAGCAGCAGCTGGGTGTTGGGTTATCTCTACCAGGGTTTACAATTTTGGTTTTGAATTTTTTCGGTCACCACCGAAATTACCAAAATTCGCAAAAATTCGCTGAAATTTCATTAAATTTTTTTAGAGTCTTCACAAAATTATAGGATTTTCTAAATTTTTTAGATCTAAACAAATGATTAGTATAATTTATGACTATACAACGTTTGAGTTGAAGAATATCCAGCACAAACAATAGAAAATATGAATCAAGAGTACTTGATTTACAATAAACCATATGCATAAACGTAATAGTAAATTTTGGAATTTTCTTTCAGTCACCATATCGAAATTCGAAATTCGCGAAATTTCTGTGAATTTCACCGAATTTGGGAACCCGTCTCATATTTTTGTCCACATTTGTTGGTGGTCAGCACATGGTATTTTAGTATATCATGTATACTTCTTGGGTCACTCACCTTCTGCCAACTAGATCACAAAGGAAATTACACTCAGTTCATCATCCTATGTGTCACAAACTTGCATGACACAATGCAATAGATGTTTTACTCATACACAAGACCCCTAGGAGACTAGATGCCTCATCAGCACGCCAATGTGGTGAGCCACGTCGGAAGAAGGGCGAGGTTAAGTGAATTGTGAAAGTTTGAGGAGTGGAACGGTTATTTTTGTTGTTTAAGGATGAAATTGAGTCTTGTCTGATAGTCCAGGCATAAAAATGGCTATTCTGCCTTCAAAGAAATTTGAAGCATCCCCCAGGATGGTGTTTGGCTGGAAAATGTACCGCGTTCCAGAGGATGATAGACTCACGCTAATCTGCATGTATCAACACAAAGGGGTGCCTCGAAACCACCAACGCAAGATCCAAGGTCTGAACATTCCTTCATGATGCCCCCCAGTCCTACTACAGGATATTTCACGGATGCCACTACATGCTAGTACTATCACAAACGTTGAAAGTCCTGGCAGCTTTGAACACAACGCATCCGTATATACGTTTCTCGAGTTTTAGATGGACAACGTGAATTGTTGTTTAATTTCACCTGTTTCCCTTTTTTTCCTTTCACGTTTTCTGGATCTGTGTACTCCTTATTTAAGGAGAAATTCGTTATGTTTGGGTACAAAACAACCACATTACATCCTATTAATGCTTACAGAAAAATAATATGATCTTATCAACCATGCTCTCATAGGGTCCTACTTCTAGCCAAGTAAAATGTGGTCGGCCACTTGAACAATATAATGCATCCGTGTACTCATAGGAAAAAAAAACACATCCGTGTGATGATGTATTGCATTCTTGAGAAATTAATCATGGACTCTCAGACCCTCAGTTGGAAGAACAGGCACTTCAGCACGCATGACTCAAGAAACCAACTGCTACCCTCACGTGAAAACCATATTGAATCATTCATTACCTCCATCCGTAATCTTCCTTTGACCGCCAGAAACACATTTCTTTGCAGAAGCACACACGCCCTAGCATTGCGCACAGTACTGTGGATCGAAAGTGCAATATAGAGTTGAATAAAATTCAAGGAAGCTTCCATGTAAACATATATTGGACATAGGAATAATTTCAAGTTGTTCAGGGCGCAAGTTGACACAATCTTGCACATTACTCCGTTCCTGATGCCTTCTACTCCCTCCGTTCCAAATTGTAGGTCGTTTTGACTTTTCTAGATTCATAACATATCTATGAATCTAGAAAAGCCAAAACGACCTACAATTTGCAACGGAGGGAGTAGTTCCCTAGTAGGTATCCTTAGTTTTTTTCCGTTCATCAAGAAATCTAAACCCTTCATATCATATGTATTACTACTAGTCCAGATCTTCCAGTAAGTATATGCAGTACATAATTAAATAGTGTAGCCGGTGCATCACATGGCATGTGGATTGACTCGGTTGTTGCATTGCAATCTCGACAGTCACTAGTAGAGAATTGGCTTTCGATTCGCCCCCTTTTGTCCCGGTTTAAAGTTGGCCCGGGACAAAAGGGGGTGCGCCACGGTAGGCAAAATTGGAGGGGAGATTTACTCCCGGTTGGTAATTGCAACCGGGACTAAAGGCCCCCCTTTAGTCAAGGTGAACCTTTTTATCCCGGTTGGAGGCACCAACCGGGATAAAAAGTTTAGTCCCGGTTGGTGCCTGTCCCTTTTATCCCGGTTGGAGCCTCCAACCGGGACTAAACTTCCAACCGGGACAAAAGGTGTTCCTTTTTGTCTCGGTTGGAGTTTTTAACCGGGATAAAAACTCATCCCCATTATATACGGTCAAGACAGAGGACTTTCTTTCTCCTCCAGCCCGAGCCAGTCCAGCACATTGACAGAGAGAGCTGAGCTTCACCTACTCTCCGGTGGTGCCGAAGCAAGCAAGGAAGGTGCTGCCCGAAGTTTTTTCCCTCATTTTCGTGGGAATTTCACTCGGCCAACACTAGTGTTGCGAAGGTTTGCTACTTCATCCTCGTGTTATGCTTTGATTTATGCTTTGGAGATGGAAAGATTATTTGCTAGAATGTGATGATGAAGTAGAAAAATGGAGAGGTATTTTAGGTAGAATGTGAGGGAGATTGATGTGTCATATATAGTATGCATTATTGCAGTGGTTTAAAAATGATGCTACCTTGTCTAGACGGTTTATCTTATCAAATTCAATATGGTTTTTTAAATCCATACTTGTTGAACTTGCATACCGTGTTCATTTCTGCTAGGATGTTCTCCGCCGAGCAGCAACATATGTCAAGAAGGAGGTTCGATTCTACGAGAAAGAGTGGATACGGATATCGTGACCGTGTCCCCTTTTCCGTAGCATCTAACCTCTTTCATGACGAAGTGCGGTGCCGCCCAACTGAGGACATCCTCGCGAAATGATCACGGTCTTCAAGTTCAACAACTTCTGTAGTGGTAAGGAAAGAATTTTTGTACATAGATGACTTCTGCTACTTGTTGAACTTGCATACCGTGTTCATCTCTCCGAGGATGTTTTCCGCCGAGCAGCAACGTATGTCAAGAAGGAGGTTCGATTCTACAAGAAAGAGTGAATACGGACATCGTGACCGTGTCCCCTTTTCCGTAGCATCTAACCTCTTTCATGACGAAGTGCGGTGCCGCCCAGTTGAGGACATCCTCGCGAGATGATCACGGTCTTCAAGTTGAACAACTTATGCAGTGTTAAGATAATAATTTTTGTACATAGATGGCTTCTGCTACTGGAGGAAGTGGCGATGGTGGGGGCGATCGTGGTTCCTATTATGGCAAGGTTTCAATCATAGTTGGTCCTCAGCATAAGCCGAAGAAAAAGAGCGCGCTGGAAAAAGCAATGCTTCGTTATTTGCAGCAACGTCATGAAGAAGCTGTTGCCGCGGGTCAGGAACCTACTTTTGGTGGTCGTTATGCTCCACCCTCAGTCCCGGGTCTTTCACGTCCACTTAGTACTACCATTTCAGGCGGCACAAATAAACCTAAGGATGAGGTTGGGTCAGCGGAACCTTCGTCTTCACCGTCCAAGGATGCTTAAAGTCCTCCTTGATAATAACCAGTGGATGGCTTGTTGTATTGTATCATGTTGTTTGGGACTTTAATTTAAATATGTGTATTTGGATCTTCATGTTGTTTGGATCTTTAATCGATTTTCACGCGTAATCCATTGTCAAGTGTAATCCATTTTCATGCGTAATACGATGCAGATGGACCGGCAATGGATGTATAATGCAGACAGGCGGAGCAAGGCGTTTATTGATGGCTTGCATTATTTTCTCGAAGTGGCAAAAGCGAACAAGCCAGAGAATGGGTTCGTATGTTGTCCATGCTTCCAATGCAATAACAGGAAGGAGTATTCAAAGGATTCCTGGGGGACTATTCACAGCCACTTGTTTAAATAGGGTTTCATGCCTAACTATTTGGTTTGGACCAAGCACGGTGAACTAGGGGTTGTAATGGAAGATGGCGAGGAGGAGGAGGAAGATGACACCATTCCGGACTGGGTTGCAGGCAAAGCTTTTGCAGGTACTACAATGGGCGAGGCTGATGAAGATGAGTTTGCAGAAAATGGCCCTACTGATGACCTTGGTCAGGTGATACGAGATGCATACAGAGATTGCGAAACTGAGAAGGAAGCAGCAAAGTTGCAGCGCATGATAGATGATCACCAAAAATTGTTGTACCCAGGTTGCCAGCAGGGCCATAAAAAACTAGGTACGACACTAGAATTTGTGCAATGGAAGATAAAAAATGGTGTATCCGATGAGGCATTTCAGGGGATGTTGAACATTGTCAAGAAGATTCTCCCCGAGAATAATGAATTACCGTCCATAACATATGAAGCTAAACAGATTATTTGCCCTCTCGGATTGGATGTTCAGAAGATACACGCATGCCCTAATGACTGTATCCTCTATCGTGGTGATGAATACGAGAAATTGGATGCTTGTCCCGTCTGCGAAGCCCTGCGGTATAAGATCAGGCGAGATGATCCTGGTGATGTTGAGGGGCAGTCTCCCAAGAAGAGAGTTCCCGTGAAGGTGATGTGGTATTTCCCTATAATACCACGCTTGAAGCGCTTGTTCAGGAACAAGGCGAATGCTAAGTTGATGCGATGGCACAAAGAAGACCGTAAGGAAGATGAGATGCTGAGACACCCCGCAGATGGGGCACAGTGGAGATCAATTGATAGAACATTCCCAGACTTTGAAAGTGAAGCAAGGAACATAAGGTTTGGTTTAAGCACTGATGGATTCAATCCATTCGGTGAGTTGAGTAGTGGCCATAGTACTTGGCCTGTGACCCTTTGTATGTTCAACCTTCCTCTTTGGCTGTGCATGAAGCGGAAGTTCATTATGATGTCGGCGCTTATCCAAGGCCCAAAACAACCCGGCAACGACATTGACGTGTACCTAAGGCCGTTGGTTGATGACCTTTTACACCTCTGGAAGGAAGAAGGTGTACGTGTGTGGGATGAGAATAGACAAGAGATCTTTAATCTACGAGCACTGTTGTTTGTAACCATCAACAATTGGCCTGCATTGAGTAACCTTTCAGGACAGACAAATAAGGGATATCGAGCATGCACCCACTGTTTAGACGACACAGACAGCATGTACTTGAAGCACTGTAAGAAGGTCGTCTATATGGGTCATCGTCGATTTCTCCCTGCTCACCACCAGCTGAGAAAGAGCGGGATGCATTTCAAAGGGGCGCCAGACCATCGTAAAAAACCTGCACACCGTAATGGAAAGCGTGTGTTCGAGATGATGAAGGATGTAAATGTAGTCTTTGGAAAGGGACTTGGTAGCCAACCTGTTCCGAACGACGATAACGGACATGCACCCATGTGGAAGAAAAAGTCAATATTTTGGGAGCTACCTTATTGGGAAGTCCTAGAGGTTCGCAACGCAATAGACGTGATGCACCTGACGAAGAATCTTTGCGTGAACGTGCTAGGCTTCATGGGTGTTTATGGAACCTCAAAAGATACATTGGAAGCACGACAGGACCTGAAAGCCATGGGGCAACGAGATGACCTACATCCGAAAAAGAGAGATAATGGACACCACTACTTACGTCCAGCCAGTTACACTCTCAGCAAGGAAGAGAAGGATAGCATGTTTGAATGCTTGAATAGTATGAAGGTCCCGTCTGGGTACTCCTCGAATATAAAGGGAATAATAAATATGAAACAAAAGAAGTTTACAAATCTCAAGGCTCATGACTGCCACATGTTGATGACCCAGTTGTTTCCGGTTGCACTGAGGGGTGTTCTACCAGAAAATGTTCGGTTGCCGCTCGTAAAGCTATGCGCGTTTCTCAATGCGATTTCGCAGAAGGCAATCGATCCATCCAAGCTATCAAAGCTACAGAACGATGTGGTGCAATGTCTTGTCAGTTTTGAGTTGTTATTTCCACCATCCTTCTTCAATATTATGACGCACTTACTGGTTCACCTAGTAAAAGAGATTGGTATTCTCGGACCTGTATACCTGCACAATATGTGGCCTTTCGAGAGGTTCATGGCAGTCCTAAAAAACTATGTTCTTAATCGTGCCCGTCCAGAAGGAAGCATCACCAAGGGATATGGAACAGAGGAGGTGATCGAGTTTTGTGTTGATTTTATTGATTCAATTGACTCGATTGGGGTTCCAACTTCACGCCACGAGGGGAGGCTCCGAGGAATGGGCACCCTTGGAAGGAAATCATTTGAGCAATGATACTGATTTGTTCGACAAGGCACACTACACTGTTCTACAACAGTCATCCTTTGTGTCTCCGTATATCGAGCAGCACAGGCAGATGGTAGCTTCCAAAAACCCGACCAAATCCGATGCTTGGCTTACCCGTCATCACATGGAAACTTTTCCCTCCTGGTTGCGCCAACAACTTATGGGTAACTCTGAGATTCACCCACAGCTTGCCTGGTTAGCCAGGGGACCTGCTACCACAATCGTTAAATTCCAAGGCTATGAGATAAATGGTTACACATTTTACACGAGAGCCCAGGACCAGAAAAGCACGAACCAGAATAGTGGTGTCCACATAGATGCCATGGACAGAAATAATAGCAAGGAGTCGTATTATGGTTTCACACAGGAGATATGGGAACTCGAATACGGACCGCTGTACATCCCTCTATTTCTTTGCAATTGGGTGAAGCTAACTGTCGTCACCAAAGATCAGTACGGAATGACAATAGTAGATCTGAGCAAGACTGGATACAGTGATGACCCATTCGTACTTGCCAATGATGTGCATCAGGTGTTCTATGTGAAGGACATGTGCAGCAAACCCAAGAGGAATCCAGAAGAGACATGGGAGTCAAAGTGCCACATAGTTCTTCCAGGTAAAAGAAAAATCGTGGGAGTCGAGGATAAAACAGACCAATCAGATGATTATGATCAGTTTGATGGCATGCCTCCATTCGCCGTTGAAGTTGATCCAAGCATCCTGCTATCCAAAGAAGAGGCTCCGTACTTACGCCGCGATCATGATCAAGGAACTTTCGTGAAGAAGAAATTTTACAACGTTGTATTGTCATGCGTTAAATGTACATGACCTTTGTGTATTAATTGATACAATTTGTAATTTACCCTATGTATGATTTCATGTCTTCTTAAATTTGTTAGGTGAAGATTTTATAGATAAAGATGAACAATGTTAACCACAAACAAACATGGATTTTTCTGCGCATTGAAATTATTTAATTGAATAATTTCTTGATCACAGCAATGCAGTAAAATAAATATTTTAGAGGCCAAATGAACTGGTATAGAATTCATGATTAATTCATACTTATTGTCAATTTACTCGTTAATTAAATATATTTTTGCATGTACAAAATCTGTGAAGGTTTTGTTTTTCATCCTGAAATGCAGTGAAAAGATAAAATAAAATCCATTTCCAAAAAACAGGCGGGAGAAGAAAACTAGGAAAAAAGACCTTTTGTCTCGGGTGCTAACAGCAACCGGGACAAAAGGCCCCCCTTTTATCCCGGTTGCAAACTGCAACCGGGATAAAAGGGTACTTTTCGTCTCCCGCCCCGACGTACCCTTTTATCCCGGTTGCGAACTGCAACCGGGATAAAAGGCCCCCCCCTTTTATCCCGGTTGGTGGTGGCACCCGGGATAAAAGGGTATGCTCCCAGCCCCACCTGGCGAGGGCACCCTTTTGTCCCGGGTCCCGTCACCAACCGGGATAAAAGGGACGGGACCCAGGACAAAAGGCCCTTTTGTCCCGGGTGCCATTACGAACCGGGATAAAAGGGGGGGGGTTAAAAGGCACTGTACTCCCTTCTACCCCCCGCCAGTTACACATAGCCAAATTTTCGCCAAGTCCCGCGCGTTCTCCGCCGTCGCCGCCCGTCCGCCTCCCTCGCCGGCCGCCGCCGCCGTCGTCCCCCATTGCGCCGTCGACGTCCCCCATTGCGCCGTCGTCGTCCCCCGGCCGGCCCGCCTCGATCCCCTCCTCGTCCGTCGACGCGCCCGGCCCCTGGCCACCTCGTCGCCTCCGGCCCCCGGCTCCATCCTCGTCGCCCCTCGTCGCCCCTCGTCGCCGTCTCATCGCCGTCCCGCCTACGCCGCCGTCATCGTCGTCGCCTCGGCCGCCGTCGTCGTCGTCGCCTCGGCAGCTGCCGTCCTCGCCGCACCGGCCGCCGCCGTCCCGCCGCCCGGCCGCCGCCGTCCCGCCACCCGTGCCGCCGCCGTCCCGCCGACCCGGCCGCCGCCCCGCGCGCGAGAGGTCCGCCGCCGCGCCGGCCGGCAGCGCCGGGAGGGGTTTTTTTAAGTTAGAAAATTAAGTTATATTTTTATGATAGATTTTTAATTTTGATTGTTAAGCTAGAAAATTAAGTTATATTTGTAAGTTAGATTTTTTAGTTAGTTTGTTAAGTTAGATTTTTAAGTTAGAAAATAAAGTTAGAAATTCGTAGGATGCACCGCCGTCCCCTCCGCCGTCCCGCCGCCGTGACCGCCGCCGTCCCGCCGCCCGTCACAACCTAGTAGGCACCGCCCGTGGTTTCGGGGAACCGTCCCTGCCTCCGCCGTCCCGCCGCCATGACCGCCGCCGTCCCGCCGCCCGTCACAACCTAGTAGGCACCGCCCGTGGTTCCGGGGAACCGTCCCCGCCTCCGCCGTCCCGCCGCCGTGACCGCCACCGTCCCGCCGCCCGTCACAACCTAGTAGGCACCGCCCGTGGTTCCGGGGAACCGTCCCCGCCTCCGCCGTCCCACCGCCGTGACCGCCGCCGTCCCGCCGCCCGTCACAACCTAGTAGGCACCGCCCGTGGTTCCGGGGAACCGTCCCCGCCTCCGCCGTACCGCCGCCCTGACCGCTGCCGTCACAACCTAGGCACCGCCCGTGGTTCCAGGGAACCGTCCCCGCCTCCGCCGCCCTAATCGCCGCCGTCACAACCTAGGCACCGCACGTGGATGTTGTTAGAAATTCGTAGAAATTCGTAGAAATTCGTAGAAATTTGTAGAAATTCATAGAAATTTGTAGAAATTCATAGAAATTCGTAGAAATTCATCAAAATTCGAAGAAATTCGTAGAAATTCGTAGAAATTTGTAGAAATTCATAGAAATTCGTAGAAAGTCGTCAAAATTCGTAGAAATTCGTAGAAATTCGTAGAAATTCGTAGAAATTCGTATAAATATTCTGGACTTTGTATGATTCATGTTATTTTATGATTTCATTATATACATGTATGATTCCGGACTTTGTAGGACTTTCTAGAAATTTGTAGTAAGACAATTTCTATGACTGTCATGTATGATTCCATGTATGTTTCCATCAATAGTTGAAATGGCAGACGATGAGACCGCAAGGTATATCATGGAGCAGATAATCGCTGGTGATGGTATTGGCAACAACGTTCCACTATCATACACGGATGAAGAGGGCACCCAGGCGGACATGTTCCTCAACATTTCCGCCGATGGGAATGAAGAGCAACAGCCGCAGCAACAACTTGCCGTGGCGGAAGGTTCCGGTGAGGTATATATAACCATTCTTGTATTGTTTCACGCCACCGTTACTACTACGTACTAATTAACGAATCTTGATTTGTTAGCCCTCCGGATCGACACAAGGGCAGAAGACCCGAGGTCGTACAAAGGTGATGGAAGGGAGGCTTGTCATCACGGAAGTGACAGAAGAGGGCAGGCCGGTTGCTCCCGAGAAAGTAGCAAAGAAGTACATGAGTCAGATCAGGGCAATCGTCCGGGACAACGTGCCTATCAGCATTAGAGAATGGAAGGGCAGAAGCACTAATCCGTACGCCCTTCCAGAGACAGAAAAGAATATGCTGTGGGAAGACGTGAAGAGACATTTCACATTCCCCGAAGGATATAGTGAGAAGGATGTCAAAGCGTGGACGCTTAAGAAGATGGCTACTCAATTCCAGACATTCAAGAAGATGTTGGATACCCACTACATCAAGAAGGGCAAAACTCCAGACTTCAACGCGTGGCCAAAGTTGAGGGACCACTGGGATGCATTTGTTGAATATAAGAGGAGTGAAGAAGGTGTGAAAAAGATCACGACCAACACAGCAAATGCTAGTCAGAAGGGCTACCACCATCATTTGGGGCGAGGTGGGTATGGCTCAGCAATTCCCAAGTGGAGGAAGATGGAACAAGATCTGATTGAACGGGGAATCGTACCTGCAACTATTGAATGGCCCAAACGATCAAAAAATTGGTACTACGCTCATGGAGGCTCCCTAAGCCAAGAGGATGGGACGTTGATTTTTAATGACACAATACGTGAGAAGGCCGAACATCTCATGAAGAACATTGAAGATTCTAAGGCTGGGAGGTTGAAGGTGGACCGAGAAAATGATGAGCTCACATTGGCCCTCGGTAATCTAGAGCACCCAGGACGTTGCCGAGGGTTCGGGGTGGTTCCGTGGAAGTTCGCTTTCCGAGGCGACAGCGCCTCGTACAGAAGCCGGAAGCGAAGAAAGGAACAGATCGAGGAGAGCTGGCGGCAGATGCTAGAACAAAGAATGATGGATGAAATCAATCGGTGGGTGGCCCACGCAGTTGCGGAGTTGGCCCAATCTGGAGCATTGTCGAATCCTAACACCGCCAGCCCTTCTCAGCGCCTCTTGAGCAGTTGTGCTTCTACAGGGGTCCCCGATGCGCAGACGCCCAGGTTACCCATGGAGGAGCAACGGTTCCCCGTGGATGCCATCACGCAACGGACCTCATGTGAGCTGCATGCACAGGTCGGCAACCTCACTATTAAGGTATACTTATACATAATATTTATGCAATCTTGTCAATTGATCCAGGCCTCGAGATCGGAGTTCAACTTGTTTACTTCTGCTATATGTACAGGTAGCGTATGGGAGTGCGTTAGCAACCCTGGCGGGGCAGAGCAGTCATGGCATGGAAATTCCAACAGGCTACGCCAGCGTCTGCGTAGAGCAAATAGTTGATCCCCAGTATGAAGGTCTAGAGCTCGACTTCCTGGGAGGCGACGGGGAAAAGACATTGGCAGATGCGCTTCATGGGATCATTCTATGGAAGAAACGCTACATCATTATTCCTGGCATGGATCCATCTCCTCAGACCTCAAGACCGCTCCCCGTAGATCCCCAGCAGCGACCTTCTCCTCATACCTTGAGACCGTCATCTCCTGCTGCAGGACCGTCCCTTCCATCTATATCAAGGTCTCCATCTCCACCACATCCTGGTGCTGGGAGCGACGACGACAATAACAACACCCCTCCCCGATCACCGTCGCCGGCACCAAGAGCGGCCCCCTTGAAGGAACCTGCACCACCACTAAAGAAGTCACGAGCACCGCCTCCCAAGCAAAGACAGAGAAAGAAGAAAACAAAGGAGCCTGAAGTGACTCGTAAGGAACGCTTTGAGGCAATGTCTCATGCAGAACAGTGGGCAGAAATCCAACGAGAGGCCAGTGAGTGGTTCAAGAAACAAGCCGAAGAAAAAAAGGCAAGGGAGATGGAGCCACCGCCAGTAAGTCGGCGAGATTTAAACTTTTTTATCAGGATGGAAGAAGGAGCCAAGAAAAGGATACCACTCTTGTCAAACTATGAACGGGCTCTAGTAAAGGCTGATGAAAAGGATAAAAGGAAAGGAAAGTCATCTTCCAGCGGTCCAGTCCCCGATCTCAGCCATTTATCAAAAAAAGATGCTCAACGGGTAAAAGCAATGCCCTTGGATCAACAAGCAAATGTATTGAAGTTCATGGAAGAAACAGGTCTGGGACTTGATGAATGCATAGGGCAAGTTGAGACGCCAACTGCACCGCCCCCTTAGCCGAAGTGGACTTATGAGCTAGGCAAACCTCTAGTAAAGCCTTCATTGGTACGGAAGCTATCAACAAAGATGTACGCATTCCATCAATGTTACATGATGGCATCCGCCGACTCGAGGGAGATGATCGGCATGAAGGTAAAACCGATAGATTTTCACGGTGAAGGGGAGAAAGTGCTGTGGCTAGACTTCAAGGATATATACGAAGTGTACCATCATGATGCCCTGGACTTCTCTCTGATCAGCGCTTGGATTCTGTAAGTGTCCGTTTATCTCTACATGTAAATTTTGGCGTGCGTCACCGTACTAACTTCATCTTCCATTTCATGTAGGATGCTAATTCAGACATGCCGCCACGAGGCGTACCTACATATAGGCTTCATGGATCCATCTGTAGTTAACCAACAACAGATACAATTAGCACCGGAAAAAACCTTTGCGGAAATATACAATTTCCTAGACAAACAAACATTCAAGGATTTCATACTACTTCCATACAACTTCAAGTAAGTGTGTGTATACCGTCTACTTTCGATGTATTTTTCCTTATCTCTACATGTTAGTTAGCTCTAATATGCATGAACATTTTACGCACGCAGCTTCCACTGGATCCTTATTATAATTGAGCTTGAAAGAAGCCACGTCACTGTCTTCGATTCGTTAAGGAAAGATCCGGTGGACTACCAAGAATTGCAAGACATGCTAGGCTTGTAATAATTCTGGACCTTTATCTCTATGCAAAAATTTATTTCCTAAATTTTATCCCTGTTACACTATATCATTCATTATTCTAATCCGCAGCGCATGGAAACAATTCATAAGGACACACAAAGGTCCATTCAAAGAAAAACTTACATGGAACACAGACTTCCCGGTACGTATGCAGTCTGCACATTTATTACATTGTATAATACGAATATTTCATAACTTATTTTTTTCCGCACTGAAGTGCTTAAGACAGGAACCCGGGAATAATCTATGTGGCTACTACATCTGTGAGCACATGCACAGTTTTATGGGACCCAAGGGACCGAAGATGATGCCGCACAACTTTAAAGTACGTAAAATAAAACTATTACTAGTTAATTATTTTCTAGCTCCTTATATGTATTTGTTCATGTAACATTCACAAATTTCCAAATTATAGATGTTAAATATTCAACAAGGACTCTTGAAGGAAGAAAGAGTAGCGGCAATATGTGAAGGTCTCATTGGATTCATAATGGACGAGGTGGTAAATCCAAAAGGAGAATTTTATTACGATGGACGACAATTAGACACTTCGATCAGCAACACCACGACGGGAAGATTGTAGGAAGATACTTTGATTTATTTGTATATATAATACACGCTAATTATGATCGATTTGTACTAAGCTAGTTGAATTGTGTATAAGGATTGTGTATATATATACTAATTGTATAATTACAAATCCCATTCGTTTAAATGCTATTTGATTTCGTTCTAAAAAAATCTCAACTACTAAAGGTTAACAAATTAAAAGGGCCGCGGTACTACGTATACGTGATGCATGCATGAAAAATTCAGGCGTCACGGCAGTGCCATGCAAGCGCCATTTAGTCTCGGTTGGAATCCAGCCGGGACTAAAGGGCCTGTCCCGCGCCTGGCGTGGCAGGCCCTTTAGTCCCGGTTGGTGACACCAACCGGGACTAAAGGGGGACCTTTACTCCCAGTTAAAAGACCCGGGACTAAAGACCCCCCCTTTTGTCCCGGTTGGTTTATCCCGGATGGATTTTCGAGAGATATGCACCCTACCAACCGGGACTAAAGGCCAATTCTCTACCAGTGAGTGGACGGATGCCTGCTGTTTATTAGTGACCGGATGGCTCAGGAGTGACGTTGCGGTTCATTCGTTTGTTCTATCAACGCAGGTACGCAGCCCACACACACCGAAATGATCAAAGGACTTGTTCCACGCCCAGAGGCATCTTCTGTTCTTGCCCGTAACATTATGTGGCAGTTTCTAATTCCTATGGTGGTTGGAACACCAACCGAGGTTCAAGCCCACTTCCAGTACGTTCTGAGGACCAATGGTGGTCACCCTTGGATGATGACTGATTGACAACGTTGTGTTGGTTTGATGTTGCTCTTGGCTTGTGATGTGCAGGTGTAGGATGCGACGTGGTGGTCGATGGCGTGCGGTGAAGGTCAAGTGAAAGGTTCATGCCGATGGACCAAGGACGGTGAAGGATGAACACGAGTAGGCTTGGACCGATGGACCTGAGGAGTCCGGGCGAAGTCATGGGCGGTCCACATGGTGCACGGAATGGCGAGAGGGCATGACAGGATGGAGACGGCGTCGGTCGAGTCAAGCGGGAGGCTTGGCGGAGGCCGGACACGCATCGACATCGTGGAGGTCGCGTGGCGGCCAAGCAAAGATGGACGGTTTGGGTGGTTTGGGCCTCAAAACCACCGCGCAGGCAGGTTTCCCGGTTTGGGCCTCAAAACCAGGGGCGAGCCCGGTGCGGCCGGAGCTTTGAGAAGGAGGGCACGTGGTGTCATCGCGAAGCTTGCGTCGAGGCAAAGCAAAGTCGTGAAAGCAGCGTGTCCGTCCGATGCACAGATAAAAACTTGGACCAAAATGCACCTGCGTGGGTAGTTATCTTAGTTGTAGCTGTAGGGGTAGTATAGTCTTTCGTCCTGGACTATAAATAGGGATGGGGGGCTAGTTATTTCAGCACCTCTTGGCTTAGCAACTCATTATCCATATGCTTAGAGGCTAGTCATGTGCTTAAAGTGAGAGGAGAGAGGGGGATTAGGGAGTGATTACTCTTTTTTCTCGATTTCTTCATCTTTAGTGGGTGGATGAAGGGAGGAGGCTAGTCCTCATCTTGTATAGAAGATGTTCTCATGATTTAGCTTTGTTTGTTGTCTCGAATCGTGCTAAATCTTTGATTCCCGAGCGTTTTTCTTTTTCCCTATTTTCGAAGCTATTTTTAGGGAATTTTCGTTCTTCGTGTTTGAGCTGAATCTCGTGAACTTGGTTGAAAGGAAATGATGCTAGGACCTTAGGGAGCATCTTTGATTCGTTCCCCTTCTAAATCTCTCACGGATCCGGCTTGGATTTCGAATTTCTTTCGAATCGTGTTCTTGAGTTAGGGTTTCAGTTTTCTCCAAGATTAGTGATGTATACTTGAGTTTTTCAGGATTTGTTTCATGGATCTATTTGCCTTAGGGGTATCGCATCCTTGTCTCAAGTTTCGTTGCGATTCATGGAGATTTGACGGAGGATTTCGGATTTGAAGTTGAACGTGTTCTTCCCTGTTCTCTGGTTGTTCTTGGTGTTCTTGCTCTGTTCGTTCGCAGGTCGTTGCGTGGAGGAGGCACGGGACGTGCACGCGAGCCAGACCGAAGCTAGCATCAGCTGCAGGGAGCAGTCCAGCTCGCAGCCCAGCTACGCACATGGTCCAGGAGGGGAGCAGTGCACGGGCTAGGCCTGTTTGGGCAGCAGGCCACATGCTTCGGGAATAGCAGGCCGAGTGGGAGGACAGCTGCTTGCCTCGCGGGCCAGACAAGCCTGACAGCCCAGGCAGCAGCACTAGAGGCCCAGCTAGCTGCGGCAGGCCAACCGACCCAACAGGAGCAAAGCGAGGGAGGCCATCGGGCCTGGTGCAGGTTGCAAGCTAGCTAGCTGACAGGAAAGTAGCGAACGGTTAATTCTTGGAACTTGGCTCGTTAGTCTCTGTTCTTTTGTTTAGCTTCTTAATTAGAACTGTCACTTACTAATCATGTTAGTGGGTTACTGATTAAATTCTTGCACGTTGCTAATTAATCTTTGACATCTTGTTTAGTTTTTTTTTACTAATTATGCCTAGTTTATTGCTAATCTTTCCGTACCTAATTTAGTAAATGGTTAGTAGTATCTTAGCTTTGTCTCATATATGCAAACTTGATGGAGTCGATTTATGCTATGTTTCCGCTGTGATTTGAGTGTTGTTTTATCGGTACTAGGGTGAACTTGTCACGAGTTGAGTTGCGTCATCTTGACAATACAACGCGCAGTGTGCTTTGGGGTTGCGTTTGGGACATAGGTCTTGTTCTCATAAAGAATTTTTATAGGCTCCCATTCACCCTCCCTCTCTGGTCGCCCTTTCGGTCCTTCACGTTCTATCATCAAAGACGATAGATTCGCGATGATCTTGTGGTCTCAACACAAACTTGCGCCCATAGACAGCAATCAATGATTTCTTGGCTACATAATATTTCACTGATCTACCCACTACTTACTACTATCGCAGACATTGTAAGTTGTGGCAGCTTCGAACATACACAGTGCATTCCAATCTTTGTTTCTCGAGTTTTAGATGGTTAATCTGAATTTATATTTCTCCTATTGCCCTCTTTCTTCTTTCCTGTTTCCTGGACATGTACTCCCTATTTAAAGAGAAATAATCCTTCATGTTTGGTGCAACAATCATAAGAGAATCAAATCATATCCTATTAATGCTTACAATTTAGTTATATTAACGATCCTGTTCTCACACCATCCTACTTCAACCCAAGTAAAAATGCAGTAAGACACTTGGCTAGAGCTTAAGCTCATCATTGCACTTTATGCAATATTGGTTACATATTTTACACTGATAAACCTAGTTCTCATTTCGCCGCACTCGATACTCGATACGACATGTTCTGGTTGTCAACTTCATATATGTTCTTGATGTGTCAATGTTTCCTTAGTGGGCATCCCCTTAGCAGTTTGCCTGCCAAGAATCTCACATGTTTTCTGCCAGTTCAAATACTGAATTAAGATTTTAGTGTTGCTTAATTTGATGGTCTGAACAAAGAAGGTCTGGACGAACATAGACTAAAAAATGATCCAATGTTGTTGGCAAACAAGATCATCAGCTTGAATAATGCTCCATACGTGTTATGATATGTTGTGTTGCTTGAAAGATCATGGACACGGACTCTTTGTAGGTACTCCATCAACTCAAGAAACCTAGTGCTAGTTTTAAAACTAGTAGATTCGCAACAAAATCATATCTTGTTCTTGCAATGGACTTATGAAGTCTGATAATTGACACAAACATAGCTCAAATAAATCCAACTGCATATACTAATTGCGCATCATATCTAACCAACAGACGATAGCACACGCTGCAGGAAACAAACTTTGCAAAGAAACAAAACGTCAGCTTGTTGCTCCAAGAACTTTTCACGTTGTTACAACAGTTTGGCTCGCAGCCATCACGTTGGCAAAATATGGCAGCAAGCTAGCTCACAAAGCTACCCCTGTCAATTAAAATGTCAGCACAGAATTAACTTCGAGGCCAACAGATGTGTGCTAAGCTTAGCTTACACGCTCGTCCAGGTATGGTTTGACAAACCATCAAGATACACCTGCAATTTCATTGCTTCATGATGCCACACTGATCAATCCAATAGGGCATGGCTACTCTCCCTCGGTTACCATTCACGGAGACAGCTGGATCGTTTCTTAAGAGGCGCAAAGTCCGTTGTGCGATAGGTCATGCTATAGCGAAGCGTGCAAGCCGCCGGTGTGTCATCGTTAAAGCCGGTGGAGATTGGTCGCATAAGGTAGCCGAAGTCACGACCCTGTCGCGTTCTTAACTTTCTCTTTTTTTCTTTCCCCCGCCCCGTTTTTTTTAGGAAATTGTATGTCTAGAGACTAAATGTTCCGCGGAACAACCCATCCATCCATATTCAATAAAGGATAACTTATGGTGCAACAACCATGGAGCTTAATTACCCATGTCCAAAGTTCACTCTATGCTACTCGATATGAAGAAGCTATCATGTTACTTCCTAGTCCCTACGTCCCAAATTACTATTGGTTTTGACTTTTCTAAATACATAATTTTTGATATGCATCTAAACATTCAGTAATATAGAATCATTTGCATGCGTAGAACCTTCAAAATAAATTAGGGTACCAACACTAGTATATTCCTTTATGCACACGCACGGGGCTAGCAGTATTTTCAAAAAATACAATGGTACCATGACTTTGTTAAATACCTATATATAATTTAGGATTTATGGATGACTAATCTGCAAATATTCACTATATTTACTCGCTATATTCCTCTACGGAATTGAAGTCTTATGAAAAGTTATTTTCTTTAATTTCGTTTCCCTTACATTCATGATAGTTGTTATATATTTTGTGGTCACCCAGGGCATAAGATTTCATTTCGTCTTTAAAAAAAATTAGAATCGAATCCCACCACATATTAGAGAGAGAAACTTGCATTAGTGTATATATGAAATTATGTGGCACTTTCTGTAAACTCTTTTATAATGAATTAAGTAGACAATTTAAATGGAAGTATTTGGGTTCATAGGATATATTTTTCATAATGGTAGAAATGTGAAATTTAGAAGAGGTGGTAATTTTTTTTGATATTTTTGGTATTCTAGAGGTGATAATTTAGAAGCAAATGTATGGTGTATTTCAGGTTAACTTTTCGTGATGAAAAACATGGACGATTCAGAAAAATGTCATATCCAATGCATATCATTTAATGATGATCAAGATAGTATGATGTTTTGCGTTTCTACAAGAATTTCTATGATTTGTCTTTTTCCCTTGTTGCATGTCTAGCAACAGAATTGCTATGGATGCTGAGCCTCTGGTTTAAGAGGAAATTCCTTATTTGACATATGATTTGTCTATGATTTGGTGAATTTTAATTATAAAATCATAAATGCACACGTGTGTTTTTAAGAATATGGGGTTCATCTTCATTTATTTTATCACTATGAAAAGATTCATGAATTTTCGAGGTGATTTTATGGTTGATTTGTCCAACTTAAGTGATGAAAATGTCAAATAAAGAATGAAAGTTAGAACTCGGTGTCATATCAGGGAAAGAAATTTTTCAGGACCAAGGAAGGAATTAAGTCATCTTGTAGTGTCAAATAAGAAATTTTCTCCTGGTTTAATGGTAGAAGACGCGCTCATTCCTTCAGCTAGTAATTATATAGATTGAACTACATTGTTTCCACATCTTAACAAAGTTGCAATTCAAGTTAAACATGTTATTCTTCTTATAAGCACTGCTTAGCACATATAATGTGACGAAGAAAACAGGTTTTCTTAAAAAATTAACTGATCACTTCCATCCGTTCTTTTTTTGTCCACGGCCGTATACCAACCCAGAAATAGCAACGAGCGCTATAAAACGGCGGCCACACGCCCAGGAGCAGAACCAGGCACCCCGCAATTTTAGCCCGGAGACAGGCCGGCACCCACCAAGAATGGCACGCCTCGCCGCCGTGGCCGTGGCCTTCGCAGCCATCGCCGCGGTGGCCGGCGCCGCTGAGTCCTACTACGCGTCCGTGGAGAACCACCTCCCCGAGCGCGGCATGAAGCTGGTGTGCCAGGCGCTGGGCGGCATGTTCCTTACAGAGCTCAGCGTGGTGCCCCGGGGGCGCGTTCCCCACGGCAAGGCCGGGCGGCGCGTCGCCGAGCTGATGGTGGAGGGCGACCGGAGCGGGTGGGTGCGCTGCAACTGGGCGTACGCCGGCAACTACGTCGCCGGCCTCACCCTGCTCGACTCGCGGTGGCCGGAGGCCCGGAGGTGCCGAGATCCCGCCGGCGAGGGCCTCTGCCGCATCTTGTTCGAGCACGACACCGTGTTCCTCAAGACGCCCGGCGGCGGGGTGCGCGTCATCGGCGACCTGCCGGTGAAGCGGTGCCGACGGCACTGGCTGCTCTTCAGCACCGAGTGCTCGTACCCGGACCACCCCTATCCCTACGCCGGCCGGCGCCTCGGCAACGCCTTCCAATACTTCGCCATCTGATTGCCTTGTTCTTCTCTCGGTGACGGTTGTAATTGGGCCAGAGGGGTGCCAACCAATTTGGGGAGTCAAATTTTGTAAAATTTAGTCAAGGCCTTCCCACATATATAAAGTACAAATTACAAAAACATGCGTCACAAGACTGCTTATGGGGCGAAGGCGCAATTCAAGAGCATGAAACTGATGAGTTCGAATTTGAACTCAGCAAATCAACAGCTTTCAACTTGGATTTCCATTCACAAATTCCCAAATCCAACATGGATTCGAGAATTTTTGCCCGAATCTGGTCGAAAACCATGAGCTTTTGATTCAGACCGAACATGAAAAGAAACTAAGGCCATGTTTAGTTCACTCCAAAATCCCAACTTTAGCACTATGCAAAAAGAAGATTCCCCATTACATCAAACTTGCGGTACATGCATGGAGTACTGAATATAGACGAAATCAAAAACTAATTGCATAGTTTTATTGTAATTTGCGAGACGAATCTTTTGAGCCTAATTAGTCAATATTTGGACAATAATTCACAAATACAAACGAAACGCTACAGTATTGCTACAGTAATTTTGGCACCCCAAAGTTGAGCAACTAAACAAGGCCTAACGCTCAACATTGGTAAACAAAAGCGCGGTAAATGAAAAGCAGGTTGCCATGGCAGATCCCTGCTCTCCGTGGCAGTAGCAGTGACGAGCCGACAACCAAGCTAGCAGAAGTGACGAGGATGTATGCATACGGTCATACTTGGAGAATGGCACGAGGATGGAGGAGACTAACAAGGCTGTCCAAGTGGAGAAGGAGGTCCAAAGCTCATCCGGTTCGAGTCTTCCAAGGTGGAGGCCCAAAGCAAATCAAAGTTCGAGTCCACTAGAAGTCCAGAAGCAGCCCGCACAAAAAAGATGCCCAGGTAACGTACGGGCTTCGTTTTGGGTGTTCTATATATACATGGAAAGCTAAGGAGATAAGCTTTCCAATGGTACCGGTCTTAGGCCTAAATTCACTTAGAGTCAACGGGAATTATCAAAATAAGTGGACGTCCAGAATTTGCCATGATGTTGCGCCATCGTCTTTTGGGCTGTTGATCCGTGTATCATATGGGAGGTCATGGGGGCGAGTCCAGGGGGGTCATGCATGACCTAGCCCTCGTATATTCAGTAGCCGCCGCCACATTAGGGTTTGGGTTTTGTTTAGTTCTAGTTTTGAGAAACAGATCATTGTTATTGGAACTGTGGCGACAAGTCATTTTACTATGATCTAGGATCTCTGTTCTTATTCTTCTTGATTGTGGCGATGAGTCCTTTCATGCCAAGAACTTGAACTTTTTTATCCACTTTTGCTTCATACACATATGCAATTTCAGATTGCGTTCTTCACATTCTTATTTGTGTTCTTCGATTCGCTTGCAGGAAAAGCCTTCGTGGTAAGGTCAATCATGTTGTGCATGGTTGATAATCAGAGGAGACGCGGTGCTACGATTGCGGGGTTCAGATCTTGTCGATCGGAAGTCGGATCATGTGTGTTCTATCTCCACTAAATCAAGAGTTATCCCCACCTAATGGATGATCGGGCTAGTGCTACATCAAGAAGTCAGAAGCACGATCGACTTGGTGATGAACATGATGATTGTGCCTTGGGCGTGGAAGAGGACATCAAATGGAGGGACGGCTATCAATGCTATCAGAGGATCTAGGAAGGAGGGTGCTGCGCATTAGCACCATTCCTAACTTTAAAAAGCACTGCTAGCTTAATTCAGATGGCAGTTGTGCAAAAATGCTTAATCAATAAATCGTGGTACGCATCTGCTGTTGTTTCTTCCGGATTAAATAAAGCTTCAATTCATATCTGAACTTAAAAGCTCGATATCTGTTTGCTGGTTGGTCTTGCCATTTTAATTTGCTGTGCAGCTTAACCTGGGATTTGGCACCAATGCAAAAGATCTACACAGAGGCGTCTGTCCGTGTTGTGAGTTTATGCAGATGAAAACCTTGTCTTTGATGACTCGGTTCGGCGGACGCCGCTTCCCTCCCTGCAGGCATCACTTTGCAAGAACTGATTCCTTGGCTTGATGTACTGTTGTCTTCATGGTTTAAGAGGGAAGTGTTGCTCAAATTCGATGGAGCTTTTGGAAAGAAAGAAGCTAGCTTAACTGGTTTTTTTTAATTTTAATTTTATTTTTTTACTAAAGAAAGAAGCTAGCTTAACTGTTGTTCAAGGGAATGCCGACCATCATGTTTGCATCGGTCGCCGTTTGGGACTGCTGGTCAAAGGCTATTGACCGGTTGGCGGAAATTAAATAGGTCTTCTAGGACATTTAAGATGCATTAGATGGACCATTCTTCTAGGACATTTAAGATGCATTAGATGGACCATTCACCAGCTTCTTTTGTAGGAGGACGACGGAGTTTTGGAAATGTATGGTACAAGAGAATAGAAGCAACCGTGTCATACTTTTTCTTCGTAGATGCAACATAGGCCGATAGGTAGTTTTGAGCAATATGTTGAGTCTGAGATCCTATATTTCTTAATTTCTTAATGCTGCAAGGAAAATGGATCTTGCTAATTAGCCATGTTTGTGATTTTAGTAATTAATGACAACATAAATATTGGAACTATGCATTTATCAAGATGTACCTTTGTAGGTCCCAAGGATGAAATCCAAAGTCATATAGATGATAGTAAAAATCCAAAGCAAGGAAAATGGATCTTGCTAAGCCATGTTTTTTTCTAAGGCATCCAAATGGTGGTAAAAAAGTCGAGATAAAGACACATGAAGACATGAAGCGAATCCTGCTAAAAATGAATTACTGGCGCATATCACCGACTAAGTCGGTGATGATAGTTATGGCACCTGATCAAATGGTGTCTGAAGGAACAACACCATGGCCAACATCACGAGATATCAGCGGACAAATCAGTGATCATCGGCTCAGCTCGGTAACAGCTCAGATTTGGCTCTAGAAACTTTTGTGTGCTGTGTATGCGATGGAGACAACAGTAATCAGGAGCACTGGTGAGTCACTGGACAATATGGTGATGCCCATGTGGGGCCAGGGCAGCAGCGGCTCAATGGCTAGTTCAGTATGTACACCGAACAGTCCGGTGTTCGGTGTGCATAGATTCTGTGACCATTGGAGCAATGGCCAGCTCTTAATAATATAATTTCAGTATTTGTAGATATAAATGACACCCCAAGTCAATGAACTTCTGGTACATTTTACTCTAATTAATTTTAAAAATGGATAACCCCACGCAATTGTTCCTTTGTTTCCTTCCCCAACAAATTGCCGACCGAAAGTACATGAGTCCAAAAAAAGCAGAGTTATGGACTCTACAGAAGCAGCAAATGTTTCACTACAAGCGGTTAGTCCGCGCCTGATCTGACGTCTTAGCATACAGCCAGAGATGAGTCAGCACCATGTTAAGTTGTTACACAGGGCTGGCACAGTGATAAGAACCTCAAAAGCGCGAAGGCGAAGCGTTTAATCCTGGGGCCTTCCACACTCCAATCGCCATGAAGATGGCTCTCTCTGTCTCTATAGCCTCGCTCTCTCGTGCAATCCTTTATGCGTGATGGATGCACTCATCATGCAAGGCTAGCAAGAGGTGAAGAAACAGAGGGAGGGTCGTGTATATGTAGGCACGGCATGTGGTGTTAGATGCTAGAAAACATGCAGTACCATATGGCTACATATATATAGTTGTCAAGGAGCAAATGCTGTACAAATAAAGGGATAAATTACATGCAGTACATATATACTCCGAAGTTGTCAATGAGCAAAAGTTGTAGTGGGTGAAACTTAATTCGTATAGGATTCGAACCGGAACCTCTCGATTCGTATATAGTGTTCTTACCATCTCAGCTACAAAGCTTATCGAAAGCAGGGTGTGCGCATTAGTAGCTAGATCTGCTATTCTTTTCTCTGTATAGGCATGATAATGGCATGCACTAGCATCATTCAAAACTTCATGATTTTCCAAAGCATTGTTAGTTTAATTCATATGGAAGTTGTGCAAAAACCCTTATGTGTATGATAGAACTTGAGCAAAATTTCGTGTAAACAGGAAGCCGTTAAATCACAGCTATTGCCATACGCAACCATAGCTTAGGCTCAGTACCAACTTCGAGTATTTGCATACGAACAGCAGCAGCAACCAATGGGTGTATTATGATTTAGGAAACGTTTTAAGGACACGAAGCAGGAATTGCAGTGAAATTGGTTCCATTGCAGTTCTTTCTTCAGTAATTTGATAGGCGATACAGTCACTGTTTTGTGACGTTGTATCAATTGTCCACGATCCCATGAAACTCAAGTGTTTATATTTGCCTTCATTTGTCATTTTTCATTTGATGTTGCAATACCTGATTGAATTTCTGTTGGAACATGATCTGGACTTCTCTCCGCAGGATTTCAACTTCCAAAGCATACTCTCTTCGTTCCTCTTGGGATGTCAACTCGTCCAATTGTACTCTCAATGCGTCCAGGGTATCATCCAGGCCTGAAAACTTCTGAAGATCTGAGGCATCAGCTGAAGTAAGCTGCAGCAGACTCCTAACAGCTAACAAAGCCTGCATAATGATCAAAACAATTGTGACAGGAAGATTAACATCTCGTACTTCATGGCAAACGTAAGGAAGTATTCACTTAGATTCCATTTTAAAGTTTACCTTCTCCTCAAGGTCAAGGTCAGGAGCTGATATCATGTCAACTACAGATTTTATGAAAAGGTGATTGCTTAAGAATGGAGCCTGTGACTTTCCTGCACTTAGCTGAAAGTCAGCTACATATGCCAGTAAAGACACGACCTTTTTCTGAAGCCGGATATTGGTGCTAGCTGTTGACAGTATGTGCTGCAAACAAACAACGCATTGGTACACTTCAAACCTTGTTTTTCTAGATGTTCAAAATATGATTTTCTTTCTTCTACCTGCAACATTGCATACCCATTTTCTGAAAGGAAGAGCTCCTGGCCTTGTTCATTGTCCCTAATCAAAGAGGATATAGCATACAATGACTTTGCAGCTTCTGCTGCAGAACTGGAATAACCCATGTTCACTAATCTTTCCAATGCTCCATAACCAAGGATCTAGCCAAGTGCAGAAAGAGATGTGTAAATACTGATACCCTATAGAATGATACAGTGAAAGAACAGAAATAGTTCCCTGAGTAAGGATAGGACTAAAAGAGAGAAATCACCATGGGAAAGAGTTGGAGACCTGTTAAGATGTTGATAATACCTGGTTTTGGACAAGAGCATTATTCTGACTGGCTTTACCCAGCACCCATGCTGATGTAGTCCTTATTCCTTCATCTGCGTTGTTAAGTTCCTGAATCAACGGAAGAAGGCCTCCAAGTTTGTCAAGGTCTGAAAATAAGCATAAGAAAACAATGTGGCCATAAGAGAAGCAGAGAAAAGGTACAACTCTTTTTGTGCATAAACTGACAGAAAAAAAAAGAAATAAGCTGCCAATTTTATCTAATGGAGTAACAGGAAATGGAAACTTCAAAACAAAGTTTTAACCTTCGGAACAAATAAGTATTCAATAGGTACATGGATCATTTTAGCATGCATCAATTGCAGGTAAATCACTACTGTGTTTGTAAACTGAACTCTGTGGACAAAAGACAGGAAAAGGGGAATCTGTTCTCTGTAACTGTACAATCAGACAGACAGTCATGCATGAGTTGAATTTCTGACGATCAGATTTCAAGCATAAGTTTATTCAAGAAAAGAACACATGATTTACCATTAGCATTGTCGATGGGCTCAACGAGAACTAAAAGCTCTTGCAGTGCACGCTGGCGGTCCTCCAGAGAAACAGAGGAATTATTTAAGTCAGCAATAGCAATCTTCATCAAGTCAGCATCTGATGGCATCTTTAACTTCTCCATCAGCTCCTGCAGGGCAGTTGTTTAGATGATGGTAAGATCACTAAATATTTTGTATTTTGCATCTTCCAAACCTTGGTCTGAACTCTGAAGATCAACTTTTACAACCAAGAGAAATAGCAGAGTTTTTATTCGGGAAATCCCTAAATTAATGGAGATTAAACTTAAAGAGAACTATAAACTTAAATAAATTAAGAAGTGTCCATCATTCTGAAGCAATCTGCCAATCTCGTCACCTTAATCTCCATCTGCCGCTTGAGTAACTCATCCGCTGATAACCTCTCCAATTCTGCAGCTTTTTCTCTCAACTTATCCGGGTCAGAGTTCCCTGCATCAACAATTCTGGAGTCACATTCCTAGATAAATTTGCGCCACTTCAATGAAAAATCAAACGAATAAGCAAGAATTAAATTTCCAATAAGAAGTTCACCCAAATTGCAAATAGTTCGGGCTAAAATCGGGGAAATCACTCAGCTAATGAGGAACCCCCGAACTCCCGAGCCGTACCAATCGCCCACTGCAGCATGCCATCCAGCGAATCGAACTCGCGCCCCTGGTCCCCCGTCACCGACTCCTCTCCTCCGCCGCTGCCGCGAGCTTCGGCCTCAGCGAGAATCTCCCCCTCGTCCTTGCCCGTGGCCCACTGCCTCGGCTGCCCGAACAACGACGACCTGTTCGACCCTTTCTCCACCGCCCCCGCTGCCGGAGAGAACAGGAGCAGGGCGGTGGCCAAGACGGCGGCGAGGAGCGCCGGGATGCGGCAGCGGAGAGGCTGTTTCGCCCCCGCCATGGCTGCCAGGAAGGATCAGAGTGAAGTGGAGGCGACGCAACGCAAACGCAATGCGGGCGATGGGAGGGAGGGATCGCGTTCGAACCGTGTAGAATTGCCGGGTGGATTTTGCAGTTTTATACCGGGTGCATTTATTTCAAATGAACCCTTCCAACCATGATATATTCCATCAAAACCATGTTATGTATAAAAAAGTACCAACATTTATTAATTTGGAAAAAAGAAAACAGTTTTTCTTATATTTATCAAGGAATTGAGTGCTTGAAGGAGCTCTTTTACACAATATGATGTGCACCGCACAATGCACTGTTGTTCTTTTAGCTAATTACGCAAGTGCAGATCAAATCTATTACACTCTCTTCTAACATTGCTAACCTCACACATTGTAACCAGTTTGCATGGCTGCCTTGATCTCCCTGACAATATACTCCTTCCGTTCCAAATTGTAAGTCATTCTAAGAATCTTGAAGAGTCAAAGTATCTTAAGTTTGACCAAATTTATATGATAATATAATAACATTTATGATGTTAACTAAGTATCATTAGATCTTTATCAATTATATTTTCATAATATATCTATTTGATGTCATAAATCTTTATATTTTTCTCTATAATTTTGGTCAAACTTGAGATGCTTTGACTCTTCAAGATTCTTGGAATGACTTACAATTTGGAACGGAGAAAGTATGATTTAGGCGTTTGACACCAATCTTTTTTCTTCCTCTATTTTTACATAGGTTCAAAAATATATTTCTCCTTCAAAAAAGGAAAGAAATTTCTTTAGTGAGATCATAGTGTTAAGCTTGTGAGACAGGTTCAGGCTAGAAAGCGTAACACCTTATGTCGTGTGTGTTGAGTTGCTAGAGTTGTTTTTCTTGTTTGTACAAGAGCCAGCCTTTTATAGGCTAGGCCCGTGGGGGGGATTGGTTGGGATGAGCCTTGCACCCTAATCCATCCCACTACTTTGTGCGTGTGAACACGGTGGCCCAATGGCTGCGCTCCTTGCTACAGTTCTTCTGATGCGTAGTCCACTTGCCCTGACGCCCCCTTGCCTTGGTATGCATGGCACCGGAACACCCATCCAAGTCCTCTATATCTCAATCTCATATTTTACCATCTTACTTCAGTAACCCTTGCTTTTATCATCCTAGGCCCACCGTCCTGGGACGGGGAGCACTGAACCTGGCTCCCGGGGACCTTCCCGGGAGTCCTTCACCATTTCCCAGGTCCCTAGTGAGGGGTCCACCCTTCTGACAAAGTTCCTGGGAGGCCTTTTGTTACCGCCTGGGTCCTTAATGTGGACCCGCCTCCTTGGCAGAGGGTGGCCGGGAACGTGGCAGGGCACCCTTGACACGAGGGTAGCGCCAGCTGCCTGTGGGATGGGACAAGTGAGGCTATCGGTCCCTGAGGCTCTTAGGTGCGTCCCATCGGCCGTAGTGATGATGCTTTTACGCGGACGGGGCGCCTGCTGATGGCCTGCCTTGGCTGCCGCACCCTTCACACGCCAGGATACGTCACCGCTTGCTTCACCTCGAAGGGAGCCTTCCCGGGGGACCTCCCCGGGTGCGTCCTACCCCCACCATGTGGACCACTTTGTGGGTCCCGCTGGGTAGGCGCGATATTTTCATGATCCTTCCTGGGCCTCAGATTCCCCGACCTATCTCCTTACTTGGGCTTCTCCAAGAGGGAGCCCCTTTTGAATAGGCGGGCCTCACTTGAAAGTGTCTTCTCGAGGGACCCTCGTTCCCTTGGCGCGGACAGTAGCCCCTGGCCCTATGCTGGACCACTTGCCTTAGGTCAAGCATGGGGGCCAGTAGAAGGAGGGGGGCCACCTCTTGACGCTTTGCCTTCACCTTGTGCCCAAATGCCTAGGATTCGGTTGGGATTCCCCTAGATTCTGGGACCCTCCAGTACTAATTTCTTAGCGGCCATTTCTCGAAGCCGAAGCACCACAGCCGTAATCTTATAAGATCGCATGGGAGAGCTCTTAGGGCTTCCTTCTTTTCCACTTATCTTTTTCAACCCTTCGCCTTCTTGCTGTGCCCTTTCTTCTGCTTCTATACGTACCTCCATGGCTAGGAGCGATCGATCTAGTCGTTAGGCTCCTCCTCCGCCACCGCACGACGATCGGGTCGCCTACCTCAGGCGCTCCACCATCACAGCCGCAGACGCCCTAGATTGCATCTGGGCACTGCTGCCTCCGGTCAGGCTAGACAGTGGTGGGGCAATCCAGAGGGTGACGGATCCGGTGAGCCCCAACGAGCCACCAAAGGTGGTCATGTTCCTTCCATTCTTCTTTTGCAACCTTCTTCCTCTGTTCTCCGCATTCTTCCTCCGCGTGCTGAGGAGTACCAGGTGCATCTGGTGCACCTCACGCCCAACGTCGTCCTCACGTTGGCCATCTTCGCGCATCTGTGTGAGATGTTATTCGGTGAGTGGCCCTCCAACAAACGCTTCCGCCACTTCTTCTACCACCAATGTCCGAGTGTGGTAGCCAGCAGCGCTCCCCGCATGGTGGGGGTGTGCTTCTTTTACATCACCATGATCCTCCACGACAAGTGGGAGGACTAGAAGAGGTGGTGGTTGCACATGAATGCCATCGTGTCCCATCAACGCCTCTGACTTCCGGATTCTCCCCCAGTTGCCATCGCCGACACGGGGTTGGCTAAGCCGGACCTTGGGGAAGAATGTCGTCCTGTGCTGGATCGGATCGTCCAGCTTCGGCAGGCTGAGCTTATGTCAAACCATGGTGGTGGTAGACTCCCTTCACCGCTGTATTGCACCCCTGCGGGCGCGGGCTTGCCCAGCGTGGTTCTACACCGGCATCGATGACACTACCTGCATGCGCCAAGGGGTGGGCTCTGACCTCTCCGATGCGGAGATTGCAAAGTTGCTGATGCTGATCGTGGAGGTACGGGACCCAATGATGGGGATCCTGTCAGGGCCTGCTGTGCCCCTGTGTGAGGACCAGGCGTGCCACGCTCTCCTCTCGACACTCCCAGAGACCGATGCGCGTGGGCTCGTCATGCACCGCGCTCGCCCTTCCGGTGGCATCCACATCAAGGGAAGAGCGAGTGGATCATCACGGACGGCAGCTCCCAAAGGGGAGGGGAGGCGTCAGCGGCCTCCTAATCTAGTCCCAATAGGTCTTCTTCATCATCGATGCCGCCACCACTCTCTCCTCCACCTGCTCCACCCGCCTCGAGGCAAGGGACGTCATCTATGATGGTGGGGAGACCAGTGGGTGCGTCCGCTAGCCATTTCCCCCTGCCCAAGCGTCCTAGGGCAGGGACGACCGTGGTGGCCTCGGTGTCGCAGTGGATCTACACAGGGCCCAGACGCAGGTTTGACCTTCGCATCCTTTCTGTTCACTGTTATCCCCTCTCTTTTCTTTTCTTTTTTATGGTGATTTTTATCTAGGAGCACGAGCGGTTCGTCAAGGTAGATCCTTCTTAGAGAAGCTGGCGGCAAGGACCCATTGTCTTTGCCACTTTCCATCTCGTGGATCCTTCCTACGGAGGGCCCTCTTCTCGCCGGACTGCAGTCCTCTGCGAGTGGGGCCCCTACGACTACGAATGACCCCAACGAGTCCCGCTAGCTTTTGCCTCGCCCACGTGTTGTTAGCCCATCGGGTCTTGGGGTTTGTCGGTGTTTTAGACCGGCAACCCGCCTAGAGGGTACCCTAGGTGGTCTTTTATGCGGTAAGGGTCGTCGAGAATCAAGGAATCAATGGTGACGCAAGGAACACGATTTAGACAACGATAGAGTCGGAGTGCCCGATCTTTCGGTGAGTGGAGATAAATTCGACTTGGTGGAAGTAGACCCTCACGATCCGACTACGACGAGCGAACCCGAAGCGCCAATGCAATCGCTGAACCAACTCCCGATGGTTACCAACCTCGCCGGTGCGAGATCAGCCTGATCACGAAGATCGATTCCTGTCCGCAATCGAAGAACGAACAAGAAAAAGAGTCGAGCAATCTAAATATCACTCGAAGGTGGAGTTCTGAATCACACAAGGACAGCGCGTATTTGCGCGTGTTCAAGAGTAGCTAAAGCTAGATGTAAAACAAAACTCAAGTCGTAAACAAAAAGGACTCTGACTAAATAAAGGGGGCGCAACCCCTGGAGTCCGGAGGGGTCACGCGCGCCCAACCCTAGGCGCCCCACCTGGGCTGCCCTGTTGGGCCATCTTCTTATTCCAATGGGCCTTCGTTCCTTAACACCATGATGAAGTTTAATTCTCTCGCACGGGCCCGAGTGATTGGCCCAACTGGATGATCAACTGTAGGCGCCTGAGGTGGAGGAGCAACTGGAGGCGCCTGAGGTGCTGCTGGTGTAGATGTACTCGTGGTGTCCTCATCATCCTCCCCTTCTTGAACTGAAGTCGTCCTCGACGGCAACTCCTCATCTTCGCCCACATACGGTTTCAAATCTGCAACATTAAAACTCGTGGAAACACCAAACTCCGCAGGCAGGTCAAGGATATAAGCATTATCATTAATCTTGGTTAGCACTTTAAAAGGACCAGCAGCACGTGGCATCAATTTAGAACGACGTAAAGTAGGAAAACGATCCTTTCTCAAATGCAACCAAACCAGATCACCCGGTGCAAAAGTAACATGTTTTCTCCCTTTACTACCCGCAACCTGATATTTAGCATTAGCAGCAGCAATGTTTTGTTGAGTTTGCTCATGCAAGCTAATCATTTGATCAACATGTGCAGCGGCATCTATGTGTGGGGCGTCCTCGGCATCAAGTGCAAACAAATCAATAGGCGCCCGAGGAATATAACCATAAACAACCTGAAAAGGACACATCTTTGTAGAAGAATGCGTTGCATGATTATAAGCAAACTCAACATGAGGCAAGCAATCTTCCCAACATTTCAAGTGTGTATCTAAAACAGCCCTAAGCATAGTGGACAAGGTTCGATTAACCACCTCAGTTTGTCCATCAGTCTGAGGGTGACAAGTGGTGCTAAACAACAATTTAGTTCCCATTTTATTCCACAGTGATCTTCAAAAATGACTAAGAAACTTAGCATCACGATCAGAGACTATTGTATTTGGAATACCATGCAAACGAATAATCTCGCGAAAGAACAATTCAGCAACATTGCTAGCATCATCAGTCTTATGACAAGGTATAAAATGAGCCATTTTGGAGAAACGATCAACAACCACAAAAATACTGTCCCTCCCCTTCTTAGTTCTAGGCAATCCCAAAACAAAGTCCATAGAAATATCAAGCCAAGGGGAAGTAGGAGCAGGCAAAGGCATGTACAAACCATGGTTGTTCAATCGTGACTTAGCTTTCTGGCAAGTAGTGCAGCGTGCAACAAGGCGCTCAACATCAGCACGCATCCGGGGCCAAAAGAAGTGGGCAGCCAGCACTTCATGCGTCTTGTAGACGCCAAAGTGCCCCATGAGACCGCCTCCATGCGCTTCCTGTAACAACAAACGACGAACCGAGCTAGCTGGAACACACAGCTTGTTAGCGCGAAACAGGAACCCGTCCTGTATGTGAAATTTGCCCCATGGTTTGCCATGAATACAGTGGGCGAAAGCATCTTTAAAATCAGCATCATCCACATATTGATCCTTCACAGTTTGCAAGCCAAAGATTTTAAAATCTAACTGTGACAGCATGGTATAGCGACGAGACAAAGCATCAGCAATGACATTTTCCTTCCCGCTCTTGTGTTTAATAATGTAAGGGAAAGACTCAATGAATTCTACCCATTTAGCATGACGACGGTTCAGGTTTGTTTGGGTACGAATATGTTTTAAAGCTTCATGATCAGAATGAATTATAAACTCGCGATGCCAAAGGTAGTGCTGCCAAGTATGCAAAGTGCGCACTAAAGCATAAAACTCCTTATCATAA
This sequence comes from Setaria viridis, assembly GCF_005286985.2. Lineage (NCBI taxonomy): Eukaryota > Viridiplantae > Streptophyta > Magnoliopsida > Poales > Poaceae > Setaria > Setaria viridis. Next base: position 23,783,776 of record NC_048264.2, on the reverse strand, counting down.
GTAGAATAATTCAAGCTAGCACCACTTAATTTCTCGCTAAAGTAAGCAACCGGTTTTCCTTCTTGTAACAAAACAGCACCTAGCCCAATACCGCTAGCATCGCATTCAAGCTCAAACATTTTAGTAAAATCAGGCAACTGCAAGAGAGGAGCATTGGTTAACTTATCTTTCAAGGTGCTGAACGCAACCTCTTGCGAATCACTCCAAGCAAAGGGAACATCCTTCTTTGTAAGCTCATGTAGAGGCGCTGCAATGGAGCTAAAATCACGAACAAACCGGCGGTAGAAACCTGCAAGGCCAAGAAAGCTTCGAATTTGTGGGACCGTCGTCGGTGTAGGCCACTCCCGAATGGCATCAATCTTGCTGCTATCCACCTCAATGCCCTGTGGAGTAACAACATAGCCAAGAAACGAGACACGTTGTGTGCAAAACATGCATTTTTCAAGGTTAGCAAATAAATGGGCCGCACGCAACGCATCAAAAACAGCACGCAAATGTTCTAAATGCTCTTCCATAGACTTGCTGTAAATGAGGATATCATCAAAATAGACAACTACAAACAATCCTATGAAGGGCCTCAGAACTTCATTCATCAAACACATAAATGTGCTGGGAGCATTTGTCAAACCAAACGGCATAACCAACCATTCATATAACCCAAATTTCGTTTTAAAAGCCGTTTTCCATTCATCACCTAATTTCATGCGAATCTGATGGTAGCCACTACGCAAATCAATCTTAGTGAAAATAATGGCACCACTAAGCTCATCTAGCATATCATCAAGGCGTGGTATAGGGTATCGGTAGCGAATGGTAATGTTATTAATAGCACGACAGTCTACACACATACGCCATGAGCCATCTTTCTTCAGAACAAGTAACACGGGAACGGAGCAAGGGCTAAGAGACTCACGAATATAACCCTTGTCAAGCAACGCCTGTACCTAGCGCTGGATTTCCTTCGTCTCATCCGGATTTGTACGGTACGGTGCGCGGTTCGGAAGCTGTGCGCCGGGAATGAGGTCGATCTGGTGCTCAATGCCACGAAGTGGTGGGAGTCCCGGTGGCAGATCTTTTGGAAAGACATCAGCGAACTCCTACAAAATGTTAGCAACCGCAGGGGGAATATCCAAAGATGGTGCATCATCAAGTGAAACGAGCACACTAGAGCATATAAGGGCATAGCATGGCAAAAGAGCATCGCGTAACGCATCAAAATCAGCACGTGTGGCAAGCAAAACAGGAGCATTCAACTTGATTTCAGAATTAACAGATGGCGATGCGTCAAGTTGTTTAGCAGTTTTAGCAGCTCTAGCAAGATCATCTTTAAGAATTTGTTCAGGTGTCATTGGATGTATAATTATTTTCTGACCCTTAAACATGAAAGAATAGTGATTTGAACGACCATGATGCAAGCTATCAGTATCATATTGCCAAGGTCGGCCAAGTAACAGAGAGCATGCTTCCATGGGAATAACATCACAATCGACAAAATCAGAATAAGCACCCATGGAGAAAGGAACACGGACTGATCGAGTAATTCTAATTTTCCCACCATCATTAAGCCATTGAATGTGATATGGATGTGGATGCTTACGAGTGGGTAAAGACAACTTTTCAACCAGCGTGGTACTCGCCAAATTGTTGCAGCTGCCGCTGTCGATGATGATGCGAATCGACCGCTCCTGCACAACGCCCTTGGTATGGAAAAGAGTGTGTCGCTGATTCTTCTCGGACGGGGCGACCTGTGTACTAAGAACACGCTGCACAACAAGACTTTCATACCTATCGGCATCGCCCGGGTTGACATGTACCTCCATAGCTGCATGGTCAGTGGCAAGCATCGCATGTCGAGTATCTTCAGAATCACTAGCGGAAGAGTACTCACCATCATCACGAAGAAGCAAAGTGCGCTTGTTCGGACAGTCCCGAATCACGTGGCCAAATCCTTTGCAACGATGACACTGAATATCCCGTGTACGGCCTGTGGAAGGGGCAGCGCTTGCAGGTTTGGCCGTTCGCTCGCGCGGTGTAGTGGTGGGCGTGGGTGGCGCAGGGAGGGCGGGTGCGGAGTTGGATGTCGAGCTTCTTCCTGCAAAAGAGTTAGAATATGTCTTCGAGCGGCGTCCCTGCACTTCACGTTCAGCTTTGCAAGCATATTCAAATAATGTTGTCATATCTGTGTAGTCCTTATAATCAAGTATATCCTGAATTTCGCGGTTCAAACCACCACGAAAACGTGCCATAGCAGCATCATTTTCCTCCAATAACCCACAACGAATCATGCCTATTTGTAATTCCTGGAAATATTCCTCAACAGATTTGGAACCTTGCTGAAAACGTTGCATTTTATTAAGCAAATCTCGGGCATAATAAGAAGGCACAAATCTGTGGCGCATAGCAGTTTTAAATTGCTCCCAAGTGGTTGGAATGGTATTGGGATGTTTGTGTTTATATTCACGCCACCAAATTAAAGCAAAATCAGTAAATTCACTAATAGCAGCTTTAACTTGAGAATTAGCAAGAATATCATGGCATGAAAATTTCTGTTCAACTTCTAATTCCTAATCAAGATATGCAGCAGGATCATATTTGCCATTAAAAGGTGGAATTTTAAATTTAATCTTGGAAAAGGAATCATTACCACCGGGACGGCGTGGCACGCGGCGGGCACGGCCTCGGCGGTCGCCATCGTCCTGGTCCGAGTCACCACCATAACCCTGCTGCAACTCTACGACTGTTGTGTGCAATGCATCGAGTCTTGCCACAACTGAGTCGAGTGTGGCCTTAGCGGCCGTCTGTGCAAGGTCAAGCTGATCACACCGCTCGGTCGTCGAGGAGATCGTCGAGTCCAGCCGTTCATGAATCATCTGAATGTCGGTGACAAGCCCTTCAACTTGTGCCCGTATGCCCTGCAGCTGGTTAGCCCCCGCGTCGACATCATCTGCCATGGTTAGCGCAAATACAAGAACAAAAGCGACGACAAAACAGGGGTGTAACGGCTCACAAGGCGCTCACACTAGTGCTGTTATCAAATTCTTATCCGTTCTTACCACGCACACAGGGGCGAACTGCAACCAACCGGTGGAACTCGCGAAAGATTGGAGGAGCGATTGCCTGGAGAAACAAAATATGCTCGTCGTAGAACTATGTGGAGTTCTGGGAAGGCTGCACTCAAATGAAGGATTAGCACAATCAAACAATAATGCAAAGTTGAAAGATAGTGCCAAACACGTAACAAGAGTTGCTGGTAACAAGGGAAATCGAAAGAACAGAGGCAAAGGTGGAGAGGGCGCACCTCTTTTGTTTTTTTTTTCTGTTTTTTTTCACAGAGGGTGCCCCAAAACTGATAATATGAACACAGAGGATCTCAAATAGCAAATGGTGGCACACACTTTTTCCGAAAGTACAGGGGTATTCCGGTAAAAAAAAGAGAGATATGGATATGAAAAATGTACGAAGAAAGAGAGATATGGATATGAAAAGCTGGCACGGAATGCGTGGGGAAGGGCGTGGTATGCGTGGGGGGGGGGGTTACGGAGTTGCCCTGGAGGGTCGTGACCCAGGGGGGTTCACGGCGCGTGCAAGGTGTTTCCACCGAAACAAAACCGGATCACCTTCCTTCTCCCTGTTGGATTCTTTTTTTTTTGTGTCTTTCCTTTCTTTTTGCACTTTCCTTTTTTGTGATTGCTTTCTATCTTTCTTTTTTTTTGGACAGGGGAGGGGGCGATCGGAGGGGTGGGATGGTGCGGCGCAGTTGTCGCGAAGGGGAGCGGTGGGCGCGGCGTGGTAGGATTGGCGAGCAGCGGAACGGCGGCGGCGGCGAAAACTAGGGTTAGAGGAAAAATGAGAAACAAGAGATTAAACACAAGTAACCAGCAACAATTGAACGAGTAGGCACACAAATGCAACAAAGACACTTATTGAAAGAATGTGTGAGGCTAAACGGTTGCTGGGACAAAGGATCTAACCTGAAAAAAATTTGTTTTGGTTTTTGTGGACTGTAGGAAGGGAAAAATACTCGGTAAAACTCACCGATCAACCTGGAAAGCTGATACCACTTGATAGAGTCGGAGTGCCCGATCTTTCGGTGAGTGGAGATAAATTCGACTTGGTGGAAGTAGACCCTCACGATCCGACTACGACGAGCGAACCCGAAGCGCCAATGCAATCGCTGAACCAACTCCCAATGGTTACCAACCTCGCCGGTGCGAGATCAGCCTGATCACGAAGATCGATTCCTGTCCGCAATCGAAGAACGAACAAGAAAAAGAGTCGAGCAATCTAAATATCACTCGAAGGTGGAGTTCTGAATCACACAAGGACAGCGCGTATTTGCGCGTGTTCAAGAGTAGCTAAAGCTAGATGTAAAACAAAACTCAAGTCGTAAACAAAAAGGACTCTGACTAAATAAAGGGGGCGCAGCCCCTGGAGTCCGGAGGGGTCACGCGCGCCCAACCCTAGGCGCCCCACCTAGGCTGCCCTGTTGGGCCATCTTCTTATTCCGATGGGCCTTCGTTCCTTAACACCATGATGAAGTTTAATTCTCTCGCACGGGCCCGAGTGATTGGCCCAACTAGATGATCAACTGTAGGCGCCTGAGGTGGAGGAGCAACTGGAGGCGCCTGAGGTGCTGCTGGTGTAGATGTACTCGTGGTGTCCTCATCAGACAGGTTCGGGCCGCTAGATCGCGTAATACCCTACGTCCTGTGTGTTGGTTTGTATTGAGTTATGTTGAGACGTGTATGTCTGTGTCCTTGAGGGGGGTCCCTGCCTGCCCTTATATACACGGGAGGGCAGGATTACAAGTCTGAGTCCTAGTCGGGTACTATTACAGAGTTTTACTCGGTAATGGCCCGAGTAGTTTTCCGTAAACATACTTGACTAGTCCGAGTAGGATACGCCCATCCTTGTCCTGATCTTGTTCGAGTACGTCCCTTGGTGGGCCGTCCAAGGCCTACTCGTGGACCTGGGGTGTATGCCCGACAAGCCCCCGAGTACTTTGTAGTCGTGCACCACAGTCTTGGGTACTGCGGGCACTATCCGAGTAGCTTAGTCGTAGAGGTTGCAGACCGAAGTGCTCGAGTACTGTCGCGTGGCTGGAAGGTACTCTTTTTGCTCCTTCGAGTCGTTTCCGTCCCGAGTAATTTTATATGGTAGTGCGATGTCAATCGCACTCCATATGGAGTAGCCCCTGAGCCTTAGGTTGAGTCGAAGAGTCAGGCTTAGGGTCAAACCAGCTTTTGTCCATTTTACCCTTGGAGATCTTAGTAATTGAAAAAAAAATGACCAACGGGTATGGTACCCACAGCCCCCGAGCACTTAAGCAATCTTTGTCGTTGAAGTGGTCAGCAGTCCGCTGAAAAGAGTAGCCGTTGGGTGTTTAAGGCGATTAATGTGTAATTAATCTGTCCGTTGCGCAACCGACGCGTGGAAACCAGAGCTAGCGGAGATAAAACTGGAAGGTCCCCTTTCGGTTATTGTTACGCCGTACTGTAATCAGATCTCTTTTTCTTCCTCCTCTGCGCCTCCGCTCTGCGTTTCGCCGCCGCCAGTGGCACCGCCACCGCTGTTGCCGCTTTTTGAGGAAGATCCGAGTGTGAGTTCCTTCTGAGGTTGGCATCAGCGAATGCGCACGAAGAAGATGGGCAAGAAACCCAAGAAGATCCAGGGCAAGGCTCCGGCGACGGGCAAGGTGAAAACCAAGAAGGGGAAGGAGCTGGTGCTACCGGCGCAGAAGGTGGGGCCGACGGACCAAACTGCGCCGCCGCCGCCCGGGGCAACCTGGCAACATTCGGTGATGAAGGAGGAAGCAGTCCAAGCGCTAGTCGATGCGAAGCTCCTTCAGCCGAAGGAGATTCTTGAGTGGCGCCCCGCATTTCCAAATGCGTGGCAATTTGAAGAACATCCAGGCGAGACAGTGATGCTCACGCATTTTGTGGAAAGGGGGTTGGCGGTGCCCACCTCCGACTTCTTTAGAGGTATTCTCGAGTACTACAAACTTCAGCTTATCCACTTGAATCCCAATGGTGTACTGCACATGTCTATTTTTCGTACACCTTTGCGAAGTTTATCTGGGAGTTCCTCCAAGCCTTGAGTTTGTTTAGGAAGCTGTTCCGTTGTAAGCCTCAGCCGAGTGCCCAACGGACGGAAGTCTTTGGAGACGCTGGGTTCCAACTCAGGAACTCGGACGCATATATTGAGTATAATCTGACCGACTCCCATGGGGAGTGGAAAAAAAGGTGGTTCTACATCGGGAACCATTAACCTCGCTTGCCTGTGGTGACTGGTCACACGCCCAAGCACGCGGAGAACTGGGTGAGCGAACCCGAGGACACCCCTGAGCTCGATCACCTGATGCAGCAGATCATCGAGTTGAAGGCACTCGGTTTGACTGGAATCAACGTGGCGGCCAGCTTCCTGAAGAGAAGGGTCCAGCCACTTCAACAACGTGCTCACTCGAGAAGTGAGTATGTAGGTCTTAAGGATCCATCGCGTATGTCCCATGAGGATATATCCGATGATGATGTGGAGGCGCTACTGGCCAAGTTTTTCAGGAACTATCAGGGAGTACCAGTAATCCCTGCAGCCCTCCGTCAGTATGACGCCTGGTATGAGCCAGAAGTGGTATGTCTTTGCACCTGACTTGTTCTCTTTTGACTTATGTGATATTTGCCGCTGATACCGACTTGTGTGTTTGTAGTCTCAAGTTCTTGCCGGCTACTTGGCGCAGTCGGAAGAAGAGTCAAGAGCTGTTGTTGAGGAGTCGGAGGACGAGCCCTCTCCTCCTATTAAGAGACGCAGGGTAGTCCGCAAGATGTCTGCGGCTAAGTCTGCTTCGACCCCTGAGAAGTCTCGGGGTACCAAGGTATGTAGTCGTGAACTTGTCTGTTACTGATGGATTTGAACTTGTTAGTGATGTGATGAATTTTGTCTTTGTTCGTAAAGGCTGTAGATACGACGCTTGGTGGAGATGAAGCTGTTTCTGAAGAAATGGCCGTGACCGACCCAGAAGTTGGTGATGTGTCTGTTGACATGGTGCTGGAGAGGGTGCCATCAACAGAAACTGGGGTAGCCCCCGAGTTATCTGCACCAACTCCATCGGCTGCCATGCCGCCCATTGCTGACCAGGCGGTGCTGGGGTTGCCTGCTGGAGTAGTGGGTGCAGCAAAGGAGGTGTCACCAGTACTTGCTACCGGTACTTTGCTGTCCAATATGATCGCCAGTGGTAAGTGTTGTCCCTTCCGATTGTATTCGTTTGAGTAGTGCTGTAGTCTTGACTTCGGTTTTGTAGGCCTTGGCGAGAAGACAGTGCCGGTGGCTGTTCCCATGGCGCCCATTACTCGGCTGCCTGTTGCCGACAAGAAGCGTGTGCGACTGCCGCCACGTTCGACCCGGTGAGCTTTCTTGTCTGTTTGAATGACTTTGGGTTGTCTTGAAATCATGTAGTGATGCTTTTTGGTGCAGAGATGCAGAGGAAACCATCCCTGTAGAGATAGGTGTAGTGCCGGATCCCTCAACTACAAAGGTTGCCAAGAATGCCAACAGTTTGGAAATATTCAAAGAGCACCAGCATCAGCTATGAATCCAATTATGAAGCCTTGGCCATTTAGAGGATGTGGAATTGATCTCATCAGCTAGATTTATCCATCATCAAGCAAAGGTCACAAATTTATAATTGTAGCAACTGACTACTTTACAAAGTGGGTGGAAGCAATTCCCTTGAAGAATGCCAGTTCAAGTAACGTCATTAATTTTATCAAAGAACATATCATCCATAGGTTCAGAATTCCTCAAACCATTACAACTGATCAAGGGTCAATGTTTATGTCCAAAGAGGTTGAGGAATTTATCTATGGATTGGGGATTAAGCTGTTGAATTCTTCACCTTATTATGCTCAAGCTAATGGTCAGGCAAAGGCTTCAAACAAAAGTGTGATCAAGTTGATAAAGCTCAAGATTGATGAAACACCTAGGAAATGGCACGCAACATTGAATGATGCGTTATGGGCTTATCGGATGGCTTATCATTGGGCCATTAAAGTTTCACCTTATCAATTGGTTTATGGGCATGAAGCGGTATCACCTTGGGAAATAAAGACTGGATCAAGGAGGATTGATAGTCAAGATCAGCTTTCAGGTGATGAGTATTATGGTCTAATGAAAGATGAGTTGGAAGATTTGGTTCATCGTTGATTGATTGCGTTGGAACGGATTGAAGCCGATAAAGCTCGGGTTGCCAAGTATTAGGTGGTACCCAAGAGTTTTTGAGAAGGTGAATGGAAGATGATATTGCCGATAGTGACAAAGGATAATAAGTTTGGAAAATGGTTGCCTAATTGGGAAGGACCCTATCGAGTTAATCGTTGTGTTCCTGGAAATGCATACATTTTGGAAACTCTTGAAGGAGAAGTATTCGCAAAAGCTTTAAATGAAAGATATTTAAAGAAATAGAATCCTAGCATTTGGGTTGGTATATAATGATTGCCAAGTATTAAAAACAGGACAGATGCAAAAAAGTTATGTAAAAGCCGACATGAAGAGACAAATAAAGTGTTTTTACAAAGCCTTCTCGAGGGCCTCAATCGCACGCAGGCAAATCTGATCCACGTCGGCTATTAGCTTCATGTCTTCTTCATCTAATCTAGAGATCTTAGTGATGTTTTGGTGTTGGCAACGAGCTTCATTAACAAGGGTGGCCAACTCCTTCTTCTCTTGGATGGCGAGGGGGTGGTTGTTGATCCGATGCTTGGTTGTTGTAATCTCTTGATCGACTCGGTTTGTAGCTGATCGCGTTCAGCTTCCAGTTCTTTCAGGCATTGCTCTGCATTAGAGGAAGAGGCAACCAACTCATTGAATTGCTATTTGATCTCCTTGGCTTTCAGTCGACTGACTTCCAATTGAGATTCTGCCTGTTGGTTTATTTGCCTCTCGGCTATGCGCTTTTTGGCCGATTGAACTTGGACATAGTTTGCTTCGATGAAGGCTGCAGGGGTCATCATTAACACTACTTCTGGGCTTAGATGCTACCTAATTTGCTTGAATAGCTTCTGTATTGGCTCTACGTCCTCCATAAGAGTCATTGTGTCTTGGTTAAGCAGTTGCAGCATAGCCGACAGTTGGTTTTTAATGTTTAAAGGAACTGGCTAAGCTTTGGGATTTGAGATTATTTCTTCATCATCCACATATTCGTCGATGCTGAAGGAGAATAAGGCCGATGTTGATGGCCTATCAACCTCAAAGATTGATCAATGTAAACATTTATTAATTCAGAAGAGCATTATTGACAAAAGCAAAAATTGATATTTGGATATGAGTCTGTTGCTACACATGGGCATCGGCTTGGATGTTGTCTTCATTAGCTATGGACCCTGAGGGATTAAGGAGATTCCTATGATAATGAAGCCGACGGCATAATCTCTAGCTAGTTGATTGTTTCTTCATGAATTATTTCTTCCTACAAGAAGATTATGAGTTGATATATAAAGAAGACCAGGGGTGTTGTTAATCTAAGGTTTTACCTGAATCGATGATAGTAGTTGTTGCTGGTTCAGATCATGTTGCTCTTACAAGTCCTCACTTTCTGAATGATGAGCCAATACTGAATCTGGTATTATCTATAGCAGAAGGAAGGTTAGCAAAAAGGGATTGTTGTAGGAAGTAAAGAAAGCAGAAATCATACCCTAGATGCTGATCCAATGTGTGATTGTCTTCTCTTTCATTGATGAGTGTTTGTGGAAGACAATTTATGCTTGCTAATGGAAGGGATGCCTTTGAGCAAAGTAGATACAGGAGGAGCACCGGATCCCAGGATTGGAGCAGAAGTTGGAGGACCTTAGTCAATCAGCCGACCAGAGTTGCTCACAGTCAGGCTTTCATTATCAATTATTTCCTAAAGAAGTAGGAAAAATAAGAGGAAGCAATAATAAAAATTGAAGATAATTAAGAATCAAGGCTATTACCTCGTTGTTTGAGTCATATTCTGGAAAGATTTTCTTGTAGTAATATGTAGCCGATTTGTTGGCTAGATGACTCTGACATTCGCTCCACCACGGGATAAAGAGCTTTGATGCAAACCCCGAGAGACGCTGCCATTCTACGAGGGCTGGAAAGGGTAATGAGGAAGTCAAGTTTTTCAGCCTGTCAAACTCAAGGAGTTGATTCAGAGGATCCCTGGCTCTCACTTTGTCCATCAAAAATAGGCCGATTGGGACTTGGCTGAAACCCAGCTGATGAGCAAAGACTGATGGGTTATAAAACCCGTAAGAAGGCTTTAAAGATTTTCCTTGGCCAAATCCGACAGGCAGTACGCAAGGGGAGATGCTTGCTAATAAGATGGTTGTGCTACGACTGTCGATGCCCACTTGGTCCAAGTCTAGGTCAGTTGGAAATTCAAAGTTATTGTTCTTCTCTACATGTACAAACCAGCAAAATGATGGTTGGAGAAATCCAGTGTAAAAGATTTTGAATAGATCGGCTATTGATGATGCTGTCAATGAAGCTCCACGACAAGCTGATGCTGCTTCACCAAAAGAGGTACATCTTCGACGCATGATTCTATCGCCTTCATCATAGTTGGTGGGGAAGGGGTTTGCTGTCAGAGTTCTCCCAAATCTCGATGCAGTATAGACATTAAGCTAGAGTTGGATGAACCACCATGGGCCATTTATTCAGCCAATGGGTGAACCTATCCTCAGTTTAACTGACACTTGATGCATCAGAGAATATACAACGCCTAGAAGATATTGTCCAAGAGGCACCACTAACAGATAACTTTTTAGCAAAACACTATGAATCTGATGAAGGGATTGAGGTTGATCTATAGAAAACAAAATTCTCTAGCCATTTGTTCAGGAAAGCTGCATGCTCTTTGTCACTGATGGTGCATGAGGTTTTGTTGAAGGTAGCAATATATCGGCTCCAGTTCATCATACTTTTTGTATCTAGTTTGTGTTTATTGACAACCTTGAGAAGAAAAGGGGAAGCAGAACAAGTGATGTCAAGACCTGTCAACATGTAAACGTCCAACAGACTAGGAGCCATTGGACCATCTCTAAACATGAAGGCATTCAGTGCATTAGACCAAAAGTATGAGGCAGCGGCAAGCATAGGTTCATCATTTTCCATGTCAAATAAAGAAAGTTCAATACAGTGGTCAATGCACAATTCATCCCATTCTACCCTCTTAGCAGCTGACATCCTATGATACCATGTTCTCCAACCTTGAGGGTTGCAAAGCCATGAGCGAAAGCCATTTTCCCAAACAGATAAATCCATGGAGGAGGTCTTGTAAGGAATCCTTTGGGTTTCGTCATTGATAAAATTGGTAGGGTCTTGGTCACCCATGGGGCCAAGGAAGAATGCATTATTCATATCACTAAATGGAATCTGAACATGGTCTCCAAGAACCTACGAATTGAGGCGAAAAAGGGGGGGAGTAAGAAGCATGGTGGAAAATAGATCAGATCTAAAAAAGTGCTTAAGCAAGGCAGCGACACGGAGATACCTCCGGAATAGAAGTAGGGGTCGCCATTGATTGACTTCGAAGCTCCAGTGCCCGCAGGGAAGGTTGAGGATGATCAGTGATGAAGACGCCCAGTTTTAATTTGTGGTGGTGGAAAACTTAGTTGGCTTGAGGTAGAAGGAGAAAGGACAAAGCGGTGATATAATAGTATTGTTGATCAGGTGAATCCCAAAAATTGAGGGCGGCGCCATCACAAAGACTAGGAAAAGAATCATGATTGTGGCACCGACTCTTTTGGATTTTGGAAGGATATCAGCTCGGGACCTGTGGAGATGCTAACAAGAGAAGAGAATTTTGGAACATAACATTATATTCCAAAATTAGGGGGCAAAAACCAGTTATCAGAACCTTATCCACAACGGTTTCTCTTCCTAAAAACTGGTGTCAACACGACGAGCGGGGGTACGGTGTACAGACCCTCAGGTTTGTGCACCTATCCTACCTCCCTTCCCCTTTCTCACCTAGCATAGCAAAGCTGGTTTGAAAGGTGGGGAGGTACGTGGCTGGGTGACCTCGCGGGTGGCCTTTCCTAGATCATTCGCTGGGTTGCTATGGGTACAGCCCCCTGCGGCAGCTCCCATGTCGCCTCGCCGACGAGGTAGGCCACCCTGAAGGGTGGAGAAGTCAATGAAGGCCGCCACCCACGACCGGGATGAGGCTGTCCCGGAAGCAGGTACGGTACGCGTCTGTCGACGCCTACCTCTTGTGCTACCTCATCGCTAAGGAGGACCACCTGGTTGGATTCCCTGCTAGAGCTACGTGGGCATCCTCCCATAGGGACCCTTTCTAGGGCTCCTGTGGATGTTGTTGCTCCATCGCAATCTGGTTCAGTGCTTCCCGAGGTCTGCCCAGTGGTGAGAGTATGCCTGGCGGGGTTGCTCTGCCGCTTCGTTGGCTTGACGTTCTCCTTCCCTGCGAGGCCGTTGATCCGGTCCCGAGATGGAGTTGGGGCATGCTTGCAGGGCTTCTGCTAGGAGGGCTAGCCTTTGACAGATCTTGAAGAATAGCCCTGCGCTGCAGCCCCCGGCCTCCTCTTGGACTGCAGCGACACCGTCGTTCCCGCACGCCTCTGGCTGGCCATGGTCAAAAGGGCTGGCCCATATTCACGTCTCCATCCATGGAGGATGTTATTGATGTGTTGTGCTTGCAGCGGCCAAGATGTCGGGCACGCCGCGGTGGTGCACTGGGGAAAGATACTCAGTACGTGCCTCACAGGTGCCTGATGTGGCTGCTCCTCGCCGTTCGCCTTCCTCCCGGGAGGGCGGAGCGTCCATGGTGGACACGGAGGTGCTCCTTCCGCCCAGGGCTGAGGCCTTATCTGCTGCTGCTGCTGCCGTTGTTGATCGGGGGTGTCACCTTTCACTCTCTTTCTCATCTTCAGTTGCAGCGAGGCACTCCTATCCTCGAGCGGTGCTCCACGCTCATGGACTTCCCCTTCTCCATGGTGTGGAACCTCACATTCCTGCGCCATGGAGCTCGCTTCATCCTTGTGAAATTTTTTCTTTAGGTCACAATGACCATGTACTTTCCTGTGTACTGCTCCAAAATAAATTTCCCTTTTAGAGTACTTGGCTCCTTTTCATGCCGTGAAAAGGCCACCATGTAGGAAACATGAAATAAAGGGTGTTTGTTTTATTTTTTCTCTTCCAAGGAAGGTGCCATTTCTCGTACTTATGCTTGTGCCGGTAGACATTATTGTGGAGATTGAGAGCCGCTGGGTGTTGGCCATGCCCAGGGTCCGGGGACCAGGTCGGGAGCTAGGTGCTAACCGTTGGGACCCACCGGCGACTCAGCTACTATCGTCTTGGACAAAAACACTTTCCTTGAGGGGGTGCGTCCTGGGGTTTGCTTATTGTGATTAGAGGATTTAGCATAAATTTTTTCTTAAATTGCTATTAAAAAGGGCAAATGCTAAGAAGCTAACATATGACTGGAATTAACATTAAACTGGTAACATTAAAATGATACATGGGTAAATTGGTACATAGGTAGGAGCCCCCGGGCAACTGTCCTGGGGATGAACATCCCGGGGTAGTTGTCCTTGATGCCTGAGCAACGGGACCCCTCACGCTATCTATGGATAGAACTTACGGAGGTGTTCAATGTTCCACATGTCGGGTATTGGGATGCCATCTCCGTCGATCAACTTGACTGCTCCTGGCCGCCGCACTTCCATCACCCGGAAGGGCCCTTCCCACATGGGGGACAGCTTGTTCTTACCCTGCCAGGACCGGAAGCATCGCAGCACAAATTCTCCAACCTGAAGTTCCCGTGGTCGGACATGTTCCTGGTGGTAGCAGCAAAGAGCTTGCTGGTGCTGGGCCGCCCGTAGTGCCGATATGCACCTTACTTCTTCTAGATACAAAACATCTTGCTGGCGCATGAGCTTTTGATCTTCTTCTTTGTAGGTGCGTACCCTCGGGCTTCCTAGGGTTAGCTCGGAGGGGAGGACCACTTCCGCCCCATAGACTAGGAAGAAAGGGGTTTCTCCCGTGGCCCTTTTGGGTGTTGTTCAGTTGGCCCGTACCACCGCCAGCAACTTGTCGATCCACCTGGTACCATGCTTCTTGAGCTCATTGTAGGTCCTGGTATTTAGCCCTTTAAGCACTTCTGCAATGGCCCTTTTTGTTTGTCCGTTTCTCCTAAAGTGAGTGACAGACGCGAAACACAACTAGATGTTTATGTCTTCACAATAATCACTGAAGAGGGCGCTGGTGAACTGTGTTCTGTTATTGGTGATGATTCTGTTGGGCACGCCAAAGTAAGCCACCAGGTCCTTTATGAACTTCAGGGCTGAACCTTTGTTTTCCTTGACGACCGGTACCACCTCTGGCCACTTTGTGAATTTGTCCACCACGATGTATAGCCACTCGTATCCTCCGACTGCCTTCAGGAATTTTCCCAAAATATCGAGCCCTCACACCGCAAATGGCCATGAAAGGAGGATGGTGTTCAGCACCTGTGCTGGTTGATGAATCTGCTTTGCGTGGAATTGACACACCATACAGCGCTTAACCAGTTTGGTTGCGTTCTCGTGTTGACACTGGATTTTGGCCGATAAAATTCCACAAAGCTGCCGAGGATAGCAATACGACGCTCCCGTCGCCGCTGTTACTACGATGCTCCCAGGACACCACAGACTGCCGAGGATGACGGTGACGTCGTGAGGTGATCGGATATGGTGCTAGAATGGAGGATCAGCACGTGCATGCAAGGTGGTTAAAATAAACATAGATGCATGGATGCCTGTATGGAAAGTGACGTCTCTAAACTGCATGCGAGGTAATTAAGGAAAGGATGGTGGTTGGATTGATTAATTAAGAAGCATGATAAGTTTGCCTGAAGACGCAAACGGAGATATGGGACATATAGAGTCGTAATTGTATCTTACAGATTAGTTTCCTTAGAGATTAGTTTCCTTATTTTAAATTAGGAGAGTTTGTATCGGTCATTTGTTGTGGCCATGTCCGAGTGTTGTAATTAGGAAGCTTTTAGTCCTTTTGGCTGTATGAATACGGGTAACCTCAAGGGTATAAATATGTGCATCCCGATGCTTGTAAAATAATCAATCATCAATTAATCGATACAACATTTCAACGCCACGCCGCCAAAACCCTTAGGAGTAGGAGTACGTAGATTCGACGAGTTCCTTTTAGCACGTAAGGCTGCATCGACTACGATCTTAAGCGAGCTTGTAAGTACCATCACCTGGTCATTACTACCTCTATCAAAACTTTCTAAGTTAAGTCTAATATTCTGATATTGTTGTATGGCTAGTTATCGAGTTATCTTAGATTGCAAGTAGAAGTTGCTTAGCTTTAACCAATATTCTTCTTGTCTTCGACGTTGCTCACAGTTATTGAACGTTTTAGATCTGATTAGGTTATTCTCATCAGTTTCCTAGTCTCTTTTAAGCGTTCACCAGTTATATGACCATATCGGCTAGCTACACCTAGCATGCTCCACTTGTTTTATATATGCTAGGTTCGATAGATCTTTACCCCTGCCCCTCGTATTGCTAACCGTCGGGCCCTTGAAATCAGCACGCTACTGTTGAGAGCCGATGCTTCGGTCGGGTATTATCCGTATCTCACGGAAGCATGTTGACGTCATTAAGCTGATAGGGGCGCGTACGAAGCCTTGCTACCGCGAGCTTGTCTGTTAAGATATATGGGTCAAAGTTAATGCCCCCTCACCATGTTACCTTGTCTAAGTTCAATACACGGTCATGACATTGATTAGATTTTGTTACCTTAATCGGCTTGTAAGTGGTAGGCAAGAGGCCTTTGGTGATTGTGCTCTAGTCCTTTATTTTGACAAATTGAGGTTAATGCCCTATCATTCGTGTTGCTTTATCTAAGTTCAATATACTTATCAAGATATTAATTAAGATCTGTTAATGTATCTGGATTGCGTATAGTCAGCATCGGCTAGTCCTTATTGCTATGTTCTAATATTTTAAGTTAGTAGATTGATGCCAATGCTTTCTCATTCATGTTACTTTGTCTGAGTTCAATACACTTATCAATACATTGGCTAGATCTGATAGTTTATCTGATAAGCGTGTGGCTTACAAAGGCTTCCTTTTATAGCTGTTGTGATTATTGTTTTAGCTGATGGTACACGTCATTAATGCTTTCTTTATTTACACTGCATGATTACATTGAATATCCGTTTGTTACGGTGTTTATTCCAAGAACGCCTACCCTTGGGTTCGAAAGGCTTCGCCACCGATCGGCTTAGGAATTTAATGTCTACCTTGTTAATTTTCAGAGCACGTCTTGCACCACTCGCGAGCCGATTTGAAGCCTGCACTGGAGTTAAGCAGATCTCTCATGTCCTTTGTATTGTTCAACGCAGAAGCCTGAGGTCCAGATTTTGCGTCAATACGCTCTTGGCACGCCCAGTGGAACACGTTCATAAAATCTAAAAAATCTAAAGGCGATCAAGATGCAGAATCGATCCTTATATCGTCTTGGGGGCAGATCAAAGTATAACATTGACGCTGAAAGCTGATGAGATATGTCTGTCGGCTACGTGTTATTCAGATGGATTTGGTGCCAAGTTAATTACGTGACACACAATGGTGAGAGAGAAGATTCGATGCATGCAAATTCATTTAATCAAATCGGTTACATGCCGCACATGGGATCAAGACAAAATGCTCAGTTCAGATAGGACATATCGGCTGCTTGGTTCAAAAGGATAGCCGATGGGAGTAATAGAAGAAGAGTCGATAGTGTTGGTGGAGCTTGATTAATTTATTGCTTGCAGTAGTTTGGCTGATGACGTTGAATGGCAAGTCCGATGTTGCTACGTATATTTTAGAAAGCAAGACATGACTTGGATTTCACATGCAAGTAGAAAGAAGCAAAAGGAAACATCAAAGATGGAGATTGGATCGGAAATAACAGAAGGATTTTTGCTTACCGAAATTGGTTATTTTGGCCGGCATGAAAGAAGTATCGGCCATACAGGAGTTTATTGACTCGTCTACAGCACCGACGTCCATAAGCTCGCCGGGGCCAATATGTCCACCGCGAGGATCAGCGCAAGGTCGCGGAGGTCCGCGCCGCCTGGTTTACAGGCAGTAAGTGCACCCGCGGTGACAGCGCCACGCCGCAGCCCGCCGCCGTGCTCGTGCTCACCGACTTCGTCAAGCGCCGTGCTCTTCAACCCCAAAGCACGACAGGTTGGCGTTGGCTTGTAGCTCGTGCGTCGGCTACGGGCCCTGTTGACATCGGCTTGTAGCTGGTATCGGCATTGGCTATGACACCACGATCAGTTAGATGCCAATATTGAGATAATAGCAAGGGGAGGTGGATTGACGACGCCTTGTTTAAATTGATAATGATGCTAGGCGTCGGATTGGCCACCACATCAGTTACTGACAATATTGAAACTTCAATGAGCACTTGAGCCGATGACTCATGCTATGATGAAGGAATATTCTAAGGATGAAATTATATCCAAGGGCAAAACGAGGACGTACTTCTTCCATTGGGAATGACGCAGGAAGTGCTAATCGGCTCCTGGAATGTCAATTGATCTTATCGGCTGATCACAACATATCTTTACCTATTATTAAAGCAAGTAACGTCTCTGCCTGGATTTTCGTACGTCGTGGTCATTTTGCAAAAAAAACTCCTGACGTTTTGTGAAATCAACCCGCGGTCCAATTATTATGAAGAGACTGGGGGTCGGATGGAAAAAAGAGGAAAGGGAGGGGGTTAAAGGGGAGAGTTCTTCTCTTTCTTCGAAACATACAGCCAAAGGAGCGGATTGCGCGTGGGCGGCGGCCGGAGTGTCGCGTCGCGACCCCCGCTCCCGTCTCCGCCTCCCCCCTCCATCCCCTTCCGCCGCCCAGCTTGTGGGAGCTCCCAATTCGTGGGAGGAGGTTCCGCACGCCGTCCCACCCCGCCTGCGCCACCCACGGATCAGCACCGTCGCCGATCGGAGGGGATTGGGCGCCCCGGCGGCCGGAGCGGGGAGCCCGCCGTCGCTCGCCCTACATCGCCGCCACCGCCCGCAATCCTCCTCTCCTCGGCTCGCTCGCCCTACTTCGCTGCTGCCGCCGCCACCGCCCGCCATCCTCCTCTCCTCGACTCGGTCTCCCTGCGCCGCCGCCGCCGACCACCCTACTCCTCCTCTCCTCGGTCGCCCTACGCAGCCGGCGCCGCCCGCCCGCCCTCCTCCTCCTCTCCGCGCGGCAGTTGCCGCCACCCTTTTCCCTCCCTTCCCTAGAAGACCATGCGGTTCCGAGGCCGGTAGCGGCGGGGTCGCACAAGGGCAGTTGGGAGGAACGCATCCCAGCGGCAAAACACCATCAATGGCATCAGTGTAAGTGTCGTTCCTTCTCAATTTCCATTTACCAGATCTCTTTATATCTCCCCCCTCAGCGGTTCCTTTAATCTTGTGATGGATGAGTTGTTTGATTGATTTAATCAACGGAATTATCAATCTCAACTTTGATCTACTCTACTGCATTTAGTTTTCATTATGCCTAACACCTGTTTGATACAATTCTTGCTTGCGCTAGAAAGGATGTTCAGTACTGATGTGGGTCAATTCTTGAATATCAATGCTTGCGTGCTTGCCGAGATGTTCAGTAGTGATGCAAGTCAATTCTAAATACCCCTTTATATCTAAAAAATAATCAGGAGAAGAGAAAGAATTGAGTCAGCTCTAGATGTTTTGGAGTAAAGAAAAGCCTGATCTGCGAGGAACACGGAGGTCCGTAATTTCTTCTTCTTCTGTATCCTTATCTCTTAGTATTGCATCTTATTTAATTATTAATTACTGTCCTCAGTCATTTTTTTGGACACAGCTTGGAAGGAGAGAGGAAGATAAACAAAGAAGCATCTTTTGTGCCTGCTAGAAAGATGAGGTAACATACGCCAGCTACATGTTTGTTGAAATCCTTCTTCCTCCCAATTATTCGTGGTGATATGAAAGTAATGTTGGATTAGCAGTTGCTACTAACTGGTGTGACACTGGGAAAGCTAACTATTCTTAGAATACTTGATAGTGTATTGTACTAAGCAAGCTATGGCATCACATTGGAAGTTTGCTGCTTCTTTGTCAAACACCAAGGAGGCAAGGAGTGCCCTGCTCTTTGTTTCGTGCCTGACAGGATATTCTAATCTTGCTTGTTATGCATTTAATAAGAACATTTCTTTACCTTTGAAGAGATGTAAGTTTAACTTGATGCACTGCACTTGACTTTGGAGGTTTGCTTGATGAAGTCATAGAAACATTGTGAAAGGATATTTCTTTTTTTTCCAACTGAAATATTTAATGCCCTGCTACTATTCATATAATTTTATGAGGTGATCTGGTGGCATCTTGCAGGTTTGGAGAAGCCAAGCCCATGACCTGAACAGATCGCTCGCTTTCCGCAGAAGCAAGGGTATGGAGGTCCGTTCGAACATGTTGTACTTTCTCCTTTTCCTTTCCTTTTGTTGAACTTCTTTCTGTTGGCGCTATGATTTTTCAGTTGTGGACTTAGCAGTACTTGTTATAGTGGGAATATAATTCATATGTTGGTTAAGTAAGAATTAGAATGTAACTTTGGTGCTCAAGTCCCTAGAACAATCTGCGTGACCCATCAGAATGATATTGTGCCACATTTGCCACCATACTATTATTACCTAGGTCAATGGACATATCACCACTGTGCTAGAGAGGTATGCATAAAAGGAATTGAAAAAATGCATCTGGCTGCTGAAGCTTTTTTTTCCAGACTACTCTTACATTATCTATTTCTTCTGCATTTGTTTCCCATCAGGTTTGGCTTCATGAGATCATAGAAGGAAATGTGGTTACCAGAAATGAGACAATCAGTGATGATTCCGGTGAGGACCCAACCTGCAGTAGGTATCTATCTGCCTCACATGGCCTCACAGTTTTGGACATTTACGTTCTTCCCTTATATTTCCTCCTTGGTTGGTGGAGTTAATCATCAACTATAGTTAAATTTACTTAGCTGCAAAATATCTGGATAAGGCTGTTCAATTGTTTTGCTATTGCACAGGAGCTAGGATGATATTAAAATCTTGATAAGGCTGTTGAATTGTTTTGCAACAGGAGCTAGGCTTGCCGACCGATGAAAAATGCCCTGGTAAGTTTGCTTACCAATGCTTTTGTTTCAGTGAAACATTCCTTTTCATTTCAAGTCTGATTTCTATTCGCCATTTTGTTGCACTTTTTTTATGGAACCATTTTGTTGCACATACGTAGGTTTTATTGAGATAATGGACACCCTGTCAAAACTTGTGTTCTTTGATACTGCAAATCATCCATACTGCAAGATACTAATCGTCCAACATATAAGGGTTTTCTTGATGGACCAGGAAATTTAATTTTCACATTAAGAATTCTGATCTCTCACAATGCTCTAGCTAGCTCCGTGAAGACAGATGCCATTAATTTCTTTGTTTCATGACTGTAGAGCTAATGGCTCATGTGTATGGATCAAGGAAATTTAATTGGAATTGACTTCTCGAAGATTTGAAATTCTTTTATATATGTGTGTGTTGCACTTTGCTAAATCTAATATGAATATAGAATTCTTATTTATTAAGTTACTTAAAAACACGTGCCTGGCATAACTCTAAGGTTAACATTTGATTGAGTTTTGGCTTTTTGATTCAAACCATGTAGGTGCATCCATCTTTATCACTTATAAATAATATAATAATAATGTACAAAAAGAGGGTGCTTTCATGTGTTGTGCTGAAAAAAGGGCAAAGGAGAAGACACTCGAGAGCCGAATTAGAGGGGAAGATTCGCAAAGCAGAAAAAGACATGAAGGCACCAGAGCTGCATCTTATTTTATTCATGAGAACTTCAAGGGATGAAAGTAATTGTGCCTCCATCTAAATTTAATATGAATATAAAATTCTTGTCTACTATATTTTTTGAAAACTTGTGCGTATCTCACGAGCACTAAGAATATTATGTTGCTATAAGATCAGTAGATTGCGATGCATATTGGTCAAAACATCACGTTTTTCACGTTATTTATTACATTGAACTCTTTTTTTTTCTATTGCAGCAACACACTGTCATCAACATAGATGTACTGTATATTTGTGTACATTGCCAGTAAGATTAGAATACTATTTATCTATAATTTGTATTGACTTTTGAAAATTTAATATCTACTAAATAATATGAAATAATTTATCGCCTTTGGTTACTAATAATTTTTTTCTTAGAAGGAAGATTACTAATGAATGGATGTTTGGGCATTTTTCTGTGAATATGCCCAGGATGTTGAGTAAATGGCTGGTGGCTTGGGAGAATTGCAGGAGCCGTGGTGCAGAGTTTGTGGACTAATCTTCCCATATGCAGTGGGTGCATCTTGTTTCTGATGTTCAAAACTTCAATTAGTTTTTCCCCTGTGTGTCTGGTGCTCTCTTTCCTGGATGAGGTGTAGTAGGTGAATTATCACGTTTGGCTCCTGATCACCTAGAATTTGTAAAAGACATGACATATCCTACTGTTTGATGGAAAACAACTCCCACCAAGAGATCTGCAGTTTTTTTTTTCTATTTGCGTGTGAACTTTTGAAATATTTATTTTTTCAGCATTTGCAGACTCGTACCAATTAGCAAAATTGCCTTGCATTTCATATGAACTTTTCTTCTCTCTGCGATGTGTTGGTTGATCAGCATATGGAAAAGACATTGGTTGAAGTGTTATGAACAAACGTATAATAACGTGAGAGCAAGTAATGACCCGTAGCAACGCACGGGCATTTCTGCTAGTATTACTTTATTAGCATAAAAACTTCTTATCGGCTCATCTATTACATGCAGCGCCAGTTCTCATAGGGCAGCTATTTCCTAGCTGCCTGTTCTTCTATCATTGTATGCTAGACGATGGAGGAGTCAGGCCTGCAGTCAAATCGGCTACGGAAGCAGCGTGAAGTCTTGTATCCGTGATGGAGGTCCTGTTTGTTTCCACTTATAAGCGGCTTATCGGTGGAAATAAGTGAGAATCCCGCCAAACGTTTTGCTTATTTCCACCGATTCTCGCTTATGTGATAAGCCGCTTCAGAAATTTGAACTATGAGAAGCGAAAAACGAGAAGCGAGAAAATCTTCGCTTAGATTATAATTCAAGCATGGCTAGAAGAAGCGTATACAAACAGGGCCGGAGACACGGCGCCCACGCCCGGCAGCGACGCCGCCGCAAGTTGCTGCCAATTAAGGTGACGCCGTAAATACGACAAGGCGGCGCGCTAATGAAGACGATGACGGAGGCTGTCGGGCTAGACAACAACACGGTGCTGCCGACAAGATTGATGCCGCCGCCGCCGCGGGGCTGCCGGAGGTAGTTCGGAGAAGACGATGACGTCGTCGCTAGGCTGAAACGACAAGACGCTACTGATGCTGACGACGGCACGAGGCCGGCGGGATGGGAGAACGACGCCAAGATGACGGACCATGTCGGCACCACGTGGCTGCCAGGGGCAACAAGAAGGAGCGGCCAACGACACGACGCCGCGGGCTGTCAGAGACGACGCTAGTATAAGACGACCCCCCTAGCTACCAGTTGCCATGGATGGTACCTGAGAGCATCATCATTCGTCGGCAGGAGGCCAATAATCGTCGCATGCTGGCATACTTGGACATGCATGCTACAACCTTCTGGACTTGCATGGGCATGCACGTGCACTAGTACTACAAGGCAATGAAGAATATATTGGAGAGATGATATTGTTGATGACAACGAGCACATCGGCCGATCCCTTGCTCAGTAGAGAAGCATTGGCCGAAGTTGCGGAGCTGCATTAATGACGTCTTCACCATGCGCGACACCCTCGTCGCCCGCTTCAGCTTCGCGACCAGCGACACAACCGTCCTCGTCGACGACGACGATGCCATGCTGACTGGCCGGAATCGACACGACACAGCCGCGATGGTGCCATGCCATCATGCGAGTGTGCGACCCACACACGCCGACGGCCAGAGGCGCTCGTACGCGTAGCTGGATGACCGACGTACTTCTCGACATGCAAGCAAGAAGGCCGACACCCTCCAGCATGCATGCAAGTAAGAAGGCTCACAAGGTCATGACGTATGTACTGAGAGAGTATTAGGGTTGTATAATACTTGGATTGATTCTCAATAGACATAATCAGTGTATACATATAGGCCACAAGGGGAGCCACTAGGGGCAGGCCCATGGGCCGTATATCTACTGTCTAACACACCCCCACAGTCTGAGGTAGGAGCACCGCGAACATTAAGACTGGACCTAAACTCTGTGAACACTGATGTCGGAAGTCCCTTGGTGAAGATGTCAGCATACTGCGAAGAGGTAGGGACATGCAGCACACGGACTTCTCCAAGCGCGACTCGCTCACGAACAAAGTGAAGATCAATCTCGACATGTTTGGTACGCTGGTGCTGGATTGGATTGGTGGAGAGATAAACAGCACTGATGTTGTCACAATAGACGATGGTAGCTCTGCGGAGAGGACAGCGAAGCTCACCAAGTAACTGACGCAGCCAACAAGCCTCGGCGACACCATTCGCCACACCACGGTACTTAGCCTCTGCACTCGAACGGGATACTGTTGCCTGACGCTTGGCAGACCATGAAATGAGATTGTCGCCAAGGAACACAGCAAACCCCGAGGTAGAACGGCGAGTGTCTGGACATCCTGCTCAGTCAGCATCAGAGTATACTGTAAGAGTGTCTGGTGCACTGCGAGAGAGGTGAAGGCCAAGGTCCCGACTGCCTGCAAGTATCTGAGAATGCGCTTCATAGCAGCAAGATGTGGTTCTCTGGGGTCATGCATGAACAAGCACACTTGCTGCACTGCAAAGGCAATATATGGACGAGTAAAGGTGAGGTACTGCAAGGCTCCGGCAATACTGCGGTAGTCTGTAGCATCTGTCACAGGTGTTCCATCAGCCGACAATTTGGAGTGAGTCTCCATGGGAGTACTGCAAGGCTTGCAGTCACGCATGCCCGCCCTGTCCAGAATATCCAAAAGATACTGACGCTGGGAGAGGAACAGGCAATCACCTCGGCGCTCAACTGAAATGCCCAAGAAGTGATGCAACGGACCCATGTCAGTCATAGAGAATTCCTGGCGGAGAGCTGAAATAATCCGCTGAAGAAAACCTGACGATGAAGCTGTGAGCACAATATCATCAACATAAAGCAGGAGATAAGCCACTTCACTGCCTCGATAGTATGTGAATAAGGAGGCATCTGACTTCGACTCAACAAACCCAATCGAAGTGAGAAAAGTGGCAAACCGAGTGCGCCAAGCACGAGGAGCTTGCTTCAGCCCATAGAGTGACCGGTTGAGATGACAGACATGATTCGGATGTGACGAATCAACAAACCCCGAAGGCTGAGAGTAGTACACTGTCTCTGTAAGATGACCATGGAGGAAGGCATTCTTCACATCGAGCTGGTGCATAGGCCACGAGCGAGAGAGAGCCAGGCTGAGAACCACACGGACCGTAGCAGGCTTCACAACAGGGCTGAATGTCTCATCATAATCAACGCCAGGTCGCTGAGTGAAACCGCGCAAAACCCATCGAGCCTTATAGCGATCAAGTGTGCCATCTGCCAAGAACTTGTGCCGAAAAACCCATTTGCCAGTAACAATGTTGACTCCCGGAGGTCGAGGCACTAACGACCAGGTGTCATTAGCCTTGAGAGCGTCGAACTCAGACTGCATGGCCGCGCGCCTGTTCGGATCAACAAGTGCAGACCGAACGGATTGCGGTAGCGGAGAAAGAGCAGCAACACTAAGGTTGAGACGATCGACCGGTTGCACGAAGCCGGACTTGCCTCGAGTGTGCATGCTGTGCTCGTTAGCTACCGGCATGATGACGAGTGGCGCTGTGGAGGCAGTACGCCGGGTGCCGCTAGCAACAACCTGCGGCGCAGGGGCAGCGGTACCAGGCGGAGCGCTGGTGCTACTGGCAGCGACCTGGGGCGACGGATCCCCAGGGGCAGCAGCACCGGGGCTAGCCGGGGCGACGTGGGCGCCGTTGGAGGCGCCGGGAGTGCCAGGGGCGCTACCGGCAGCAGCCTGGGACGGTGTGTCCGCAGGGGCAGCAGCGCCGGGGGCAGCATCAGCGACGGTCGGGGTACCTGCAGCAGCGACACTAGGCCCAATGGGCAAAGTGACAGTGTCCTCATCGCTCAAAAAGGTTAGGGTGGTAGGATCAATAGGAGATGTAGACATGTTGGCGAATGGAAAGGAGGACTCATCAAAGATAACATGTCTAGACACAATGATCCTATTTGAGTGAAGATCAAGACACCTATAACCTTTATGATCCTCGGAATAGCCGAGAAAGACACAAAGAGTGGAGCGAGGTGAGAACTTGTTTGCAGCAATGGAAGACAAGTTAGGATAACAGGCACATCCAAACACACGGAGATGATCGTAGGATGGAGGGGTGCCATGGAGCGCTAGGTAAGGTGTGCGGCCAGCTAAGGTTTTTGTGGGGTGACGGTTGAGAAGATATGTGGAGGTATGGAGAGCGTCAGCCCAGTAAACAGGGGGTAAGCTAGCCTGAAAAAGAAGAGAACGAATAATATTATTAATCGTTCGAAGAATGCGCTCGGCACGACCGTTTTGCTGGGATGTGTAGGGGCACGCCATGCGAAGGGTGGTGCCATGGGTGAGGAGGAACGTGCGGGCCGAGGAGTTGTCAAACTCGCGGCCGTTGTCGCACTGGACAGCCTTAACGGAGGCGCCAAACTGAGTGCGTGCAAAGGCAAAAAAACGGGACAGCAGCTCAAACGTTTCAGATTTGAGACGTAAAGGAAATGTCCAAGCATAATGAGTGCAATCATCTAGAATAACAAGATAATATTTATATCCCGAGGCACTCAAAACAGGAGATGTCCAAAGATCACAATGAATGAGATCAAAAGGTTTGGACGCACGACTGGATGACAAGCTAAATGGGAGCCGTACATGACGACCTAATTGACAAGCATGACATAAAGGGTCAGTCGTGCACTTATTACATGAAATGACATTGGAGCTAATAAGCTTGGACAAAGCATCAGACCCTAGGTGACCTAGACGGCGATGCCATAGGGCGGACGTGGATGTAGTGGCGGCGAGGGCAGTGGTGCTGGTGGTAGGTGCAACAAAGAAAGGGTAGAGGTCACCCGAACTGTTACATCTGGCGATCACGCTCCGAGTTTGAAGATCCTTCACAGAAAGACCGAATGGATCAAACTCAATTGAACAATTGTTATCAATGGTAAAGCGGCGAACGGAAATTAGATTATTAATAATGCCAGGAGCAACAAGAACATTAGAAAGAACTAGTGACCGACGCGGTGTAACAAAAGAGGAGGATCCGACGGAAGTAACGGGGAGGGACGCACCGTTACCGACAATAATTGATGAAGGATGAGAGGATGAGGGATAGGAGGAGGTGAGTATACCAGCGTTGTTTGTCATGTGAGAGCCGGCGCCCGAGTCGATGTACCACTCGTTCGAAGGAGAGGGCACGTTCAGCGACATGGTGCTGAAATTGTCGATGAGGGAGCCTTGATTCCACGATCCACCAGCCATGGGAGTCCATGGCGCCTGCTGCTGCTGCTGTGCCATGGGTGAAGAGGGCACACCCCCATAGCCGAAGCCGGGTGGGACACTCGGCGCGCCCTGCTGCAGCATGTAGGGCAACTGCTGCGGCACGTAGACGGGCTGCTGCTGGGCGTGGAAGGCGGCCGGCGGCTGTTGTTGACGATGCATGGCGCCGCCGGGGCCGTAGGGGTACGGCCAGAACTGAACCGTGCCACCCCACGAGTTGGGGATGGGGTTCATCGGCGGTGGAGGCCCAGGCCGAGGTCCGCCCCCAGAGCCACCCGCACCGGCGCCAGGGCCGCCGGGGCTGCCGTTGGATCCGCCGCCGTTGCCGTTGTTCTTGTTCTTGCCGCGGCGGCGGTTGTTGTTGCGCTGCCCGGCGTTGCCGCCACCGGATGGGGCGCGCCCCTGGCCACCGCCCGACTGCCCACTGGAGGGGTGCTGCGGGGCGCCACCGCCGGACGTGTAGAGGGCAGCAGGGGGAGGCGGATCTTCGGCGGCCGCGTCCTTGAGATCGACCTCCTCGAGGAGAAGAAGGTTCCGCGCCTCGTTGAAGGTGGGGAAGGGGCGCTGGAGCTTCAGATGCGACATCATATGGCGGAAAGTGCCATTGAGGCTGCGGATCAGCGTCATCACCAGCGTCCGATCGCTGACGGGATCGCCGAACTCAGCGAGGGCGCTCGCCATCGTCTCCAACCGACGACAATAGTCGGTGATGTTGAGGGCGCCCTGCTTGAAGTTGCGGAACTCGGCGGAGAGGAGGAGGGCGCGTGATTCACGCTGCCCTAGGAACTCGTCGTCGAGGGCGAGCCACGCGACGCGAGCGGAGGGCTCCTTGAGCATGACCTGCTGCTGCAGATCGGCGGTGATGGTGACGTAGATCCACGACAGCACGGTGCAGTCCATCTGCGCCCATGCGGATCGCGTGGGGTGGGCGGCATCGGACAGGACGTGATCGGTCAGCGCGTACTTGCCGAGGACGACGAGGAAGACCTTGCGCCATCGATCATAGTTGTTGGAGACGCGATCGAGGGTGATGGGGATCAACACCTTGATGTTGACGACGGCGAGAGCCTGTGCATGGACCGCGGCATGCTTGGCCTCGAGCGCATCGAGGGCAGCCTCGCGATCGGCCGCGGCCTTGGCGGCGGCCGCGGCGGCGGCGGCGGCGCGCTGCGCGCGCTCCTCCTCGGAGAGCACGTCGTCATCGGCCATGGGTAGGGAGAGGGGAGCCGGCGAGGGACTCTCGGCGACGGCGCGGCGGGCACCGGCGAGAGGCGCTGCAGCGGCGGCTCTAGCGGAAGCGGGATCGAGAACCGACCCGTGATACCATGAGAGAGTATTAGGGTTGTATAATACTTGGATTGATTCTCAATAGACATAATCAGTGTATACATATAGGCCACAAGGGGAGCCACTAGGGGCAGGCCCATGGGCCGTATATCTACTGTCTAACATGTACTTGCATGTGGACTACCTAAAGATGACCACAAGGCTAGCGACGAAAGCTCTGAAGGACGTACGTGGCCCCTCCACGACTCCGCCGATCACTCCATCCACGTCGACCAAGGACTAACAGCGCCACGGACCCATCATAACCTGGCCGCCGCTGACATGAGGCTACCGGAAGTGCCGGATATGATCGACGTCGCCACCGACGGTATATATGGATGCCAGAGTGCTTCCATGATGCTATAGGGTTGCCGGAACAGAGGAGCGGCGCCAGGACGACCAAGACGGCGATGACGCGGAGCTGAAGGATAAGATGGCGCTGCTGATGACATCCCAAGGCTGCCAAGCACGGAAGACCGACGCCAAGACTATGACGAGGCCGCATGACCGACGGAGCCGACAAACCGGCGCCGAGACGACGACGAGACCGCGTGGCCGACAAGACGACGCTTGCGATGACGACGAGGCGGCGCAACGATAATGCACGCCCTTATCATACTGACTGCCAAAGGCGTTCATTGGCACAGCTACGAGACCGAAGCTCAATGCAAGCAAGCCGCATAGTACTACTACCTGTGTGTTGGTATGTACATACACCGGACAAGCACAAGGCGTTATGGTTGGTTGCTTGCGTTGGCCGGCCGGGGCAAGCCGATAGGATTACGTGCTGGACCAACGCCTGCCGCCCGGCCGATCAACCATCATACTATATGTAATCAAGATCGATGGGACCACTCGAGAAGATATGCACACGCATGGTGGATACAACTGAAAAGATGGTGGTAGCTGCAAGTTACGTTCGATTGTCGGCTGTGCATCTGAGTTAGAAAAGGAAAAAGGCCTAGGTTCAGACGTTGGCCTATGGAAATACAAGAAGCTGATGGTGATGGTTCTATTACTGTGCAGCCGATGATCAGCCAATGGTCCAGTTAAAGTGCAGCCCATGGTTATTACTGAGCAGCAAGGACTCAGGATCACAAGATGGCGCTACTGCTGCCGACGCCGCCGTAGGATTGCTGGAACATAGGGACGGCGCCAGGCTTAACAAAGACTCAAGAAAAGGAGATATGGCACGATGAAAGAAATCTTACTTCTTACCGTAAAATACTTGGAAATTTTATCTTGCACTTAGCTCCTCAATGATATGATAAATTTCTACCAATGCCATATGTTGATATCTTTGAAAAAACCTTATACATACGCTACTTGTTTTTACATTGAGCTTTGTCAAAATGTTTGTGACCCTTGTGAGATTCATTTCATGCTTTCATGGTAAAGATCACTATCGAATTTATAAGCCCGACAGTCCACCAGGGGGTTACACAAGTGGTTGATTTGTAGGTGAGGGCGATTGCGAAACCAAGAACTCGAAGGTGATCGCGAGAACACGAAGGGGACACGAAGATTTTAGATAGGTTCGGACCTCCGGAGAGTAATACCCTACATCCTGTATGCTGGATTGTATTGTTTCGCACTGGTCGATTTGAATCTAATCTACTCGGTTATTACATGGGAGGTAATCTAAGTCGGACTACAATACGCATTCCATGATATCCGAGCAGATTTGGACTGTCTTGTTGCCTTGACATGTACTCCAAGTATCTTTGTGTCCTTAGCCCGCACGCCCTGGTCAGGCGAGCCCACTTATCAAGTCCGACCAGTATCCTGGTCGGTAGGGATCCTGGGGTACCCATATCCCTCAATCACATACACCCTCATATACTCATGTTGACTTCTACACTGAAAGTTACGCAAAAACAAGTCTTCCATCCACATAAAAATATTCCATCCCTTTAATATGACTCTTTATATTCATTATGCAAAAGGGTATAGGCTATGCTAAAAAGAAGAAAGGAAAAGAAAAAATATCCATGCTCAAAAAGCATAAAAACAGACGAAAGGTGGATATTCGGAAAAAATAAAATAAAAGAGAGAGTCATGCAAAAAAAGGAGTTCAAATAAATTCTATCCAGAAATTCCACACACATGAACATCTTTTTCTGATTGTATGACTTGTTTATTTCCTTGGATCTGGTTTTTAACTTTGCAAAATATGCAATACAATTATGCTTCCTTTTCATCCTCTACCTTGAGCTCCACGAAAAAGCCTTATTAGAAATAAACAGAAAAAGAGGCAACAATGCCTTGGTAAGAAACCGTAGAGGATCTGAGAGAATCATTTGAGAAGCAAGGTTACGTTTTGATTTAAAAATCCTTAAAAAACTGAAGTTATTTGAGCAGGAGAAATAAAGTTGACTTGATTCTTGTAAGTTATCTAAGCCTTTGAGTAAATCAGAAACTCGAGAAAAAGCAGAGCGGTAATGGGCTCAATCCTAAGACCGGCAGAGTGCCGTTATGAGATTTGGAGAAGGGGGCATAACTATAATGATGATTTTATTTCTCATGAAGTGCATCGGCTTGGGACCTATGAAGAAGTGCATCGGCTTGGGACCTATGAAGATGCTGACAAGAGAAAAGAATTTTGGATATAACATTATATTCTAAAATTGAGGACATGTGTTGAAACCGGATTTTGACCTATAAAATCCCACAAAGCTGCCGAGGATAGCAATATGGCGCTCCCGTCGCCGCCGCCGAGGATGACGGTGACGTCATGGGGTGACCGAATACGGTGCTAGAAAGGAGGATCAGCACGTGCATGCAAGGTGGTTAAAATAAACGTAGATGCATGGATGCGTGTATGGAAAGTGACGTCTCTAAACTGTAATTAAGGAAAGGATGGTGGCTGGTTTGATTAATTAAGAAGCATGATAAGTTGCCTGAAGACGCAAACGGAGATATGGGACATATAGAGTCGTAATTGGATCTTAGAGATTAGTTTCCTTATTTTAAATTAGGAGAGTTTGTATCGGTCATTTGTTGTGGCCATGTCGGAGTCTTATAATTAGGAGGCTTTTAGGCTATAGGAGTCTGGGTAACCTCAAGGGTATACATATGTGCATCCTGATGCTTGTAAAATAATCGATCATCAATGAATCAATACAATATTTCAGCGTCACACGACCAAAACCCTTATGAGTAGGAGTAATGTAGATTCGACGAGTTCCTTCTAGCGCACAAGGCTGAGTTTGTATATGGGACATATAGAGTCGTAATTGTATCTTACAGATTAGTTTCCTTAGAGATTAGTTTCCTTATTTTAAATTAGGAGAGTTTGTATCGGTCATTTGTTGTGGCCATGTCCGAGTGTTGTAATTAGGAAGCTTTTAGTCCTTTTGGCTGTATGAATACGGGTAACCTCAAGGGTATAAATATGTGCATCCCGATGCTTGTAAAATAATCAATCATCAATTAATCGATACAACATTTCAACGCCACGCCGCCAAAACCCTTAGGAGTAGGAGTAACGTAGATTCGACGAGTTCCTTTTAGTGCGTAAGGCTGCATCGACTACGATCTTAAGCGAGCTTGTAAGTACCATCACCTGGTCATTACTACCTCTATCAAAACTTTCTAAGTTAAGTCTAATATTCTGATATTGTTGTATGGCTAGTTATCGAGTTATCTTAGATTGCAAGTAGAAGTTGCTTAGCTTTAACCAATATTCTTCTTGTCTTCGACGTTGCTCACAGTTATCGAACATTTTAGATCTGATTAGGTTGTTCTCATCGGCTTCCTAGTCTCTTTTAAGCGTTCACCAGTTATCTGATAGCATCACTGGCTAGACGTAGCATGCTCCGCTTGTTTTATATATGCTAGGTCCGATAGATCTTTACCCCTGCCTCTCGTATTGCTAACCGTCGGGACCTTGACGTCAGCACACTGTTGTTGAGAGCCGATGCTTCGGTCGGGTCTTATCCGTATCTCACGGAAGTATGGTGACTTCATTGAGCCGATAGGGGCGCATGCGAGATCTTGCTGCCTCGAGCTTGTCTGTTAAGATTAATGGGTCAAAGTTAATGCCCCCTCACCGTGTTACCTTGTCTAAGTTCAATACGCAGTCATGACATTGATTAGATTTTGTTACCTTCATCGGCTTGTAAGCGGTAGGCAAGATTCCGCCTGTAAAGTTGGCGACGAACTCCTCACTCAGGTCTGACAGATTCCGCAAGGAGGTTGATGAGCCACGACCACGTCGACCCACGAAGGGCAACATGGAAGTAATTGGCCATGACCTTCGGCTCCCCGCCAGTGGCCTGAATGGTCGTCGTGTAGATTTGGAGGAACTCCTCCGGGTCGATCATGCCATCGTACTTCTCCAGGATCTCAGGACAGAACTTGGTTGGCCAGTTGACCTGACGAAGGTCAGGCGTGAAGGCATAGCACCCGGCCCCGTAGGGGCCGGCGTCGTCATCCCCTTTCGTGTGGGTCCTCCCTTCTCACCGAGAATCCCCCCTAGGGGCGGATCCTAATGAGGCTTGGTCTTCCGTTCGGGGCGGCTCACGATGTCGCTCTCGGCTTCGTTCTAGGGTGACACGCGCATCCTCCCTCGAGCGATTTCGCTCAAGGAGGTAGCGCAGGTCTTGCTGCCCAGAACGGGGGGGGAGACATGACGGACTTCCACGAGCGGCTAGGGGACAATCGGTGGGCCGAACCGGACCCGCATCCGTCCCGACCGGTTTGGCCGCGTGAGCTTTCGCCCGGCCTGTACGGGGCCTAGGCCTTGCCTACTAGCTTGGCCAGTTCTTCCAACTACCGCCCCTCCAGGGTCTCGACCCCAGCTTCCACCGGTGGGTGCTGGAGGAGGGTCTGGGCAGCAACCAGGGCATCTCTTGGCAGCAAGTTATCAAAGTCGAGGCAGCGGAGGGTGCGGGACCCGCACCGATGGGCCACTGGCTCAGCGCGCTTGTTGGCCTCCTCCCAAAAGTGGGCCACCCGACCCACGGTGGAGATCGGTCCGCTGGAGACCGAGTGGGGAGTGTTGATGCGTGGTGGCGTTGAAGTTGTGGCGTCCAGCCACTGCGGAGCAGGGACGGGTGTCGCTAATTGCGACGCAACTGCTCGTCGACGGGGCGTCTCTTGCCCACCGCTGGCTTCACCATCTGACTCATTGTGGTAAGCCTGACAACGATCAAAATGGCTCCCTATTGTTCAGGCACGGATGGAAAGCTTCAAATCTCAACGCACCACTATCCCCTTACCTAGCGCGCCAGCTAACGGTGGTCAAGCACCGAGAGTGGGGATCTGATGGGACCCTCTTTTAGAGATCCAGCCTGGGGGTTAGTTCGTGCGTTGGGATTCAAGAGGTGTTTAGGGGAGTTATTGTATGATTTTGCTAAGAGAGTTTTTAGACAGGTTCAGGCCGCTTGGAAGCGTAACACCTTATGTCCTGTGTGTTGAGTTGCTAGAGTTCTTTTTTTTGTATTTGCACAAGAGCCTACCTTTTATAGTTCAGGCCTACTGGGGGACTGGTTGGGGCGAGCCTTGCACCCCAATCCATCCCTCTACTCTGTGCGTGTGCCCTTCTTGCAATAGTTCCTTTGACGCGCCATCCACTTGCCCTAACGCTCCCTTGCCTTGGTATGCACGGCGTCGAAACACCCCGTCCAAGTCCTCTGTATGTCAACCTTATATTTTACCATCTTACTTCAGTAACCCTTGCTTTTATCATCTGGAGCCCACATCCTGGGACGGGGAGCACTGAACCTGGCTGCCGCAGACCTTCCCGGGAGTCCTTAGTGTGGGGTCCACTTGTCTGACAGAGTTCCTGGGACACTTTTTGTTACCGCCTGGGTCCTTGGCAGAGGGCGGCCAGGAGCGTGGCAGGGCGCCCTTGACACGAGGGCGGCGCCAGCCACCTGTGGGACGAGACAGGTGAGGCCGTCGGTCCCCGAGGCTCTCAGGCACGTCCCATCAACCGTAATGATGATGCTTTTATGGGGACAGGGCACCTGCTAATGGCCTGCCTCGGCTGCCACACCCTTCACACGCCAGGATACATCACCACTTGCTTCACCTCAAAGGGTGCCTTCCCAGGGGCCTCCCGGGGGCCTTCCCGGGAGACCTCCACGGGTGCGTCCTACTCCCGCCATGTGGACCACTTGTGGGTCCCACTTTGCAGGCGCGATATTTTCATGATCCTTCCTGGACCTCAGATTCCCGGCCTATCTCCTTACTTGGGCTTCTCCAAGAGGGAGTCCCTTTTGAATAGGCGGGCCACACTTGTAATTGCCTTCTCAGGGGACCCGTTCCCTTCGCGCTCACAGCTGCATTAATCATAAATTATGGTATATAAAAGTTATATGGTCCTTATTACGAGAAGGCCGTGCAAAATACGATTTCCCATGTACACTATAATGACAAGTTTTGAACACAATACATTTTTTAAACCGTATTTTAAACGTAATTTACGTGACTTTAAAAGGTCATCCGCAAGAATTGCTATACATATGGTTATTAGCAAACTCAAACAACAAAAGAAAAACTCTACTTAATCAATGGTCTTAAACTAAAATATTCCATCTCTTCTGAAACTAAATATTCCATATCCCTCATGAAAATGTTTTGATGAAGCTAAAGCAAATGATCTTATATATGATCAATGATACTTGTAAGCACTCTGATGATGAGGAAATAAAATAGCATTCAAATACAACCATTCACTACAATCTACTCCCTCCGTCCAAATTGTTGGTTATTTTAATATTTCTAAATTCATAGCTTTTACTATGTATATAGACATATAGTGTCTAGCAAAAGCTGTATGAATTTAAAAATGTCAAAATGACTTACCATTTGGGATGGATGGATTATATCGAATGTTCTTGTCTGACACCTCAATACCCCATCATGAACGATAATGTATTCCAAAAACCCACATAGAAAATGTTGACTTGGCAATGCACTTTAATAATAAAATATCCCATTAAAGAAGACGCAAAGTAAAAGATCGCAAAAACGTTTACAGATGATAATGATTATAATAAATATAGTAGCTTTTGAAAATAATGGGGTTGAAAGTCCATGAAGAATAACAGGATGTGTCATGTTCTCAATTTTGGGAAAAAGTTAACTTCAATTTCTGTTAGCGCCACAAAAACTTTGGACCATCAAATTGTAGGTAACAGATGAGAAATATGGTTTTCATATGAAAGCATATCCTGTATTTACGTCAGCCTTTACTTCTGGTTTTAGTCACCAACCAGTTATATTGACACAACGGTTGGCCCTGTTTGGCACAGGTTAAACTTATTTTTAGGTCAGCTTTTCCCCAGCTGCCCACATAGGTTACTTTTCGAAGAAGCCGTGGAAGTAAAAAGTCAAGTGTTTGGCAGCATAGTTATTCTTGGCTTTTTCATGGTGAGGATCCCGCTAGTTAGCCTCACGGATCTTGGACCCCTGTTTATCTTCATAAACTATTAATCACACCTAATAAACCGGTCATTTTTACATGTGCAACATATTTTGGAGGATATTCTACTCTCAGGAAATTGGACCTAAAAGTGTATTTTTGGATAAAGCCCGAAACAAGCAACGAACCAGAAAAAAATGAAGGCCAACGGGCCCAGGGTCCCCTGACCCCTCTCGAGCTCATTTTTGACGAGCAATCCTCCAAAATGACTTAAGGGTTTTGTTTGTGAAGATATGATAAGGATCAATTCGGGATCAAAGAGGATCAAGCGGAGATTTAGAAAGTTATCAAAGATCAATCTCATCTCGAAGCTACCGGCATGCCAAGCCCACATGCAAGTGAAAATAACACTCCAGAGCATCTAAGAAGACTTGGGGACGAAGCAGGATGCGAGAGGGCAAAAGAAAAGCCCATGCCGATCGGCCTGGGGATTTCCTTCGCCCCCTCGCCTTCCAATTTTTGCCACGTACTTTCCAGACTATAAATACCCTGAAAATCCACCGAGCCTGATATCCAAGATGACGTACTCGACGTGAAGCAACAGAGAAGTAGAAGGAGCTTGAGGGACACCACTTCGGAGAGTCGAGGGTCGTGCAGTTGTCAGGGGTTAGCGTAGCTGAGCCTCTGCCGGCGTGATCACCCTACGAGGAAGATCCCGATGGAGAGCTAGGAGTCATCAAGACCAAGGTAGGATCCTGGTGGTGATCTTGTGATGTACAATCATTCATGATGAAGTAATAGATGTGTTCATGTTCTTAACGATCTAAGTATTTCCTTATATGGTTTTATGCTCTTTCGGGTTTGCTTACTTTTCAACCTATGAATCGATGATAGATTGCTTAGGGTGTTCTTGTGGTCGTGGTGACCGGATTTGCATGCCTGATCTACCAATGAGTATAACATGTTCTTTTGATCGTGTCCTTAACTTGCTTGCGCTGATAGAGGTGATCGTGATAGGATCTGTGGGGAGGTTTCGGGAGCCGGACCGGAGGTGTAGATTTAAATATGCTTTTTACTAAGATCATATCTGTGTTGCTTTTCTATCCATGCTCAGATTACAACATATGTATAGTCTAGATTACTCTAAATTGATTATCTCGACTCTATCTGTTATCTGTCTGTATATGCTTAGTAGATTGGAACTGAATCTCTCATAAACACTAAGTTAATATTAACAATGCTAGTTGAAATAGATCTTGTACTATAAGTTCCACGGATTGATAAATCTTAGGGTAATACTCTGAGAGAAGAGCTACAACTGATCCGTACGCTTGCGGTTTAAACTGACGTGCTATCTGCCGCCAACAAATAAATGGTGTAGCTGGATCTTGGGAGCTCTGGGTGTTGTCAACGGCGGTCGGGGGACGCAGGCGACCTGCAGGTGCGGGCAGAGAGCTCGAGACGGCACCGGGTCGGGAAAAGCCGAGAAGCTGCTTGTGACCCGCTGGCTTGAAAAGCTCCGTGCTAGTTCATTTGCGAGAAGTGCAGGAGGAATAAACCATGCATAAGTTTTCCAGCACCGTTTCAGCTTGGAAGCTACTCGATAAGCAGTTCCAAACAATGGCTGTGTTAGGTGGATGATGTGTTGTTGTCAACAAGATGTACTAATGGTTAGGAATTCCAACTAGTTCGGGAGAATGTAGTCATTGTTCTAGATGTGTAGCCACTAAACCAAGAGTAAATGCAATCGTCTCAACTAGTTTATGTTAGAAGTGACTCCCCGTTCGCCCCGTAATTGACGGGTTGTTAGGTTCAGAATGTAAAGAAAGAAAAACCCGCGTGTTTCTTTAAGATAAGAAACAAAATTCTTTCTTTCAAAAAAAGAAACAACCGCAAAATTCTCGTGTTAAAATACTTTTTTTTTTTGAAAAGGTCGTGTTAAAATACTAGCGCCAGCGGGGAGTTGGCATGAGCACAGGTGCGGTGCGGGCCCCGCAGAGATCACTTCCCATCGAAACCGTCGCATCGCGCACGCTCCGGTCCAACCAGCAAGCCACACGCTGGACGGATCGCCCGGCGGCTCACCCGCTGAGCGGCGGGGCCCGCATGGCTTGCCTGTTCGCCAGCGACAGCTGTTCGTTGCGCCCAACGCGCGGCGACACGGTCAAAGCCCACGTCGGATCCACCAGCGCCCACCTACTCCTCCTGTGGCCCGCATGTCGGCGACACAGATTGCCCTAAGCGCTGCCTCGTTCCTGCATAAAGCCCCTCCTCCAAATCTCGCGCACTGTCACTTGCCCAGCACCACCTCGCCAAAACCGGTGGGAACCTCGTGCAGTCCGCCGCCGCCTCGAGACCTCCGCCGGCCTCCCGAGGCATCCGGAACCCTTCGGCGGGGAGGCGCGGCGACCCTCACCCGGGGACAATGCAGAGCGCGGCGGCCATCGGGCTCGTCCGGCCATGCGCCGCGCGGCCGCTCGTCGCTTGCCCTAGCCACCGCCGCGGCGGCGCCGTCGCCGGCGAAGGGATCCGGCCGGTCCTCCCGCAGCGCGGGATCCGCCTATCCGCGCGCGCGGGGCTCGTGCCGGCCTCTCCGCTGGAGGAGGAGGAGAAGCGGAGATGCAGGGCCGAACGGGACGTGTCGGCGGCGGCGGCCGCGGCGCAGGAGGCCGGGGAGGAGGCGGGAGGAGGGCTCGCCAAGACGCTGCAGCTGGGCGCGCTCTTCGGCCTCTGGTACCTCTTCAACATCTACTTCAACATCTACAACAAGCAGGTGAGCTGACTGACGACGAACTGGCATGCCGTCACCATCCCCCCTTCTCCTGTTTGGGTGTGTTGCATTCCTGCCGTGCGAGGACTTTGGCTGGATTGCTGACTTTCCTTCGTTAGTGATCGCGCACCAGTGATTTGCTTGCGCAGATCTGTGAACTGGGTGCTAGTGATTTTGGTTCGTATGCACGAAGGACAGAACAGATCCTTCTCTTAGTTTGCATTTCGGTAATTCCGATGATGGCAGGGACAGATCTTTTGCAATCCTCCGTTCATGCTTGCCCTGTACAGTATGCTTAGAAGAGACGCATGGAGTGAACTGTTCATTTGTTTTCTATTTTTCCTTTCCATAAGGTGTTGTACTTGTGGCTACTCAAGTCATTTTCTTCATCGATATTGGTGATTGATCTTGATGGAGCTTTCACATGGAAATTTTCACTAGCTTTGGTGAAGTGCTAGCTGGCCTCAGCTTACTGTCTTGAGAAATTTATGAGTCAATAGTAACGGATGTACCTTTTGCCATTCTCTATAAAATTAATAAAAAAAAATCAAGTTAACAAATGTAGGCCAACCCCCTCTCTTTGTGAATGTACGAATTTGCTCAAATCCATCATGATCTTCAACTGGTACAAGCTCCAAACGTCCTTAAACAGGAAGAAAATATTGCTTTTGCTCCCTTTTTTCTTCTTCCTTTTAGATAGTTTCCCAATAATAATTTTGGACAAGATTTTGCTCAACTTTGTAACATTCAGCCAAGCCTAGGAAGTATGTACGCTTGTTGTTTTAGTGATTACGATCAAGTCAATCCTTGTTTCATACACGTGTAAATACGTAGCAGATGCTGCCTTTTTTCTCAAGCTTTTACAGAGCTAACTTTTGTTGATGATTTCTCTCAGGATGTGCCTGTCATTTTGCACTGCGGAGTGCAGATTGCACCCAGTGATGTCTTTCCATTTTTAGTCAGTCACATAGGTCATCATTTTTGTATATCTGTAGTTAATAGTTCAGAATGGTGCTCTTCTACTGTGATAAGAGGCTGTGTGCACAAGGAAACCTTGCTGCTACGTTTTCCATTGTTTCAACATTCACCCATGTAGCCGCAATGTTTTCTGGTGAATATAGCCCTTATGTTTTGTGGTGGATATGCCAAGGCTTTATCTACTGACAAACATTTGTTTGTAAGTAAAGAGAATATAAGTGTAATTGCATTAGTTTTATTTGTTGATGTACACGATGCCACATTTTAGTTACATGAGAAACATTTAGATGATGAACATCGATTACCAGTAATGAGTACAACATTCTGAAATGTTTCTTTTCTTGGCAGGTTCTGAAGGTTTTGCCATATCCCATAAACATCACAACCGTGCAGTTTGCTGTTGGAACTGCCATTGCCATGTTCATGTGGATCACTGGTATCCTTAAAAGACCAAAGATTTCCGGTGCCCAGGTAATTTTTTAGTTTCCCCAAACAAACTTTCAGTATACACATAGGGCATCAAAATGACATCAGCTTTGTTCTTGTTTTCCAGCTTCTTGCTATCCTTCCTCTGGCAATTGTCCACACCATGGGCAATCTTTTCACAAATATGAGCCTTGGGAAGGTTGCAGTGTCATTTACACATACTATCAAAGCCATGGAGCCTTTCTTCTCGGTTCTCCTTTCAGCAATCTTCCTTGGTGAGGTAATTTATCTGTTTGAACTCTGTAGCCCAATACATAGTAACTATTTGTAGGTAATATGCTAAATTATTTTCTTGTTTTTACTCCGGAAAATGAATGATTTTGCAGTTGCCTACTCCTTGGGTTGTGTTGTCTCTTCTTCCAATTGTTGGTGGTGTGGCACTGGCATCTCTTACTGAGGCTTCCTTTAACTGGTAAGGAATATAGTCGCCTTCTTTTGACTACAAGCAGGTGTTAGGATGATTCTTGTGCAACTTACAATTATAGTATATGCTTGTTCAACTTATCTTTTACTACTGATTGCCTGTCTTTTCTCCATTGCTTCAATCATCTGATGTACTTCAAACTTAAGTTGAACCAGTGTTCCAGTGCCATTGTTTCTACAATTGTAGTTAGTTTTTCTCTGTTGTGCATATTGTGTATGATGTGTGTGCATGCTTTTTACACACCATCAGGAAGTTAGAAGCAATGGCTTCCTTGTTATCTCATTTCATACTCATGTGTAAGTTCAACTTCTATGACACAGGGCTGGCTTTTGGAGTGCAATGGCTTCAAATGTAACCTTCCAGTCCAGGAATGTGCTAAGCAAGAAGCTGATGGTGAAGAAAGAGGTCTCTGGACTATCATTTTGCAATTTTCTGGAATAATTAAGCAATTTACCTGAACTATTGATTTATTGTTTTTAGTTATGGATGGGCATTTTATGCCCTACCCTTCAAGTGTATGCCTAACACTCTTTTCCCCACTTCAGGAATCTCTGGACAACATTAACCTCTTCTCTATCATTACAGTCATGTCATTCTGCCTCTTGGCCCCAGTCACCTTACTAACAGAGGGTGTCAAAGTCAGTCCTGCAGTGTTGCAGTCTGCTGTGAGTATCCTGTTGTTTATTTATCCATGACACCTTGCAGACTGGCTTGAGGACAATTCTAAATTTCTGGAGAAAAAAATATCTTTCTTGTGCAGGGCTTGAACTTAAAACAGATATACACCAGATCCCTGATTGCTGCATTCTGCTTCCATGCCTACCAACAGGTCAGCCATCTATTCAGCTGTCTGATGACTCATCTTGTTGAAATTATTGGAATTATTTGTTCCTTAAATTACACCATTGGTGCTGAATTCAGATTGTTTGATATGCATGTACAAATTCCATTCCATGTGTATACATGGTGTCAGAGCATTCACAGTTTGGAATTTACTGACTGATCTTGTTCTGCTTATTTTGTTGAAGGTGTCATACATGATCCTCGCTAGGGTGTCCCCAGTCACCCACTCAGTGGGCAACTGCGTCAAGCGAGTGGTGGTCATTGTGACTTCCGTTCTGTTCTTCAGGACCCCTGTTTCACCTGTCAACTCTCTCGGTCCGCATCTTTTTCCTTTCCCCACTGATTAAATCAATCATGTTATATCGTTCACC
Organism: Setaria viridis; assembly: GCF_005286985.2. Lineage (NCBI taxonomy): Eukaryota > Viridiplantae > Streptophyta > Magnoliopsida > Poales > Poaceae > Setaria > Setaria viridis. The sequence continues at coordinate 23,742,589 of NC_048264.2, read as the reverse complement.
CTCCTCCCCACTCTGATTAAATCAATCATGTTATGTCGTTCACCCTCCCTCACGAATCTGAAACACTTGATTTGTCCAGGTACCGGGGTTGCCCTCGCAGGAGTTTTCCTCTACTCGCAACTGAAGAGGCTTAAGCCCAAGGCAAAGGCTGCTTGATCGCATATATGGTCAGGTCTATCCAGTAGAACTGTCGAAGCCTTGCCATGCTGTTGGAGTGGCTAGTGAGTGCCGTAGTTTAGAATGATATTGAGAGAATCCCCTCTGGTTTGCTGTCAGTTAATGTGATCGTTTGCGATTTAACTACTAGCATTTTTGAACGGATCTGTTGATGTAATCAATAATTTTGCTGTGGTGCCATTTTTCTTGTGCTGTTTATATGCCTCTGAAACTGAGCTGCGTGGATGTTGCTCCAAGGTACCATTTTCGATCTAGTATAGTGCTAAATTAGTAAGATAGACAAAAAAAGAGTGGTGTAATGATTACATAATCGTGATCCTTTCGGCCAAAACTAATTCGCGTGGCCTGGGCACTGTGTGGTCACCTACTAAAAATTCAGCGTGAAAAAAGATTATCCTACCTATTCTATGCTTCTTGAGAAATAGTCATACATGTATCGAAAAGAAATAGACGGAAAATTCTACTCTGACTACTCTCCTAGTATAGCCGTCTTCGATGTCTCCATGGTCGTCAGCGTCATTGCCATTCTAGTCAAGGGGCTCTACGGCACAAATTAAGAACGCGACGGCCAAGACGAAGAAGAGCACGAAGGCGGCTGGAGGAGAAGAGGCCAGGACCGGGGAAGGGCTCGCCAAGACGACGATGCTGCACCAGCTGGGGGCGCCGGCGCTCTTCGGGCTCTGGCCCCTCTTCACCATGCACAACAAACAGGTGAGCTGACTGACAAAACTCCGACATGCCGTACGAAATTTCGGGAAGCAGCGTGTTGTTGAATCACAGTAGTTTTGATTTGTCGTGATGTTATCTGAAGACCATCTAGATGATCACATCGATTACCATTTACCAGCAATTACACGGCTTTTTTCTTTAACCGTTCCTGTAAACGCATGCATAGCAGGTTCTCAGGGTCTTCCCGTTCCCGATGAACGTCACGACAGCACAGTTTGCTCTTGGAACTGTCGTCGCTTTGCTCGTGTGGACAACTGGTGTTCTTAAAAGACCAAAGGTTTCTGTTGCACAGGTAAACATTTGTTTGTTTTTCATTTCCCCATTTGGTGAGCTTGCAGTAGTACGTGCACACATTATATCATTGCACCAAAACTTACCTCTGTTGCAATTATATATTATTCTTTTTTTTGAAAAGGAGATATATTATTATTCTTGTTTCCCAGCTTGCTGCTATCCTCCCCCTGGCCATTGTCCACACCATGGCCAGTCTTTCACAAACATGAGCCCTGGAAAGGTTGCGGTGTCGTTTACACATGTCGACAAGGCTCACAGGGAGCTGAAGCATTCCTTTCCGCTTCTCCTTTTCCGCGACGATCTCCTCCGTCAGGTGATTTTCATTTCCTGTCCAACATGTACTTTTGCCTAATAAAATATACGGTTGTTAACTTGCTATGATACAACTATCTGCAATATGATTAGATCAATTTTTTCCCCTTCTATTTGCTACCACTCATGAACGTCTTTATTGTTTTGCAGTTGCTTATTGCTTGGGTTGGATTGTGTCTTGTTCTAATTGTGACCTTCCAGTCAAGGAATGTGCTGAGGGTAACCGAAATACCGAATTATCAGTCTAGAACTTAGTTTCTTGAATAATCAACTAGGAATTCATCTGTTAATTACTCCCTCCATCTATATTCATAAGGCATGGCATGATTTGGCACGGTCTTCCAAATAACACTTTAACCATTCATTTACCTTATATTATATTGTTTATGGTTATAAACTTATAATCATTATATAGTATATTTGATTCTGAATCCAACCGTATAAAGTTTACATTATAAAAATAAAAGAGTTAATAGTAAAATTATTGATCAAAGATTGCAAAGTTTGAATCTTGGTATGTGTGTACGCTTTATAAATAAAAACGAAGGGAGCAATTCCTTAAGCAAGCATATATGTCTAAGGGTGCGTTTGGTTGGGCTGTATCTTTTGGAAAAGCTGCTGTGAGCTGTGGGCTGTGGAAAAACAGCTGTGAGAAAGCAGCTGTGGGAAAAGCAGAAGATCGTTTGGTTAGAGGAGCTGTGAAACTGTAGGCTGTGTAAAAAATACCTGTAATGCCCCTAAAGGTCTGTGAGTATGTTTATATGCAAATTGCTCGTAACAAAATAATGCGTTCACTAATTCAAATGTAAACCACTATTTTAGGAAGAAAAAATAAATTTTATATGTTTTTCATCCATTAAAGTAATTGGTCCACATAAATAGAACTATATCCATCAAAAAGTTCTATACAAGGATGCCATCCATCAAAAAGTTCTATACAAGGATGCCATCCCTCAACATTACTCTCCTCCTCTCGCACTAACCAAAGCATCAGCTATCCTAGTACGAATGGTATTCATGGTATCCTCATTCTCCACATCATCACTATCATCTCCTTGTGTTTGTCTCATACCACATGTATGTTGTACCAAGTAATCCTCATCATCATCACATCTCTTGAACTTCTTATCACACAAATTGCTATCACGAATAAAATTATGCAATGCAAGATAAGCCATAATGATATGTTTCTGAGTACGAGGTGAGAAACTTGGCATGTCCTTCAAAATACGTCACTTCTGCTTTAAGACTCCAAAAGACCTTTCAATGACATTACGAAGAGATGAATGTAAAAAATTGAACATCTCGTACTTTCCTTGAGGAGGCCCCGAACGATGCTGAAATTCTAGTATATGGAATGTGCTTCCTTTGAAAGGCGCAAGATACCCAATTCGGTTTGGGTAACTTGAGTCCACGAGATAATACTTTCCTACAAAATCAAGTTAGTAAGGTACACAATAATACAAATATTACTAATTTGTTGAAAGAACCATGTATACCTTTAGGAGGCATGGGAAATGAAGGAAAATTTACCAATGCATGATTGAGGATACGTGTGTCATGTGCAGAACCCGGCCACCCGGCAACCGCAAAGGTGAACCTCATATCAAAGTCACAAATATCTAGCACATTTTGAGATGTATATCCATGACGGCATGTGTGGTTAACCACTTCGTCCACTGGTACTACCACTTTGACATGCGAACCATCTATTGCTCCAATTGCGCCTTTAAAGTATGGCCAAAAACGGTCCTCTCTCCCCCTTTCATGCTCCGTAGAAAAAGTAGGATCTCTCGGCTTAATATTGTCCTTAGCTAACTTGCGCAAACATTTCAATACTTCATGAAACTTCATGTGAACTGTCCAAAGTGACCGTGTGAAACGATTTTCAGCTTGTGAAAAAGATTGTGGTCCTCCGACGATCCAGAAGAACATTGCCAATGACTCAATAGACGAAACATTGTTGGTTGAGGCCAATCCGTAAGTAGAGACTAGCAAATTATGAAGTTTATCGAAAATCTCGGTGCTCATCCGAAACATCTTATAAAAATATCTCGGACGTGACATACACCTCATCACTCATTGAATTCCAGTCCTGTATTCAGCTTTGTGCAAATACCGCTCAGTATACAAGTTGCCCATTTCTCCAATAGCACTAGCATGCTGTGCAAGTTCAGCTAGCAGTAGTAGTCCTTTTTGTCCTCCTTTAGCCACATCTCCCAATCTATCATCCATCTACATGAGATATTAGTACTAATACAACAAATATCTTGACAATACTAAATGAAAAAGCTCAACATAACACACTAATAGATAAATAATGTTTCAATATAGGGTAACAAATTATGGTTCAACATAGGGAAATTGTTGTCACATATGACAATAAAATAATTTGACAAACATGGAAACAAATCAGTGGCGCTTCATCATCTCCTTTTCTAGCTCCCTCTCAATCAAATCCAGTCTGCCTTTAGCTGTTTCTAGAGAGCTAAAGAGCTCCCTAAATTCAGGTTTAACAATTAGGGAAGCGACTGTGTGCATTAGAGTAGTTCCTTCTTGCACCCCATATTCTTTCACCATCTTCATAGTCTCTGTAATGGTAGGAACTAGGTTAGTTGGAGGAGCTGATGATGCTTCAACACTTGTGGAGATCCTCTCTGTAGCATTTTCTATCTTCAAACAAGTGGACTTGTACAAACGAAAGAATGGGCTCTTCTCATCCTTCTCTTCAACACCAATAGAGGTACCCTTGCGTTTCCTTTTTCCTAGGTTCACTGTCATATCCTTCTGCGTAGGTTTCACTACCTCATCCACATTCTCATCACTTGCCTCATCGGATGATATATCTCTAGGACAGGATGTAGAAGACCCAGTTACATGTGCCTTGCCAAACAAGATATGCAGGTCATCGAGAAACTTGGGTCCTTGTTTTCGAAACTTAATATGGTGGCATTTGATTTCTTTCTCACGATTGTTGCATCTCTACAATTAGAAAAAAAAAATTAGCAAGGGACACCATAACAAAGAATGGGAAGAATATAATTATCAAGAAACATAGTTCTTACAGCAAGGTGGGGTTGAAATGGCCGCAACAAGTCCTCAACGGTGGTCAGCGGGGGCTACAAAAGTGTAGATCTGATTTCGGGCCGCTGTGGACTAGGAAAGTCACCGGGCAAGGCCCGTATGCCCCTCGCACATGGTGGCATCATGCTAGCCTAGCCAAGCAACCTAGTGGGGGTGGTGGGTGGCACCACAGGTTGTACGGGCAGGACCGCTGAAGCGTCCCCACATCAGCGGAGACTAAATGTGATGCAAATATCAGTCCCAAGAGGCTGATAACATATTTATTCAACAGATATGTCAATTGCCGTACAACTCCTTAGGGAGTGGGCGTGAAAGCCACGCCACGATAAGAAGTAGATAAATAACAATGGCTAGCCAAGCGACTGCCAAAAGACAACACTCGGGACTACACGGCAGCAGAAGCATCTTGCGAAGGCCAACACCACAGGCAGCGTTGGGTGCGGACACAACCTCCTACTCAAAGTCCTCGGCGACGAAGTTCGGATCTTCCTCTGTAGCAATGAAGGAAGGGTGAGTACAGAGTCCAACCCCATCCACGGAGGTGGGATACAATCAAGAATATGCACAGGATATTAACAAGGATAAGGCTAAGGTTCATTTTGCCATAAAACTAGGTTTTCACACATGCAAGGGTTTATTTTCAAAGGAGTTTTCGCAAAGCTTTTCCTTTAGTAACCGAAACATTAAGTGGGGTTGATCCTCCACAAAGGATCCATATTTTATTGCTATCGGACTTCCCATCCGCCATAGCCCACGGCACAACTGCCGAACACTTCCAAAATCCAACACACGCCCTAAAAACCATCCATCTCCCGTGCTAGTTATGTGACCAAGCCGTAACTCGTCCAATGCCGTGGACACGGCTACCCGGATAGGTTTTAACTCTACAGACATTGTACACTTTTCCCACAAGTAGGGTACCGCAGCACGATCACCTTAGTGCCGGTGCGGATCCTAACAAAGCCATTACCCACCTTAGCTAAGACTGACTAGTCCACACGGAAGCGACCAAGGGGTTAACGACCTACCAACGAGATCTTAATCGGGACTGAAGTCACAAAGATCTTACCCCTTTTCCATGGGCTCCGTTGCTCACCAGCTCACCCGCAGACTAACAGTTTAGCTAGTGGGATTTACACTAAGCCGTTAATCTTTTCTTGGTTACCACAGTGATGTCGTTCCTCCTCTTGTCCCCGGTAACCTTTCTAACAGAAGGTGTGAAAGTCACACCTGCAGCTCTGCAGTCCCTGGTGAGGACCATATGTATATGCTGTTTTTTTTGCCATTGCGCCTTTCAGGTTCAGGCTGGCATGGTCAGTGTTGACACTTGACACTGCATGCTGTTCTCTCTTATGCGTGTAGGGTTTGAACACAAAAGAGATATACACGAGATTGATCTGATGCATTCTGCTTCCATTCTGCTCAAAGGACTGCCATCTGTTGGATTTATTTGTAACATGTGATATGTTTGTGTTATTGTAATAATAGGATTGGTCGATGTGTCTATGTTACGACTTGGAATTCGCCTAGTGATGCTAGCTATATTTTGGTGAACATGATCCTTGCAAGGGTGTGACGGTTGTATGTGCAATAGCGCTCATTGTGAAATCACTAGGGCTTATCGTAAAAGGAGAAAAGGTAATGCAATAATATATCTTTATTAAAAATTCAAAGAACATAGAGCATGCGTATTGAACATTGTCATGAATAAAGTAAAAACTAGCTGCTACGGAGTACTCTAGTACTATGAACACATAAACTAATTAAACTCCGACTATACAATAAGAAAATCTGAATAACTAGGCTAAACTAGTTCTTTGCCTCGCCGCCGCAGCCCATCTCGATGTCTCCCCGGCCGTCGGCGCCGTCCTCGCCGTCGTCGACGAACCGCTTCCAGTACCAGTGCTTCTTCCAGACGCCGGCCATGTCCTCGATGGGCACGCCCTTGGTCTCCGGCAGGAAGAAGGCGACGAAGAGCGTCATGACGACGACGCATGCGGCGAAGAAGAAGAAGAGCAGGAACTTGAGTCGGCAGAGCATGGGGAGGAAGGCCTGCGCGACGGCGAAGGTCATGAGCATGTTGACGGCGACGGTGATGCTCTGCCCCGCCGGCCGCACCTCCAGCGGCATCACCTCGCTGGGCACCAGCCACCCCAGGGGGCCCCACGACCACGCGAACCCCGCCACGTAGGCGCACATCACCACCACCACGGCCGCCGCGTACCCCGCCGGGATCGACGCCACGCCGCTCCACCCGAACTTGGCGCCGATGAGGGCGCCGACGGCCACCTGCCCGGCCAGCATCTGCGCGCCGCCCTCCAAGAACAGCGCGCGCCGCCCGAGGCGATCCACGGTGAACACGGACACGAGCGTGGCGGCGAGGTTGACGAGGCCGGTGATCACCGCCGACATGAGCGACGCGCCGCCGCCGAAGCCCAGCGTCTTGAACAGCACCGGCGCGTAGAACATGATCACGTTGATGCCCGTCAGCTGCTGGAACAGCGGGATCGCCACCGCCATCACCAGCTGCGGGCGGTTCTTGCGCCGGAGGATGTCGCGCCACGGGCTGGTCACGGCCCTCGACGCCTCGCCAGCGGCGACCAAGTCTTCGTACTCGGCGGCCACGTCGTCGGTGCCGCGCACGCGCCGCAGCATCCGCTTCGCCTCCTCGGGGCGGCCGCGCTCCAGGAGGGAGTTGGGCGTGTCCGGGAGGAACAGCGAGCCGACGGTGATGACGGCGGCGGGGACGGCGGCGAGCGCGAGGCTGAGGCGCCACCCCCACCCGCCGGCGATCCGGTCGGCGCCGTAGTTGATGAGGTTGGCGCAGAGGATGCCCAGCGTGATCATGAGCTGGAAGCCGTTGTTGAGCATGCCGCGCATCCGCGCCGGCGCCATCTCCGACAGGTACACCGGCACGCTCTGGTTGGCGAAGCCGACGCCGACGCCGAGCAGGACGCGGCCGAGGATGAGCATCGCCACGTTGGCGGCCCCGCCGTTGAGCGCGCAGCCGACGAGGAAGGTGGCGCCGCCGGCGAACATGGACCACTTGCGGCCGAAGCGGCGGGTGACGGAGGCCGCGAAGAGAGAGGAGACGAGCGCGGACACGTAGAGCGACGAGGTGAAGAGCGTCAGGAGCTGGCTGTCGAACTTGCAGTACTGGTCGCCGCCGCCCGCCGCCGCCAGCTGCTTCCGGTACACCGACGGGAAGAAGCGGAGGAGGAAGGGGTCCATGGAGGTCACGCCGCCGGAGATGCCGATGTCGTAGCCGAAGATGAGCCCGCCCGACGACGCCACCAGACTCGCCATGAACACGAACGGCGTCAGCTTGCCGGGGTAGTCCGGCCGCCCGCCGCCCGACGCGCTCGGCGCCACCACCGCGCCTACCGCCATTGCGACGTACGCAAGTACTCACTCGTAGACTGGACCGAAGACGATCAACGAGGACACAAGAACGCGACGCGATTGGTTTGTGATCACGAGTTGCAAGACGAGCTCATGGATTTGCGTTTGTTGTGGTTTGGAGGGAAGCCGTCGCGTGGATTTATTGAGCCGGGAACGAGCGAGGCTGCGACGATCATTCCGATCAGGATTCCGACGAGCGCGTGCAGACGTTCCTGCTCGGACTCGTAGAAGCGATTGGGAGTGGGCCTGAGCAATTGCACGTACGTGCGAATCCGTTCGGTTTGGACAGTAGTGTGTCGAGTTCTTTTTCCTATACGTGTCCGTACATCGGATATGTGCCCACGTGTCTGATTTGATCAATTAAGGTACCTTTTTTCTGTGCTCCGGTAATTTTCCATGGGACTGCGATCGCTTGACCTGCAAAGTGCGGAGCTGCTCACGGTGCAAGAAGTCATAAGCGTAGTGCTAGGACTCACACCCCACGCGCACAGAGCAAATCTTTTTAAATAACAACACAGACCAAATTGTGTGCATGCGAGCAGAGCGCCATTGTATGCATGCGAACAGTACAAGCTTCTTATCGTCACATAGAGCAAATCATGCCGTACTATTTACTTTTGTTCAATTTTCTTTGAGTGATTTTAACTTTCTCACTAAACTTCAGATTTCGAATCCGTTTCCACATTTATGTTCCTTATAATTTTATCTACGAAATGAGACCCACTTTCCATAGGTTTCCAAGTAATTTTATTTTTATCATCAACTTATGTGTAGTGCTAGTTATATTTACATTATATTTCGAGAACTAACAAGTTCGAGACCTAACAAGTTGTCTTATTTATCCGCATAAATTGGTGGATGAAAATATAGTAACCTATGTTGTGGTCCTGTAACTTGTATGTCTAGTAGCATATTTACTTATGTAAAGAACTTGTATACAATAATTAGTATCATTTCACGTAGAGAGCATGTGATAACTTTTATATTATTACAACTTACATACAGAAAATGGAACAGGTTATATAGGGGCAATAGAACAATTTATGTAGAGAGGAAGATGGCACAGTAGATACTCAAGATAGGTAAGAATTCTAGGTAAAATTTCTTTTTTAGCAATTTATGTATATAACTCGTTGGTAGATAGTTGCTACACTTAATATAGAACTAACTACTATATATTCAACATAAGTTGTCGGTATATTGAAACTATTTCAAAACATATGCATCATGGGTCTAGTTTTATAGATCTCATCGTAAGGAACGCAGTGGTGCAAATGGAATTGAAAACGAACATCTCACAAGAAAGTTATCACATTTTTAAAAATGTAAAACACATTAAAAAAGGCTCGTACAACGTGAGCCCAATCTCCTAACATGGGCCACAGCAGGCCACGCATGGACGCGTGTTACACGCGAGCACGACCTCGCGCGAGCAACTTTTTCCTTTTCCTTACCTTTTTTCAGTCCTTTCTATTTACTGCCCCCGCCGAAAGCCTTATATGTTGAATGAAGGCAGCCTTGGATGAATGTATATGAGAAAAACCGACGAGCACCAGTAGTGACAACCTTGCCATGGCTTCAAACACAGCACCTCCAGGGAGGGGAAGCGACGCCATTGGCACCGCCATTGCTCAATCTACGCAGTCTGGATTTTTACCTCGAAAGCACACATGGTCAGCAGGGGTGTGTAACACCCCGTGTTATTAAAGGCCTAAGAATGGTTATTAAGATGTTAATGGTGAAATTTTGATTAATAGAAGTATTGTGGGTCAAGTTCAAATTTGAGCCAAATTTGACCAAAAATTCAAATTAAAGATTCAAATTTGGATAAATTTGACAAAAATGTGGAATCAAGAGCTGAGGGTGTTTAGAAGTCAAACGAATCAAATTTGAGATCAAATTCAAGTCATAGGCATCTCAAATTTAGAATCAAAGTGGTTGACTTGATGTTACTATTCACCATCTGAAAAATGTCCAAGTCTGAAACAGTGACAGTCAGCCAACATGGAAATTGATTTCTGAAGGATTTTTCATCTAAGCTGTGTGATGTTTTGGACTACAATTGGACTTGGACCATCAGTGTGTAATTTGGAGGAGTTATTGTTTAGAGAATTCAAAGGATTCAAATTTTAAACGAGGCTCAAAATTTGCAAGTTGAACTGTCCTGGAATTTACTGACAAACTGAATGGCCTTGCCCTTTCAGCTCTAAAAAACAGTGATAGTTGGCCAACTTTAGCTCAGGATTGTGAAAAATTCTTTATGTAGATGTTAGACTTTAACATGCAAAATGGGATCTATAATACATAGTCAACAATGGACATTAGCTCTTTGACAAGAAAAGGTTGGTTTGAATATTTGACTTGAAGCTCAAATATGGAACCCAGTTGCTGCTCTAAGGTTTGTCTGACAAACTAAATTGCAAGTCCAGTGATCACTGACAGACTGAATGGCAGTTGCCTTTGCACTCTGAAAACAGTAATAAGTAGCCAAATTTGGCTCAAAGTCTGAAAATTTTCTACAAAAGAGTGTTGGCCAATAACCTGCAAAATGGATTGTAGAATCTATGGTTAACCAATGTCAGTAGCTATTGTACAAGAAAAAGGAGGTTTAAATATTTAAATGTGAGCTCAAAGTTTGAATTTTGTACTGACGGGAGTAACTGAAGAACAGGCTCAAAGGTTCAGTATGAGCTCGTGTTCTACCTAAAAATCAGAGATTTTTATCTGCAAATCTGTTGATCCTTGGGACAAAAGACCTATCTATCACTTATAGCTCTATACGTCAGCTACAAAAGTTGAAAAAGGTGTACAGCAAGTTGATATTCAATTTTGGAAGAATTTCAGTGGGCAAACTGCATCTCAAAGGGAGGAGCTGAACCGTGATCTGCAACTCTACTGGCCGACTCTCTTGCTTACAGTCGACGCAATCGCCTTCTTGCAGCCTCTCTTGCGGCGCCGCTTTAGTCCATCGCAACACGCGTCGTTTGCAAGCGCCAGCGCAGCATCTCATCAAGCAGCTGCTGTCAAGCCACGGAAAACCTTACCTCCTGCATAAATAGGCCAGAGGCGTCGACGAGCTCATCTCTTTCTCCTTTCTTCTGCCGCAAGAACACAGAGCTCCACCGCCGCCGTGCAATTTTGCAAGCTCAGCTCCTCCGCCGTCCAGTTTCTTTTGTCCATGGCTTCTCTGCAACACCACAAGCTTGAACACTGCATCAATCAACCACAAAATCAACCACCGCGCCAAGCTTGATTAATTCCATCTTGTTCACGCACGCAAGAACAGAACTTCGTCTCGCGTTCGATTTCGTGCGCTCTGCTGCCTTCCGCTTCGATTCCTTGTTTCCACAGCTCCTCCACCACTTAAAATCCACCCCACATCCTTCTCTTCTACAGCTCATCACCGTCGAGGCCGATTCCGCCGCCCTTCCCATCCGCCGGCTGCCATGACCACCCTCACGGTGAGCTTTTGCTCTGACCCGCTGGGCACCCACGGTCAAGGGTCGAGCAGCTGTGGCTTGACTCGGTGGCCCGCACGTCAGTGACCTCGGCTAGGTGGAGTTCGGATGAGAAAAGAAAGTCTCCAAGGGGGTTTTCTGGGAAAATGGTTTAGGTGTTTAGAAATTTGTTTTAAATTCAGTTTTTGTATTTAATTCATTTTAATTTGTAGAAATATCATAGTAAAACTAATTTTATTAGGTGTATTTTATTTTCATTTATGCATTAAAAATTCTTAAACCCTAGGAAAAGATAATAAAAATTAGGAATTTATTTAGTGCCTTTGTTTAAGGTATGTATATAAATACTTAACCTTTATAAAATGTATAAAATTTTGAATAATATTTTATTATTCAGAAATATTTATTAATACATAGAAGATTAGAAATTATTTATAATATTTTTCTAAATAAAAGAAAAGGCTTAAGTTAGGTTAGTAAGAAATTAAATTGCGGGTGAATATTTTATGGGCAGTTTAGTGTTGACTTGCAACTTTATCATGAAGATAAGTTGTATAGTCAGTGTGTCAAAAAGTTTTTGCATATCCTAACTGTGACTTGCATCATATCGTAGAACCTGAAGCTCCTGAAGTGGATTTTGTGAATTTATCTGAAGATTGTTAATCTTCAGGAGTTCGAGGAGGGTGTTGAAGTTGCTCCTTTTATTGAAGGGTTTTTTGCCCGAACTAACATTTTGTGACCCCAGGCAAGCCCCGGAGCATCTACACCTATCTAATTTGAAAAATTACTATTCATGTGTCCAAATTAATGGATTTATCTGAAGATCCTCAGGAGTTCAAAGAGGGTGTTGAAGTTGCTCCTTTTATTGAAGGGTTTTCCACAGGAACTAACATTTTGTGACCTAAAGCTTGCTTCGGAGCATCTACACCTATCTTATTTCAAAAATTACTATTCATGTGTCCAAATTAATGGTTATTTCCCTATTTATGCATCAGGTTTAGGAGTTGATTGAAACCTTACTTTTATAATCTGACCTTGTTTATTAAGGACATCTTTGCCACTATTCAAAATAATTAGTAAATATCCCATGCTTAGTAAAGTGTAGTCATGCTATCCCAATCCTTTCTGTAGTGCTCAGCAACCTAAGTGCTCAGCAACCTAAGGAAATGATCTATTGTGAAAATAGTGGACGAAAGCTTGGATGGAATCGAGAAAGAAGTCTTGAGTTCTGTAGTTCCATATACTCGGTTAATGAATTAAGGCCCGTTCGTTGTATTAACCTTTGATCAACTCATATTACCTGGTTGCTTACTGTTTATGGGACCAGCAAAGCCCGGTAGGTTAGTTGGCTCTTTGAGTGGAAATACCCTTACCCGTGCTTGGCGTGCAGTGGAAGGGCAGGTACGTAGACTGAAACTCACATGGAGATTAGGTCAGACGTTGGGTCCCATGTGGGGGTGCATCCCTAGGTTAGACGTTGGGTCCCATGTGGAGGTGCGTCCCTAGGTTTAGGTAATTATATTGGTAATTATATTTCCAGTCTTTGGATACGACTAATCGAAAGGTCATTGTGTGTAACCCGATCAATTGTGTATCTCCTGCAGGATGTAAATCGGTCCAGATCGCCACAATTCTCGGTTATGAATGCACTTGAATTAATATTGTATGATATTAGTTCCACTTGATTGATCAAAATATTTTTATTCCCCTAGTCTGGTTAGGTAAGAACTAATTGTGGTTAAAATCATAAAACTAAGGTACCATAAGTAGTAAGCTTTTCGCAAAATGTTGAGTCGTCCAGTACACTAAAAGGCTATCATACTCATTGGAACTTTATTTTAGTTTATTTATACTGGTTAGAGAGTCAGTCTGGCTGAGTACCTTCGTACTCAGAGGATCCTATGTTGTTGTTTTCAAACATGTAGTAGCAATCTACCGAAGAGGAAGGTCCTGAAGAATTAGGGTATTTTTCGGGTCTCATAATGCCCTAGTGTTGAACCTAATTGTTTAATTACTTTACTTCCCAGACTTATACTTATTTAAATTTGAAACTCTTAGAATGGTTTAACTACTTTAAGTTTATTTTGATCTATGGTTTGTAATAATTTGTACCTTTAAAATGTTTGTTGATGCTTTCCCATCGTGGAAGCGATCCTGATGTATGGCAAAGATTCAAGTCGTGGATGATTCGAGGCGTCCTGAGGACACTCAACGGACTACCGGATTTAAACTGTTTTAAGTGTGTTTTGGATAATTGCTGTTCCAATAGCGATTAGGCACACTTAAGCCAGTTTAAGTCGGACGGTTCCACCACAGCGCGACACCTTCACAACACACATAAACATTCAATTTAACATGGTGAAAATTTAGAGATGATAAGAGACTACGGAATTTTTCTTGGTGTGGCTACACCCGACACGTATAACCTAGCTCCACCCCTGATGGTAAGAGGAGGGAGGGGCAGAGGGGTAAATGATTGATGCCTCCTAGGAGGTAAACGGCGCCTGAGGATGTAGTCATCAACAACCGGCAAACGGGTAAGGCTTTCGCCTACGCCCTTTTTCTAAGCAAGCCACCATGATGCATGAGGGGGCACCACCGGCCGTGGGCACCGAACCCACGTGCCGCTACCACACAACGAGCTGGGGTCGAAATGGCCGCAACAAGTCCTCAACGGTGGTCAGCGGGGGCTACAAAAGTGTAGATCTGATTTCGGGCCGCTGTGGACTAGGAAAGTCACCGAGCAAGGCCCGTATGCCCCTCGCACATGGTGGCATCATGCTAGCCTAGCCAAGCAACCTAGTGGGGGGTGGTGGGTGGCACCACAGGTTGTACGGGCAGGACCGCTGAAGCGTCCCCACATCAGCGGAGACTAAATGTGATGCAAATATCAGTCCCAAGAGGCTGATAACATATTTATTCAACAGATATGTCAATTGCCGTACAACTCCTTAGGGAGTGGGCGTGAAAGCCACGCCACGATAAGAAGTAGATAAATAACAATGGCTAGCCAAGCGACTGCCAAAAGACAACACTCGGGACTACACGGCAGCAGAAGCATCTTGCGAAGGCCAACACCACAGGCAGCGTTGGGTGCGGACACAACCTCCTACTCAAAGTCCTCGGCGACGAAGTTCGGATCTTCCTCTGTAGCAATGAAGGAAGGGTGAGTACAGAGTCCAACCCCATCCACGGAGGTGGGATACAATCAAGAATATGCACAGGATATTAACAAGGATAAGGCTAAGGTTCATTTTGCCATAAAACTAGGTTTTCACACATGCAAGGGTTTATTTTCAAAGGAGTTTTCGCAAAGCTTTTCCTTTAGTAACCGAAACATTAAGTGGGGTTGATCCTCCACAAAGGATCCATATTTTATTGCTATCGGACTTCCCATCCGCCATAGCCCACGGCACAACTGCCGAACACTTCCAAAATCCAACACACGCCCTAAAAACCATCCATCTCCCGTGCTAGTTATGTGACCAAGCCGTAACTCGTCCAATGCCGTGGACACGGCTACCCGGATAGGTTTTAACTCTACAGACATTGTACACTTTTCCCACAAGTAGGGTACCGCAGCACGATCACCTTAGTGCCGGTGCGGATCCTAACAAAGCCATTACCCACCTTAGCTAAGACTGACTAGTCCACACGGAAGCGACCAAGGGGTTAACGACCTACCAACGAGATCTTAATCGGGACTGAAGTCACAAAGATCTTACCCCTTTTCCATGGGCTCCGTTGCTCACCAGCTCACCCGCAGACTAACAGTTTAGCTAGTGGGATTTACACTAAGCCGTTAATCTTTTCTTGGTTACCACAGTGATGTCGTTCCTCCTCTTGTCCCCGGTAACCTTTCTAACAGAAGGTGTGAAAGTCACACCTGCAGCTCTGCAGTCCCTGGTGAGGACCATATGTATATGCTGTTTTTTTTGCCATTGCGCCTTTCAGGTTCAGGCTGGCATGGTCAGTGTTGACACTTGACACTGCATGCTGTTCTCTCTTATGCGTGTAGGGTTTGAACACAAAAGAGATATACACGAGATTGATCTGATGCATTCTGCTTCCATTCTGCTCAAAGGACTGCCATCTGTTGGATTTATTTGTAACATGTGATATGTTTGTGTTATTGTAATAATAGGATTGGTCGATGTGTCTATGTTACGACTTGGAATTCGCCTAGTGATGCTAGCTATATTTTGGTGAACATGATCCTTGCAAGGGTGTGACGGTTGTATGTGCAATAGCGCTCATTGTGAAATCACTAGGGCTTATCGTAAAAGGAGAAAAGGTAATGCAATAATATATCTTTATTAAAAATTCAAAGAACATAGAGCATGCGTATTGAACATTGTCATGAATAAAGTAAAAACTAGCTGCTACGGAGTACTCTAGTACTATGAACACATAAACTAATTAAACTCCGACTATACAATAAGAAAATCTGAATAACTAGGCTAAACTAGTTCTTTGCCTCGCCGCCGCAGCCCATCTCGATGTCTCCCCGGCCGTCGGCGCCGTCCTCGCCGTCGTCGACGAACCGCTTCCAGTACCAGTGCTTCTTCCAGACGCCGGCCATGTCCTCGATGGGCACGCCCTTGGTCTCCGGCAGGAAGAAGGCGACGAAGAGCGTCATGACGACGACGCATGCGGCGAAGAAGAAGAAGAGCAGGAACTTGAGTCGGCAGAGCATGGGGAGGAAGGCCTGCGCGACGGCGAAGGTCATGAGCATGTTGACGGCGACGGTGATGCTCTGCCCCGCCGGCCGCACCTCCAGCGGCATCACCTCGCTGGGCACCAGCCACCCCAGGGGGCCCCACGACCACGCGAACCCCGCCACGTAGGCGCACATCACCACCACCACGGCCGCCGCGTACCCCGCCGGGATCGACGCCACGCCGCTCCACCCGAACTTGGCGCCGATGAGGGCGCCGACGGCCACCTGCCCGGCCAGCATCTGCGCGCCGCCCTCCAAGAACAGCGCGCGCCGCCCGAGGCGATCCACGGTGAACACGGACACGAGCGTGGCGGCGAGGTTGACGAGGCCGGTGATCACCGCCGACATGAGCGACGCGCCGCCGCCGAAGCCCAGCGTCTTGAACAGCACCGGCGCGTAGAACATGATCACGTTGATGCCCGTCAGCTGCTGGAACAGCGGGATCGCCACCGCCATCACCAGCTGCGGGCGGTTCTTGCGCCGGAGGATGTCGCGCCACGGGCTGGTCACGGCCCTCGACGCCTCGCCAGCGGCGACCAAGTCTTCGTACTCGGCGGCCACGTCGTCGGTGCCGCGCACGCGCCGCAGCATCCGCTTCGCCTCCTCGGGGCGGCCGCGCTCCAGGAGGGAGTTGGGCGTGTCCGGGAGGAACAGCGAGCCGACGGTGATGACGGCGGCGGGGACGGCGGCGAGCGCGAGGCTGAGGCGCCACCCCCACCCGCCGGCGATCCGGTCGGCGCCGTAGTTGATGAGGTTGGCGCAGAGGATGCCCAGCGTGATCATGAGCTGGAAGCCGTTGTTGAGCATGCCGCGCATCCGCGCCGGCGCCATCTCCGACAGGTACACCGGCACGCTCTGGTTGGCGAAGCCGACGCCGACGCCGAGCAGGACGCGGCCGAGGATGAGCATCGCCACGTTGGCGGCCCCGCCGTTGAGCGCGCAGCCGACGAGGAAGGTGGCGCCGCCGGCGAACATGGACCACTTGCGGCCGAAGCGGCGGGTGACGGAGGCCGCGAAGAGAGAGGAGACGAGCGCGGACACGTAGAGCGACGAGGTGAAGAGCGTCAGGAGCTGGCTGTCGAACTTGCAGTACTGGTCGCCGCCGCCCGCCGCCGCCAGCTGCTTCCGGTACACCGACGGGAAGAAGCGGAGGAGGAAGGGGTCCATGGAGGTCACGCCGCCGGAGATGCCGATGTCGTAGCCGAAGATGAGCCCGCCCGACGACGCCACCAGACTCGCCATGAACACGAACGGCGTCAGCTTGCCGGGGTAGTCCGGCCGCCCGCCGCCCGACGCGCTCGGCGCCACCACCGCGCCTACCGCCATTGCGACGTACGCAAGTACTCACTCGTAGACTGGACCGAAGACGATCAACGAGGACACAAGAACGCGACGCGATTGGTTTGTGATCACGAGTTGCAAGACGAGCTCATGGATTTGCGTTTGTTGTGGTTTGGAGGGAAGCCGTCGCGTGGATTTATTGAGCCGGGAACGAGCGAGGCTGCGACGATCATTCCGATCAGGATTCCGACGAGCGCGTGCAGACGTTCCTGCTCGGACTCGTAGAAGCGATTGGGAGTGGGCCTGAGCAATTGCACGTACGTGCGAATCCGTTCGGTTTGGACAGTAGTGTGTCGAGTTCTTTTTCCTATACGTGTCCGTACATCGGATATGTGCCCACGTGTCTGATTTGATCAATTAAGGTACCTTTTTTCTGTGCTCCGGTAATTTTCCATGGGACTGCGATCGCTTGACCTGCAAAGTGCGGAGCTGCTCACGGTGCAAGAAGTCATAAGCGTAGTGCTAGGACTCACACCCCACGCGCACAGAGCAAATCTTTTTAAATAACAACACAGACCAAATTGTGTGCATGCGAGCAGAGCGCCATTGTATGCATGCGAACAGTACAAGCTTCTTATCGTCACATAGAGCAAATCATGCCGTACTATTTACTTTTGTTCAATTTTCTTTGAGTGATTTTAACTTTCTCACTAAACTTCAGATTTCGAATCCGTTTCCACATTTATGTTCCTTATAATTTTATCTACGAAATGAGACCCACTTTCCATAGGTTTCCAAGTAATTTTATTTTTATCATCAACTTATGTGTAGTGCTAGTTATATTTACATTATATTTCGAGAACTAACAAGTTCGAGACCTAACAAGTTGTCTTATTTATCCGCATAAATTGGTGGATGAAAATATAGTAACCTATGTTGTGGTCCTGTAACTTGTATGTCTAGTAGCATATTTACTTATGTAAAGAACTTGTATACAATAATTAGTATCATTTCACGTAGAGAGCATGTGATAACTTTTATATTATTACAACTTACATACAGAAAATGGAACAGGTTATATAGGGGCAATAGAACAATTTATGTAGAGAGGAAGATGGCACAGTAGATACTCAAGATAGGTAAGAATTCTAGGTAAAATTTCTTTTTTAGCAATTTATGTATATAACTCGTTGGTAGATAGTTGCTACACTTAATATAGAACTAACTACTATATATTCAACATAAGTTGTCGGTATATTGAAACTATTTCAAAACATATGCATCATGGGTCTAGTTTTATAGATCTCATCGTAAGGAACGCAGTGGTGCAAATGGAATTGAAAACGAACATCTCACAAGAAAGTTATCACATTTTTAAAAATGTAAAACACATTAAAAAAGGCTCGTACAACGTGAGCCCAATCTCCTAACATGGGCCACAGCAGGCCACGCATGGACGCGTGTTACACGCGAGCACGACCTCGCGCGAGCAACTTTTTCCTTTTCCTTACCTTTTTTCAGTCCTTTCTATTTACTGCCCCCGCCGAAAGCCTTATATGTTGAATGAAGGCAGCCTTGGATGAATGTATATGAGAAAAACCGACGAGCACCAGTAGTGACAACCTTGCCATGGCTTCAAACACAGCACCTCCAGGGAGGGGAAGCGACGCCATTGGCACCGCCATTGCTCAATCTACGCAGTCTGGATTTTTACCTCGAAAGCACACATGGTCAGCAGGGGTGTGTAACACCCCGTGTTATTAAAGGCCTAAGAATGGTTATTAAGATGTTAATGGTGAAATTTTGATTAATAGAAGTATTGTGGGTCAAGTTCAAATTTGAGCCAAATTTGACCAAAAATTCAAATTAAAGATTCAAATTTGGATAAATTTGACAAAAATGTGGAATCAAGAGCTGAGGGTGTTTAGAAGTCAAACGAATCAAATTTGAGATCAAATTCAAGTCATAGGCATCTCAAATTTAGAATCAAAGTGGTTGACTTGATGTTACTATTCACCATCTGAAAAATGTCCAAGTCTGAAACAGTGACAGTCAGCCAACATGGAAATTGATTTCTGAAGGATTTTTCATCTAAGCTGTGTGATGTTTTGGACTACAATTGGACTTGGACCATCAGTGTGTAATTTGGAGGAGTTATTGTTTAGAGAATTCAAAGGATTCAAATTTTAAACGAGGCTCAAAATTTGCAAGTTGAACTGTCCTGGAATTTACTGACAAACTGAATGGCCTTGCCCTTTCAGCTCTAAAAAACAGTGATAGTTGGCCAACTTTAGCTCAGGATTGTGAAAAATTCTTTATGTAGATGTTAGACTTTAACATGCAAAATGGGATCTATAATACATAGTCAACAATGGACATTAGCTCTTTGACAAGAAAAGGTTGGTTTGAATATTTGACTTGAAGCTCAAATATGGAACCCAGTTGCTGCTCTAAGGTTTGTCTGACAAACTAAATTGCAAGTCCAGTGATCACTGACAGACTGAATGGCAGTTGCCTTTGCACTCTGAAAACAGTAATAAGTAGCCAAATTTGGCTCAAAGTCTGAAAATTTTCTACAAAAGAGTGTTGGCCAATAACCTGCAAAATGGATTGTAGAATCTATGGTTTTTTTTTTGAAGAAACAGGAGGGTGACCCCTACTGAATATATTAAGTAGTTAAACAAGTACAAAACAAAACGAAGCAAATAAACAAAGACTAAAACAGAGGGAGGAGAGGGAGAGAAAGGAGTTCAAACAGCAAGTTACAAAGCGTCTACCCAGTCTAACGTAGGGAGCTGCAAATGGGTCCTAGCCCTATGAAGAGCTACCAGACGAAAATCTGAAACAAATTTCCTTTTGACGTCCCTGATCGTCGGAGCCAAATTATTGAAAGTCCAATCATTTCTGATTGTCCAGATACTCCAAGTCATGAGAATTATGATTTCCATAAAGAAAGGTAAATGTGGCTGTCTTCGAATACTATTGAAAATGGAGGTGGCCGATCTGGTGGAAGGGTAAGTGATGCCAACCGAGCGCCAACAGGCCTTAGCAAAATTGCATCGCAGGAAGAGATGTGTTGCTGTCTCACGTTTCTGTAGGATGCACATTTCGCAAGTTGTGGATTCCAAAACCATGGACCTCCTGCTTAGGACATCTTTGGTATTAACTCTGTCTTTGATAAGTAACCAAAAGAAAACTTTGTGCTTGTTTTGACATTTGGATCTCCATAGCCAACTGTGAATCGGGTGAGCTCCTCTTTCTCCAATGAGGGTTTTGTATGTCTTGGAAGCTGAAAAGATAGGATTACCCCAGTTGTAAACCCATAGGTCTTGAGGCTGTGGATTGTCAATCTGTTGTAAGAATTCTTGTAATTGTGCAAACTATCCATGTGCCTCTGCTGACAAAGGAAGATGCACTGTATTGAGCAAATGGCCTTGTAAAACCTCCTTGAGTGTGATTCTTTCATCTTTTGCAAAGGAAGCTAGGTGTGGAAGATCACGTGATAGGAGATGATTGTTCCAAGTGTCCTTCTAGAACAAAATTGTACTACCATCCGAAACTCTGGCAGAAGCTATCCCCTTGTATAGGTCAATGAGTTTCACTATGTCTCGCCACCAGAAGGAACCTTTCCTACGCCCTCCAGGGAGGTTACCATGTTGATAATAAATTTCCCAAAGAAGTTGTACCCAGGGAGTATCTACTTTAGAGAAAAATTTATGCAGGAATTTGAGCAGGAGGGCTTCATTTTGAGTGTTGATGTTGATGACCCCCAAACCCCCTTGTTTCTTGGGCAGGCACACCAAAGGCCAAGCCGCTTTAGATGGTTTCCTAGATGTCAAATCCGAACCTCGCCAAAGGCAGTGCTTTCTAAATTTATCAATCTGGGCAGTGACCCCTTTTGGAAGCTTGAAGGTGGCCATGTGAAACATTACCGTTGATGTTAAGACCGAATTGACAAGTTGTAACTTTCCTCCTTGAGATAACATGGTAGAAATACCACCCAACTTCCTTTCTACCTTCTTAATAACGGGAAGAAAATCCTCAATCTTCGGTTTGGTCATTCCCAGGGGCAGGCCAAGATAGGTAAAGGGGAGGGAGCCAGCTTGACAATTGAGCAAGTTAGCAAGGTCATGCAGGGTTTCTGGACTTGTGTTGATGGGGACCATAACTGTTTTAGCAAAGTTGACCTTCAGGCCAGTGGATTCTGCAAACATGTCTAGGACGGATTTTAAGTGTAGGAGTTGACTTTGATCTGCTTCCATGATTAACAGGGTGTCGTCTGCATATTGAATAACTGGAAAATCCGTGCCCGCCCCGTTTTCAATGGGTAGTCTGATCATTCCTTCATCTTTGGCTTTGTTGAGAATGGACTGCAGGAGGTCTGCCACTAACACAAAGAGGAGCGGGGAAAGTGGATCACCTTGTCTGACTCCCCTTTTGCAATGGAAAACTTTCCCAGGTACCCCATTCAAAATCACCGAAGAAGTTCCTGAGGTAAGAATACTTTCAATCCATTTAATCCATCTGTTCCCGAAACCTTTATGCTTTAGGATTTCCAATATTGCCCGATGCTCTATTTTATCAAAGGCCTTTTCAAAATCCAATTTAAGAATGACAAGGTCCTTCCTAGAGGCTTTACAGATGTGTAAGAACTCAAAAGCCCAAGCCAGGCAATCCTGAATGCTTCTAGACTTGATGAAGCCATATTGGTTTTTATGAACCAGCCTTGGGATGACCTTCTGAAGTCTCTCAGCTAGAATTTTGGTGAGGAGCTTGATTGTTGAGTTAAGGAGAGATATTGGTCTGAAGTCCCCCACCTCCAAGGGACAGTCCTTTTTCGGAATGAGAGTGATATATGAAGAATTGATACTCCTCACACATACTTCCCCATCATAAAAGGCATCGCAAAGAGAGTAGAAATCATGAGCTATCAGATGCCAGCATTTCTTTAAAAATTCACCATTAAAACCATCTGGACCAGGGGATTTGTTGGCAGGTAAATCCTTAATAATACGATCAATTTCTTGTCTTGAGAAGGGTGCTTCTAAAAGATCCAGGTGATCTGAGGGAGTTAGAAGAGATTGGAGATCAAAGTACATGTGAGAGAAATTGCTTCTTCCCATTCTGTCTCTGAAGGCTTCCCACAGCAAGGTGGCTTTGGCGTGGTGATCCTTGATTTGCTGACCATTTTGATCTTGCAGGCAGGCAATATGATTGAGTTTATTTCTAAAAGAGGCTCTTGCATGAAAGAAGCGAGTACTTTCATCTCCCAGTTTAACCCAATTGATAGAGCTTCTCTGCTTCCAGTAAATCTTCTGTTGTTGTAAAAGAGAGGTCAAATGTGATGAAATTACGACCCTGAAATTCCATTCATCCAAAGATAGGTCTCTGAATTCTTCCATGACATCAAGGAAGAGAAGCACATCTTTGGTATTTTGAATAGTTTTAGCTAAACTTTGTAGATTTGATTTCCAAGATCTTAGTTCCTTTCTTAGATTCTTGAACTTAGCTCCAATGATCCTAGCCTTGTCACTGTAAGGGGGATCGTAGTTCCATCCCCTTTGCAAGAGTTCTGGGAATTGCTCATGATGCAACCAATAGTTTTCAAATTGGAACAGTTGGGGTACTGGCATGTGGTTTGAATCCGAAATTACACATGGGTTATGCTCTGGAGAGGATAGAGGCGCTGGTATTGGGGTATTTGGAGATCCAGGATGAGGAAGAGAAAAACCAGTCTAATCTCTCCAGAAGGGGACTGACTTGTTTGTTAGTCCAGGTGTATTTCCCTCCTTTTAACCGAATTTCATTCAGACTTAGACGGCTGATGGCGTCGTTGAAGAGGAACATGTCTTGGAGATTACCCCCTGGCTTGTTTCTGTTCTCTGGCCTTCTCAAAAGATTGAAATCCCCCACAACTAACCAACGTTCCTCATCGGGCATGTCAATTCGTTTGAACCACCTTAAAAACTCAAATTTTCCTTCTGGGGTACATGGTGCGTAGATGTTTGTTATAATCCAGGAATCCCCGGAGGACTTGCAATGGAACTCGATGGACTGAGCAAATCTATTTTGAAAAAGAGGTTCACCTCTGAGTTTATCGTTGTTCCAAATGACCAACAGACCTCCTGAATTCCCATTTGACGGAACGAAATCGTACTGGTTAAATTTTGAGCAGCAGAAGTTCTTAAGATAGGCTTTAGAGAAAGAGTCTCTTTTAGTTTCTTGTAAGCAAATAATATCAGACTTAGATTCAGCTATTTTGCTTCTGATAGCATTCCATCTAGTCACAGAGTTGATACCCCTCACATTCCAAGACAAAATATTCCAAGATCTTTTAGCAGTCATTTAAACGAAGAGGTGAGTCATCTGTGCCTTTACGCCTAGCTTAGTGAAGCATAGGAGGCAATAAGCAAAAGGAGTATAAAAAAGGCACCACTGATGAACAAAAGTCTGAAGCAGATATAGCCCAAAATCTGTCAAAGAACAAATCCGACCACTAGCAAGAGGAGCCATAAAAGGTTCAAGGGATAACATAACAAAGTTCATTAGAGAGGCACTAATCAAGCGGCTCCAAAGAAAACCCCAGTAATCAACAAAAGACAAGTTCAATTTAGCAGCTTCGGGTCGCCTTATGCGCCAGTAGAACTATTGGACGAGACTTCTGACAGGGCCTCATTCCCCTTGCTGGAAGCTTCAGTGCGTCTTCCGTCCATCATCTTCCCGATTGGCATCTGAGATCAAGGGTTGGAGAGCAACTTTCTCGGGCATACCTTGGATCTGTCGAGCGCACAAACCTTTGTTCCTAAGCTCTGAATGACTTCAGCGTTGATTGTTGGCGGGCAAGCATTGCAAGCTAAGCAGGTATTGTCCTGGCAAGAAGATCTGCGGAAGCCTTTGTTCTTAGCTTTGATGCGGTCACTCCTTCTAACCGAGGATTCACACTCCGGTGTGGCCTTTGTACCCAATCGGATTCTGGCTCTTTTGTGTGTCCTTGCTCCCTTCATTTCAGCTTCATCTGTCTTGCTAATTCCAGGGGTCGAAGTTCCCACCTCTTCCTGAGGGAGCGAGCAGATGAGGGGGCTAGAGCTTGGACATTTCAAAGGTATTGCGAAGGCCATCATAGCTGTTGAGTTGGAGCACGAGAGCAAAAATTCCCAGGTCTTGGAGGCCAGAAACTGCTTGGCCCAGTTAAAGTGTTCTGGAGACATGAGCATGTTGATGAAGAAAGCAGCCCAATCAGAAGGTATCTGGGTCACCTGCTCAGGACAGCCAACAGGAGAGAAATGTTGGGCCCAAAGTCTGAAAATATTGGGGTTCAGGCAAGACCTTCGTTTTTCCATATTAAAATCATTGGGTAGGGAAAGGCAGTCTGGTAAAAGCGAGGACATTCTGTCCTTGACATTCTTGGGCAGGTGGTTGTGGTTCACATGCTGGTCTTGAGTGAAGACCATATTTATGTTGAGGTTAACGAACATATGACCCTCCTGGGCCACGTTCTGACCGAAGATCACTTCCTCCTGAATAGGAGCTGGCAGCCCAAGGACCACCTCCTGGACATCCTGGTTCCCTTCCTGAGCCCCCATTTGGACCAAGTTTCCCTGTTGAGCCCCCAAATGCTGTGCATGAAAATCCAAAGGCTGACCCATTTGTTGGGGGGGTGGTGCAATGGGATCTTGCACTATTGCTTGGGGTAATCCCTCATTGAAGACAACCATAGGTAGCAGTGGAGCATCCAGGTCAGGGGATGGAGAAGCCTGAAGCGATGGAGACAAGTGAAGGTGAAGATCCAGTTCCATTTGCGGCTCTTCTTCCTGGTGTATTGCCTGAGCTTCCTCCAAAAGAATATCTAACATGACTTCATCATCTATTTCTTCCTCTTCACCTATTTCATCCATGAGTTCATCTTCCTGATTGTTCTGATTGTCCTGTATTGGGTTGTCATTCAGATCAGGAATACCCTCATCCTGATGAAAGGCTGGGTTCTGAAAGTCACCGAGCTGATTTGGTGGAGCTTGAGGCTGGATGCCTGGAAGCACAAAATTGTCATCTAGCCCACCTGGGGGTATATCCTCATCCTGCAGTAGACCCCCCAACAAATTCTGCTATAAAATTTCACATTGAACCGTGTACGAGACCCCTTCGAAATCATCTCCCTTAGATAAGATAAGATAATGCGGTATATCAATGAGCTCCGTCACTCTTGCTTTTATAATTATTCTTGCCAGCACATTATCTTTTTGCCAAAGGATCATTCTGCCAAAGGACCGGATGGCAACTTCAATTTCACGGATTGAGCAGCTATCCAGAGGAAACCCAATGAGCATTAACCAGCATTCTCTGTTGAAATTAACCCTTCTAGCATTAGCAGCTCTGTTGTGCTGTACAAAAGAAAAGGCGAACCCATTGCGGAAATGGGGACTTTGGGCAATCAAGGCATCTCTATCTGACGGTCGACCCAGCCGAACGTAAGCTTGCCCCCTTCCAAAAGGACAACGCTGGATATCTAGAACCTCTAGACCCAAATCATGTTCCAAGAACTGCAAGATGACATTGCGCAGAGGACCAAAGAGGATCTCACCAGGGGGAAGATTTGTCACAGTGACAATTGCCAGATTCTCATTTCTTGGAGTCGCCCGGGGGATAACAACCCTAGCAAACTGTTGGCAGCCTTGAATGATGACCCTATTGAAACCGGCGAGCATCATCGGCTGAGGGTCTACATTGAGAAAAGCCATGGGTGCTGGGGGGAGTGACAGTGGGTGGTAGGTGTGGAGGTTCACTGAGGTTGGGGAGAGCTGTCGCAAAGGGGGGGACCCAACGAAGACGAAGGGGTCAGAGCAGGAGCGACGGTTGCGATGCCAGCCGGGGGGGGGCAAAAGGTTGGGCGGGTGAAGTGGGCCGCTGGCCTGAAGATGGGCCGGCCTTGAACCAGGTGAGATGGCAATCAGAGGGCCAGTCACCAGCTGAGAGGCTTGGGGAAAAAGCGCAGCCGAACCACAACGTTTAATGAAGCTTTGGAGATCGTGGTAAAGTTTGCAGTCATTACGGGTGTGACCCTTCTTTTTACAGTGCCAGCAACAGATACGGTTGACACAGGAGGATCTTTGGTGGTTGGGAGATAGGCATCGGGAACACATGAGATCTCTGCTTCCAGCTAAGGCAGAGCTAAAGATCCTAGAAGCTATCGGCCAACAGGCTACGGCCGACCTATTTTCCAGCAACCTTGACCGATTTGAATTTGGAAAAACTAGACGTTGGAACACTGAAGGCCTGGCTTTCTTAGGGGCTAAAAAAGAAGGTCTAGGATTAAACTTGGCGCCACCAAGAGAGACCGAATTGCGATGGATTGATCGACGTCTGAGGGGGACCAAATTGGCACCAGAGAGAGGAACAGTGTTACCCGAATTCATCTTAACAACATCCACAAAAGACCGAGAAGAACCAGAAGAAAGATGAGCTTTTGATGCCAAAGAAGGCGAACTGTCAGCACGAAAATCCTTAACTGCTTGAGAAGAGCTTCCATTAGATCGATGACCAGAGAAAGCTTGAGTCATCTTACCATAACTAGCAGCATTCTTGAATTCAACATTCCAAAAGCTATTAGAGTTCAAGTTCGACTCATCAGATATAAGAGAAACTGCTTTTCCTTTTCTGGGGCGCACAAGCTCCCAGTGATAAGCAGATCCAGAATATTTCTTGGCAAAGGTGTATGCATGCGCTAAACCGGAGGAATTGTTGAAGAAAAACCCAACATGAAAACCATCACAAGAAAAATCCTTGAGATCCAGACAAAGAAAGCCAACATGTTTGGAGGACACATGAAACTTGTAAACTTGTTGATCCAGGTGAGAAACATGAAGACCAGAAGCATGCCCGCCAAGAACTGCTTGAAGGCAATGACTCACAGAAGCCGGAGTCAATCTGAAGTTGTTCCTGCTGAAAGCTATCACCAGAGAAAAACCTTGCTGCTGAGAAGACGGAGGATGAACCACTTGGGATCCGAGCAGATCTCTCACCTTAGCAGCGAAGGCAATGCCATGACTCTGCACAAACTTGAAAGAAGCCATGGGATCTTACCCAAAATGAACCAGGAGAAGGGGGAAAACACCAGCCAAAGGGAGGCAGGCCACTAGGGATGATGAAAGACCCACGAGCCGGGCGACCGTCGTCGGAGAAGTGGACGTCGGGACCGGGGTGGTCACCGACGGGAAGCTCCCAGCGCCCTCCGGATATCAACTGTTGTAACAGTTGTCCACCGTAGAATCTATGGTTAACCAATGTCAGTAGCTATTGTACAAGAAAAAGGAGGTTTAAATATTTAAATGTGAGCTCAAAGTTTGAACTTTGTATTGACGGGAGTAACTGAAGAACAGGCTCAAAGGTTCAGTATGAGCTCGTGTTCTGCCTAAAAATCAGAGATTTTTATCTGCAAATCTGTTGATCCTTGGGACAAAAGACCTATCTATCACTTATAGCTCTATACATCAGCTACAAAAGTTGAAAAAGGTGTACAGCAAGTTGATATTCAGTTTTGGAAGAATTTCAGTGGGCAAACTGCATCTCAAAGGGAGGAGCTGAACCTTGATCTGCAAGTCTGCTGGCCGCCTCTCTTGCTTACGGTCGACGCAATCGCCTCCTTGCCGCCTCTCTTGCGGCGCCGCTTTAGTCCATCGCAACACGTGTCGTTTGCAAGCGCCAGCGCAGCACCTCATCAAGCAGCTGCTGTCAAGCCACGGAAAACCTTACCTCCTGCGTATAAATAGGCCAGAGGCGTCAACGAGCTCATCTCTTTCTCCTTTCTTCTGCCGCAAGAACACCGAGCTCCACCAGTCCACCGCCACCGTGCAATTTTGCAAGCTCAGCTCCTCCGCCGTCCAGTTTCTTTTGTCCATGGCTTCTCTGCAACACCACAAGCTTGAACACTGCATCAATCAACCACAAAATCAACCGCCGCGCCAAGCTTGATTAATTCCATCTTGTTCACGCACGCAAGAACAGAACTTCATCTCGCGTTCAATTCCGTGCGCTCTGCTGCCTTCCGCTTCGATTCCTTGTTTCCACAGTTCCTCCACCACTTAAAATCCACCCCACATCCCTCTCTTCTGCAACTCATCACCGGCGAGGCCGATTCCGCCGCCCTTCCCATCCGCCGGCCGCCGTGACCACCCTCACGGTGAGCTTTTGCTCTGACCCGCTGGGCACCCACGGTCAAGGGTCGAGCAGCTGTGGCTTGACTCGGGGGCCCGCACGTCAGTGACCTCGGCTAGGTGGAGTTCGGGTGAGAAAAGAGAGTCTCCAAGGGGGTTTTCTGGGAAAATGGTTTAGGTGTTCAAAAATTAGTTTTAAATTCATTTTTCGTATTTAATTCATTTTAATTTGTAGAAATATCCAAAATTAGTAAAACTAATTTTATTAGATGTATTTTATTTTCATTTATTCATTAAAAATTCTTAAATCCTAGGAAAAGATAATAAAAATTAGGTATTTATTTAGTGCCTTTGTTTAAGGTATGTATATAAATACTTAACATTTATAAAATGTATAAATTTTGAATAATATTTTATTATTCACAAATATTTATTAATCCATAGGAATTAGGTTTTAAGATTAGAAATTATTTATAATACTTTTCTAAATAAAAGAAAAGGCTTAAGTTAGGTTAGTAAGAAATTAAATTGTGGGTTAATATTTTATGGGTAGTTAGTGTTGACCTGCAACTTTATCATGAAGATAAGTTGATAAGTTGTACAGTTAGTGTGTCAAAAAGGTTTTGCATATCCTAACTGTTGCATATCCTAACTGTGACTTGCATTGTATCGTAGAACCTGAA
The DNA here is from genome assembly GCF_005286985.2 of Setaria viridis. Lineage (NCBI taxonomy): Eukaryota > Viridiplantae > Streptophyta > Magnoliopsida > Poales > Poaceae > Setaria > Setaria viridis. The sequence continues at coordinate 23,713,302 of NC_048264.2, read as the reverse complement.
ACTCCTGAAGTGGATTTTGTTCTGAAGTGGCATCATATCGTAGAACCTGAAACTCCTGAAGTGGATTTTGTCCTGAAGTGGATTTTGTGGATTTGTCTGAAGATTGTCAGGAGTTCGAGGAGGGTGTTGAAGTTGCTCATTTTATTGAAGGATTTTTCGCAGGAACTAACATTTTGTGACCCTAGGCAAGCCCCGGAGCATCTACACCTATCTAATTTCAAAAATTACTATTCATGTGTCCAAATTACTATTCATGTGTCCAAATTAATGGATTTATCTGAAGATTCTCAGGAGTTCGAGGAGGGTGTTGAAGTTGCTGAAGGGTTTTCCGCAGGAACTAACATTTTGTGACCCCAGGTAAGCCCCGGAGCATCTACACCTATCTAATTTCAAAAATTACTATTTATGTGTCCAAATTACTATTCATGTGTCCAAATTAATGGTTATTTCCTTGTTTATGCATTAGGTTTAGAAGTTGATTGAAACCTTACTTTTATGCACAATCCGACCTTGTTTATTAAGGACATCTTTGCCATTCTAAGTATCTCTGGTGCTCAGCAACCTGAGGTAATTTGTTCATACATGTTTGTATGAAGGAAATGATCTATTGTGAAAATAGTGGACGAAAGCTTGGATGGAATCGAGAAAGAAGTCTTGAGTTCTGTAGTTCCGTATACTCGCTTAATGAATTAAGGCTCGTTCATTGTATTAACCTTTGATCAACTGATATTACCTGGTTGCTTACTGTTTATGGGACCAGCAAAGCCCGGTAGGTTAGTTGGCTCTTTGAGTAGAAATATCCTTACTCGTGCTTGGCGTGCAGTGGAAGGGCTGGTGCATAGCCTGAAACTCATATGGAGATCAGGCCAGACGTGAAGTCCCATATGGGGGTGCGTCCCTGGGTTCGGGTAACTATATTTCCAGTCTTTGGGTACGACTAATCGAAAGGTTGTTATGTGCAACCCGATCAGTTGTGTATATCTGGTGATTAGGTATCTCCTGCAGGATGTAAATCGGTCCAGATCGCCACAATTCTCGGTTATGAATGCACTTGAATTAATATTGTTGTATGATATTAGTTCCACTTGATTGATCAAAATATTTTTATTCATCTAGTCTGGTTAGGTAAGACCTAATTGTGGTTAACATCATAAAACTAAGGTTTCACAAGTAGTAAGCTTTTCGCAAAATGTTGAGTTGTCCAATACACTAAAAGGCTATCTAAAAGGCTATCATACTCATTGGAACTTTATTTTAGTTTATTTATACTGGTTAGACGAGTCAGTCTTGCTGAGTACCTTTGTACTCAGGGGATCCTATGTTGTTGTTTTCAAACATGTAGCAGCAATCTACTGAAGAGGAAGGCCCCGAGCTTCCTCCCGAAGAACTAGGGTATTTTTCGGGTCTCATAATGCCTTAGTGTTGAACATAATTGTTTAATTACTTTACTTCCCAACTTATTTAAATTTGAAACTCTAGACTTATTTAAATTTGAAACTCTTAGAATGGTTTAACTACTTTAAATTTATTTCAATCTATGGTTTGTAATAATTTGTAACTTTAAAAATGTTTGTTGATGCTTTCCCATCGTGGAAGCAATCTTGATGTACGACAAAGATTCAAGTTGTGGATGATTCGAGGCGTCCTGAGGACACTCGATGGACTATCAGATTTAAATTGTTTAAAATGTGTTTTAGATAATTGTTGTTCCAACAGCGATTAGGCGCACTTAAGCTAGTTTAAGTCGGATGGTTCCGCTACAGCGCGACACCTTCACAACACACATAAACATTCAATTTAACATGGTGAAAATTTAGAGATGATAAGAGACTACGAAATTTTTCTTGGTGTGGCTGCACCCAGCACATATAACCTAGCTCCGCCCTTGATGGTAAGAGGAGGGAGGGGCAGAGGGGTAAATGATTGGCGCCTCCTAGGAGGTAAGCGGCACCCGAGGATGTAGTTGTCAACAGCCGGCAAGTGGGTAAGGCTTTCGCCTACGCCCTATTCCCCAAGCAAGCCACCATGATGCATGAGGGGGCACCACTAGCCATGGGCACTGACCCCACATGCCGCTACCACACAACGAGCTGGGGTCGAAATGGCCGCAACAAGTCCTCAACGATGGTCGGTGGGGGCTGCAAAAGTGTAGATCTAATTTCGAGCCGCTGTGGACCAGGAAAGTCATTGGGCAAGGCTCGCATGCCCCTCGCACATGGCGGCATCATGCTAGCCTAGCCGAGCAACCTAGCGGGGGTGGTGGGTGGCACCACCGGTTGTACGGGTAGGGCTGTATAGATCCAAGCCACAGAGAGACGGATCCAGCCACTCCATCCCGGCAACTAGGGGTGGACTCACCGGTGATCAGGGTTGGCAACGAACGTGAGCAAGCCCCTCAAGATCGGGGCCGTGCGGATCCGGACCTAGGGGCGGTGGATCCGGCTCCCAACATCCGAGTCCAGTAGGGGAAGGCAGCAGCTAGTGGCTGACGACGTGCAAGTGGGATGGAGGTGAACATGAGGTAATGTCCATGACAACCTAGACTTTGTGTGGTAAAGTAGGGTGGAGAGAATAGGGACGGGAGAGAGATGTGGGAGGAGCCTAGCGGTGGCGGCCATTAGTCGAGAAAGGGAGGAGGCTAGTGGCGCGTGGTGCTGTTGCCCCTGCGTTGCCCACGTGAGCGACGCGGGGCAGCCGGCGTAGATTTTGCTAGGTTCATAGAGAAAAATTATGATATTATTTCTGATTATTTCAATTTTAAAATAAACCTAAAGTTATCATCAAACATTTGTTCGTTTAGTAAACACGAAATAATCCCGATCTTCCATTCACCCCGATCTCTGCTTCTCGTGCCTTCCTCCACAGGAGCCGTTGATGCCGAATCCAACGGTGCGTAGCCGGCCCAAAAATAAATTCCGTTCCGTTGCGCTCGCCGTTGGGGACTCGGGGCCGAAGGAGTAAGCAAAGGCAACATCAGGAGAAGCTTCGCTTCGGCGTGGAACCACTTTCCCCCTTCTCCCATCCAAGGCGATCGAACAAGCCCCAAACCCAACCCCATCTCCTTCCCCGGCCTCTCTCGGCCGCCGCCGATCCACCGGCGATGACGCCAGGAAGCTCCGCCGCCGGATCGGGCGTCGTCGGTGAGCAAGCGATCCCCCTCCTCCGTTCCATCTCGCTCCGTATTTTTGCTCGCGATTTTTATCCGAAAAATCGCGCGGTTCGGTCGTGCCCGCCTCATCTTGTGCTCCGCTGCGGGTCTGATCTGGTTGCCTCTTGGCCCGACGCCGGCGCGCTTCCCGCTCGTACCACGCGGATCGCGGGGAATTTTGGGGATTCCAAGCGGTCGGACGTGTTAATTGACTGGCCACAGATGTTGTCCTCCGGCGAATTTAGATCGAAGGCGCGACGAAACTACGGCCTGTGCTGTGGCGGTGGGCTTGCATCAGTCGTTATGTATTTTGCTTTATTTGGGGAGGTGGGATTTGTAATACATGCGGAGGAATTCCAAGTGGTGAATGCGATTTACGACATTTAATTCTTAGAAAAGACTAGAGAGGGGATACATCAGATGGACGTGCTATTTTCCAATAATTTGTCTCTTTGTTGTACATAGTGCTCATAGCTCTAGGTGCCTACCAAAGCGTGTGTACATGTGCTACGCTGATTGGTGCCTTGTTACTCATAAAAGCAGAGAATGGGTATTCTTGCTCGGGTTCCTTTTGAACTGAGAAACCTGTACACGATTTAGGCATTTAGCTTGTGCTGCACACATACTTTTGTGCCATCACCATTCTTATTCTAGCCATGTTGCTTATATTTGTTGTGCTGAGGATCTAAACTAGCTTCTTTAGATGAGGTAATCACCAACTGTGTTGCAGATGTTCACAAGCAAACCAGAATATCTCTTATGTTCTTAGGATTTCTGAGTGCTTTACAGCAGACATCCAAATATACGATACCACAGGTGTATTTTCCATTAGGTATCCCTTTGAGCTGTGAATTGGGGATATATATAATTTGTACCACAGTCTGTACACAATTTAGGCATTTAGCTTATGCTGCACACTGACTATTGTGCTGTCACCGCCACCACTATTATTCTACCTGTGCTGTGTATATTTGTTGTTCTGTGGATCTAAGCAAAAATTGTTGTGCTGAGATGATCGCCAAATGTATTGCAGCTGTTTATAAGAAAACCGTAATATCCCTTTTGTTCTTAGGATTCAAGTGCCTTACAGGAGACATCCAAATATATGGTACCGCCCACTTTTAGAATTATCAGAGAAGAACCCATGACCACAAAAATACGCTATGCATTTCTAACATTGTATATAGCCACTCCTCTTTTGTTGCCTTTGTTTTTGGGCACGTGTACATGTGGTGTTAATCACAAATTCTCTCGGTATTGAGAAGAGATCAGATGGTTATTGAGTGCGGGTTTTTCTTGCAAGGCTGCTTGATCACTCTTTGATTTCCTTCTTTTCCCAACCACAAATCAAATTGCTTCGCTTTATGTATATAGTATTTTTTTATAAGCAGCAATTTCTAATACTTTTGTACTTTCTGTTTTTCTCTATGTTTGCATAGTAGGACCAATCCTTGGACCCTTGTTGCCAACAACTCCATTTCTTTTGGATCGCGTGCAAATAATAACTCAGCTATTGTTGTTCAAATGAAACCTGTTACAGAATAATGCACTGAGTCTGTTTTGCATTTTTTTTTTCATTCCTAGAAGCAGATATTTTATTTTATGAGTTCACATTCTGCACAAACAGGTTGCATATTTATGGCTAACTTTTAATTATCTTTGATTCAATTACGGAGGATACTATTCCTTCTTTTTTCCCAATGGCAGAAGAAACTGCATGTATATAGGTATCAAAAGTTTATTACATTACTGGAGCTGACTAAAATGTAAAATGCCCGCAGTTCCTCGGAACTTCAGACTGCTAGAAGAGCTTGAGCGTGGGGAGAAGGGCATTGGAGATGGTACAGTGAGCTATGGCATGGATGATGCAGATGACATCTACATGAGGTCATGGACTGGCACAATCATCGGCCCACATAACGTGAGATTATGGCTCTCTTTACTCTAAATCCATCCATTAGTATATTCCCCTTTTCCTCTCTATAACCTGGGTCAGAAAATTTGGTTTGTAGGTTTTGGTTAAGAATTTATAAGTGTCATTTTTGTTGTTTTGATTTTATTGAATTCAAATCAAATCTGGTTTCCTAACCACTAGAGCCCAGGAAAGAATGCAAATATGAATTTTTTCTTAAAAAAGAGCTGAAAATCTATATATACCTCTTTTATGTTGTTCTTCCTTTAATAGTGCATTTACCTTCATTTGCCTTGGTCTTTGTTAGTGGAAAAATTAAACAACTGACAGGCTGCAATATATGCATGAAGAGAGTCACGACATAAAACTTATATGTAGAGATGCTCTTCAGCCTTTCAACTTCCTTCCAATTTTCACACAAGGCCTGCAAAGCCACTTACATGTTCCAACACATATTGGAAGTATGCACTCTGCTTAAAATATAAGATAGAAGTAGTAAAAGGTTGCACTCTGTTCATTTTGTAATGACTTCTTTCAGTTATTACTTCTTTATTGAGTTGTCTTACACTCCTGCATCTTCGTCAACTGGCAGACTGTCCATGAGGGTCGTATCTACCAGCTGAAGTTGTTCTGTGACAAGGACTACCCTGAGAAGCCACCATCTGTTAGATTTCATTCAAGAATAAACATGACATGTGTTAATCATGAGACTGGAGCGGTAACAACTGTCTTACAGTGGTTCATGCAGAATATAACTTTCACATTTGATGTTTAGGATACTTTCTGATTGATACATCCCTTTTTTTGGTGGGCATGTAGGTTGACCCGAAGAAGTTCAGTGTGCTGGCAAACTGGCAGCGTGAGTACACAATGGAGTACATTCTAACCCAGCTCAAGAAAGAGATGGCGTCACCACAGAACCGCAAGCTAGTGCAGCCTCCAGAGGGGACATTCTTCTGAAAAAGTGTTTGCTGGCCATATCGGGATCCAACAGCAACAACTCCTGTGCATCCATGGTGACTCCAAAAAACAGCTTCGGCACCTTGTGCCTATGATTGATTTCTAGTATTGTGTGCCTACTATCTGTTAACCACCTTGATAATGTATCGGGTGAGCTTTGTTCCTTGTAATTTGCCTGGTGGTTGCTAATGGGATGGAATGAAACGGTCGTGAAGGATGTGTAATCCAAGAAATTGCTGTTGGTCAATTGCTGCTGTTTCTTGCATATATGGTTCTTTGCAATGAGTTATCTCATTTCACCTAGCGTTGCTTGCATGTTTTTATTGACACAGCTCGCATAATTGTGGATCAAATATGGTCTGAAGCAAATGGCGATCTTCATGCTCAGAGGTAATAAAGATTGAGAGCTCAGTGTACTGCCCAAGGGAAGCAAATGACGCTGCTCATGATATAGCTAGGTTTTGATTCCTTTCTTACATAAGATTGTATGCAATTGGGTCCTCCATATTTTATCATTAGTAGGATCGTGGTCAACGTAACATATTTGATAATTAATAAAGTCTGCATGATGGCTCTTCCTTAAAGAAAATTCTCGGAATATAGTAGCCAGTTCTGTTGGGTTTGCTGCAGCGTTGGGCTTCTTCCGCAGGCATGCCCGTGCTTGCATCATTTGGTATGAACGTATGGTTATTTGGATCACAATCTCGGGTAAGAAAAAGAAGGCTGAAAATTTTCTTGTTGGCCATGGTTTATCTTGCGGTCACCCAGAAAAGTAAAAATGAGCGTCAATCTTATGAGCGTCAATCCAGAAACTACTTCTGTATCTAAAGCAGCTGGAAAAGATGCCTGCAGAGTGAGCCACATGGGCTGAAAAACGTTGCTGTAATTGAGCGGAATAAGTCATGATCTACGGTTCATCCTCGTCCGACTGGTCGTTGACCGAGTCAAAGAAGTTCGATCTTGCCATAGCTTTCCTCGTCACCTCCTGGAAGGTGGCGGTGGCATTCCTTGGCCCATAAGGGATACGGATCCGAGGGGTTGAACCAGTCGGCGCCCCTCCGAGAGTAGACTCGCAGAGGGTTATGCACTCGGTCAACTGAGATGCGATCTGATCCATAGTTTGGACAAGATCGTCAGCGGAGAGAGCCATGGAGGCTCCATCCTTCTTTGCTGCAGAGTACAGCAGATTGTTGACTGGAACTCGAGGGTTCCTAGTCTGCAGCGGTCTGCCGAGGATTGCTCGGTTAGCTAGATCCTTGTTGCCAATCAGATTGGATTTGTTAGCCAAACCTGAGTTACTCGCGACCGGTACTGTAGGCCGATTGGAGGAATCGGATTTGTTAGCCAAACCTGAGTTACTCGCGACCGGTACTGTAGGCCGATTGGAGGTTTCGATCTTCTCGATCGAGAGACTGGGGATGATGCAGGGCACCTCCTCGATGAGAAGCTAGCCCCTGAGAGGGACTGAGTGATTGGCCGCACGATCGCCGGCGGCGGAGACAACGTGATGTCCCCAGAAGGGAATTGCCAGTCCCATTGCGGCAAAGATGATGCAACTCTTCGGGATCTTGATAGCGTCCATCAAGCTCGCCAACTGATATGGCGAACCCCTACCTAGCGCGCCAACTGTCGGGGAATAGTCTGGCAATCCACCACGGGGTAGACCAAGGTGGTAGATGTGGAGCGGATCGCCGCGCCTAGAGTTAGATGGATGAACACAAGGACACAGGGAACACAAGGAACTTTACCAGGTTCGGGCTACCAGATTGGTGTAATATGTTGGAGTATGTGTGTATTATGGCCCAATAAGGCCCATGTATGACTACTATATAGCTACCCTTCTAGGGTTAGTCCAATAGACGAGGAATTACATCTCTATCATGGTATCAGACTAGGTTTTCTCCTCACCTCCCTCTCCCAGCCGCCAGTGCCAGGGCGCCGCCGCCAGCAGCCGTGGGCGCCATGGTCGGCGGCCCTCCTCCCCCTCCTCCCTCCTACTTCCATGCCTTCCCATCCCTTCCTTCCACATGGGCCCAGGTCGCCTCGGGAAGGCCTCCCGCGGGCGCGGCCGCCGCTTCCACGGCGCTGGCCGCCGCCGCTGGGATCCCTGGCGCGGGCGCGGATCCAACCCCCGGCGATGACGCGGGCCACGATGGGGCTCTGGACGGCGCGGACCAGGCCGCAGCCGCCGCTGCTGCCGCCGCTGCGGTCCTACGCGCGGGCGCGGGCGCGGGACGCGACCCTGACGGCGCCGCTGCAGCCGCCGCTGCGGCCCTCCACGCGAGCGCAGGCGGGCGCGCGGGCGTCGATCCAGCCGGCGTGGATCCAGCCGCAGCCGCGGCTGCTGCGGGCGCGGGCGGCCGTCTGGCCCAGTGCTGGCTTCGTGCTGCCACGCCTTCCCTTCCCTGCCCCGCCTCCTCTGCCACCTCCTCACCAACACGCAGCAGGCCCTCCCGATTCAGCCCTCGCTGCGGCCCTCGTCGCCGCCCGGGCTGCTGCCGCAGAGGGCCAACCACGCCTGCGCGCAGCGGCCCTGACCTGGGAGCGCGAGCGTGATGCGGCCGACGTCTTGGCCTGTCAGATTGCTGAGGCGGAGCAGCTCCTCGTCCACCCGGTGTACCACGACAGCACTGCCACCTCCTCCGGCTTCGGCGCTCCCCGTCCGCCTGTGGTTGTCTGGACCGACCCGGCCGATCCACTCGTCGCGCAGCTGCATTACCAGGCCGAGGGCGTTCAGAACATCAAGAGCTTGGTCCCAGTCGTCCTCGACCCTGAGTCGCCCTCCTACGCCCGCTGGCGGGACATGGTGCTTCTCATTCTTCGCCGCTACGCCCTCGACGACCATGTCCTCACCGACACCTTCCCTGCGGCTCGGACAGCTGCGTGGCTTCGCCTCGACAGCATCGTCCTATCGTGGATCCTGGGAACCATCTCCCTCGACCTCCACGACCTCGTCCGCGGCACCCCCGACACCACCGCCCGCCGGGCCTGGCTGGCGCTCGAGGGCCAGTTCCTGGGCAACGCCGAAGCCCGGGCCCTTCGTCTCGACGCGAGCTTCCGCACCTTCGTCCAGGGCGACCTCTCCGTTGGCGAGTTCTGCCGGAAGATGAAGACCATGGCGGACTCCCTCGGTGACCTTGGCTGGGCCGTGGAGGACCGGATCTTGGTTCTCAACGTTCTTCGCGGCCTCAACGAGCGCTACGCCCACCTCCGCACCTAGATCACCCGACAGCGGCCCTTCCCCACTTTCCTGCAGGTCCGTGATGACCTTGTCATGGAGGAGCTTACTCAGGGCATCCAGCCTGGGTCCCTTCCCGCGCCGGGCTCCTCGTCTTCCTCGACCGCTCTTGCCGTGACTCCTACGCCACGTCCCTCCGCTTCGCCACCGTCGTCCCTTCTTGGTCCTCCTCCTCCTGGGCCGAGCGGGGGTGGGGGGGGGGGCGTGGCGGCCGCCGTCGCCGCGGCGGAGGGCGTGGTGCGGGCACTGGTCGTGGGGGCACACCGGCGTCTCCACGGGGTTCTTCCTGGCCATCCTTTGCCAACCCATGGTCAGGGCGCATTTCCATGTGGCCCTTCCAGGCCACCGGCGGCGAGCCTCGTCCACCGGCCGCCATGCTCGCTGGCGCTGTACCGGTTGCTCCGTTTTCGTCGCCGTGGGCTCCACCTCCCGGGGCCTCGCCTGGGCCTGTCGGGTGGGACCCGACAGCCTTGGCCCGCTCTTTCGGCACCATGACCCTGACTCCTCCAGTCGGCCAGGACTGGATCGCCGACTCGGGTGCCACTTTCCATACTACACCCAACCCTGGTATACTCTCTTCTGTTCACCCTCCTTCTTCCTCCCACCCTTCGTCCATCATGGTCGCAAATGGCTCTTGTCTTCCTGTCACTTCCGTGGGTACCGCTCACACTCACGGTTCTTTTCGGATTCCTGATGTTCTTGTTGCTCCCTCCATGGTTCACAACCTTCTTTCTATTCGCCGTTTTACAGCTGACAATTCTTGTTCTGTTGAATTTGACTCCTCTGGTCTTACTGTGAAGGATTTGGCTACCCGGCAATCTCTTCTCCGATGTGACAGCACCGGGCCCCTTTACTCCCTTCGGTTTCCTGCGTCCACTCCTTCCGTTTCGCCCTCCGCTTCGTCAGCTGCTTTTGCCGCCACCACTTCTTCCACTACATGGCACCGGCGTCTTGGGCATCCTGGCCGTGATGCCCTGACACAGCTTAGTCGTAGTTCCGACATACCATGTACTCGGGCTCACGATGAGCACCTGTGTCAGGCGTGCCAACTGGGCCGTCATGTTCGCCTTCCGTTTCCTACCTCCTCTTCACATGCGACCCATATTTTTGATCTTGTACATTGCGACCTATGGACATCGCCTGTTTTGAGCATTTCTGGCTATAAGTATTATCTTGTTGTGGTTGATGATTTCTCTCATTATTCTTGGACTTTTCCCTTGTGTGCCAAGTCTGATGCTTTCCTCACGCTTGCCCACTTCTTCGCCTGGGTGTCCACTCAGTTCGGCCTCACCATCAAGGCCGTCCAATGTGACAACGGCCGCGAGTTCGATAACACCACCTCCCGTGCCTTCTTCCTCTTTCACGGTGTGCAACTACGCATGTCCTATCCCTATACCTCCTCCCAGAACGGTAAGGCTGAACGCATGATTCGTATCACGAACGACACCATGCGCTCTCTTCTGTTCCAGTCTTCTCTCCCTGCCCACTTCTGGGCTGAGAGTCTTCACACCTCCACCTATCTCCTTAACCGCCTACCTTCCGTTGCCTGCCCCGCTCCCACTCCACACCACGCTCTTTTCGGTACCTCCCCCCGCTACGATCACCTTCGTGTCTTCGGGTGTGCGTGTTATCCTAACACCACTGTCACCGCTCCTCATAAGCTGGCTCCCCGTTCGACTCAGTGCGTCTTCCTCGGGTACTCCCCGGATCACAAGGGGTACCATTGCTTTGACCTCTCCTCTCGGCGGGTCCTCATCTCTCGCCACGTGGTGTTTGACGAGTCCGTCTTCCCTTTCTCCACCACCTCCCCACCCCCTTCCACCTCCGACCCTAATCTCTCCTCCCTGTTTCCCACTGACCCGGTGGACCAGCCACCGTTGACGTTGTGTCCTGCAGGTACTGCTCCACCGTGGTTTTCGCCGAGCTCGACGTCCACCGGTGCTGCCCCTGACCCTGTGCCCAGCGAGGGTCCGACGGCGCCAGACTATGGTGCTGCCCCTACCCCTCCGCCCTGCGCGGGGCCGGAGGCACCGCCCTCAGCACCTGCTGCACGGTTCGCGCAGCCAGTGCGCGTCTACCAGCGCCGCGCGCGGCCGGCTCCACTACACCTAGAGCCGGCCACGCCACCGCCGTCGCCGCTTCGGTCACCACCTGTGGACTCTTCTCCGCCGGCGACGCCTACACCACCACCTTCGCCGGCCCCGACTGCCCATGTTGCGCCATCGGTGTACCACCCGCCTCTCCTACACCGGCACCCGCGTCATGTTCACCCTATGGTGACGCGACACGCGGCTGGTACCCTACAGCCCCGGGCTCTTACAGCAATGCCCGGCGAGCCGCCGGTCTCTCCTGTACCCTCCTCCGTCCGCGGCGCCCTGTCGGACCCTCACTGGCGCGGCGCGATGGAAGAGGAGTACGCGGCGCTCCTCGCCAACCAGACTTGGGATCTGGTGCCCCGTCCGCCTGGCTCTAACGTCGTCACCGGCAAGTGGCTCTGGACACACAAGCGGCGGGCTGATGGTACCCTCGATCGGTACAAGGCCCGCTGGGTTCTCCGGGGTTTCACTCAGCGCCCTGGTGTCGACTACGACGAGACGTTCAGTCCGGTGGTCAAGCCAGCTACCGTCCGGACTGTTCTCTCACTGGCTCTCTCCCGCTCCTGGCCCGTGCATCAGCTCGACGTCAAGAACACCTTCCTGCACGGTACTCTGACTGAGACAGTTTACTGCAGCCAGCCAGCGGGTTTCGTTGATTCTTCTCAGCCTGATATGGTCTGCCGGCTCAACAAGTCACTCTATGGCCTCAAGCAGGCCCCTCGAGCTTGGTATTCGCGGTTTGCTGCCTACCTACTGATGCTGGGTTTTGTGGAGGCCAAGTCCGATACTTCTCTGTTTATCTATCACCATGGTGCTGAGACTGCTTATCTGCTGCTCTATGTTGATGACATTGTCCTCACTGCCTCGAGTCCGTCCCTCCTACGGCAGATCATCACCTCACTTCAGCAGGAGTTCGCTATGAAGGATCTGGGTGTGCTCCATCACTTTCTCGGGGTCACCGTTGAGCCTCGTCAGGCCGGCCTCTTTCTTCACCAGCGGCAGTACACTCTTCATATCCTGGAGCGAGCTGGGATGACTGACTGCAAGCCTTGCTCCACTCCAGTTGACACTCAGGCCAAGTTGTCAGAGGCCGACGGCACTCCTGTGACAGATGCTACTGCGTACCGGAGTCTGGCTGGGGCCCTTCAGTACCTCACCTTCACCAGGTCGGATATCACTTATGCGGTTCAGCAGATTTGCCTACACATGCATGATCCCAGGGAGCCCCATCTCGTTGCTCTCAAGCGCCTACTCCGTTACCTCCGGGGCACTGTGGACTACGGCCTCCTCCTTCACAGGTCTCCCTCCACTGAGCTCGTTGTCTACACCGACGCTGACTGGGCCGGGTGTCCGGACACTCGGCGCTCCACCTCCGGCTATGCCGTCTTTCTGGGCGGCAACCTGGTGTCCTGATCGTCCAAGCGTCAGCCGGTGGTCTCCCGCTCCAGTGCCGAGGTGGAGTACCGCGCTGTCGCTAACAGCGTGGCAGAGGCATCGTGGCTTCGACAGCTCCTTGCCGAGCTCCACACTCCTCTCTCCTGGAGCACTCTTGTCTACTGCGACAACGTCAGTGCGGTGTACCTCTCCACCAACCCTGTTCAGCACCAGCGGACCAAACATGTGGAGATCGACCTTCACTTCGTCCGGGATCGGGTCGCCATCGGCGATGTTCGGGTCCTCCACGTCCCGACCACCTCTCAGTTTGCCGACATCTTCACCAAGGGCCTCCCGTCGTCTGCCTTCACCGAGTTTCGCTCCAGCCTCAACATCACCAGTGGCTAGTTGCATCTGTGGGGGGGCTCGTGTGTGTGTCCTTCTTCTTTTCATGTCCAGTCTGCAACTCCGCTGCGTCGGTAGTTCAGACTGCGGGGGAGTGTTGGAGTATGTGTGTATTATGGCCCAATAAGGCTTATGTATGACTACTATATAGCTACCCTTCTAGGGTTAGCCCAATAGACGAGGAATTACATCTCTATCATAATACCCTACGTCCTGTGCTCGAGGTTGTATTCTCAGCATATAATGCATCGAATATGGCTTGTGTTTTTGAGGGGGTCCCTGCCTAAGTCCGAGGGGTAGGGTTGTAGATATGGTTCGACCTAATCCTAGTCAGTTACAAGGAAATCTACTGCCTTTCGGTATGAGTTATCTCTTAACATATTTAAACATGCATATATGCAACTATATCTCTTGATGCCGATTCTTTTTCTTGATCCGTACGCCTATCTCGAGTTCCCCTCGTATGGGCCGTGGCACCCCCTTTGGAGGGCGGCTAGGCCCATCTGAGTGGTCCCCGGGGGTTATATCCCCCACATGTCTCTTGTGCTTGTTGTTCTTCATTTCATTCATATTCAAGCATAAAACATATTTCTAAGGTTTGTGCTTGATCTACTTTTCTAGAAAGTTGCTTGCTGTTCTATCTTGTCCTTGAGGCCTAGTATACCTGTTGCATCACCTATTTTCGGCGATTTACTTTTGGTCAAGCATTTCATAAGATTGTAGTGATTTCACGTTAATCTCCGAAGAATCCGCAGATTTCTCTGAAAATTTCGCAAGTTGTGGAATTTTTAGAACAATCTTCGGAAACTCCGAAAGTTGCTGATAAATTTGTTCGAAGTTGTGTAAAATTTTCAGGTTCGATTATTCAACCCCCTCTAGTTGACATTCTAGATCCTTTCATCAAAGATCAATCTCATCCCGAAGCTATCGACGTGCCAGGGCCACATGAAAGTGAAAATAAGAATCCAAAACACCTGAGATGACTTGGGGATGAAGGAGGGCGCAAGACGACGAAAGGAAGGCTCAGGCCGATCGGCTTAGACCCCCTAAGCCGATCAGCCTAGGGTATTCCTTCACCCGATCACCTTTCAATTTCAGGCACAAATCCTCCAGACTATAAATACTCCAATTTTTCATCGAGCACCTAGATCCACCACCAGAACTCGACGAAACCAAGGGCGTTCACCAGAGAGAGCTGAAGGCTGCTACAAATCTTCGAAGTTGTCTAGGAGATGGCTTAGGCCGACCCTAGCCACCATGGCCTCCTTGCACAGTTGTGCCATGGTGGAGTTCAGGGGCCGCTACAAGTCTTCGAAGTTGTCTAGGAGATGGCTTAGGCCGACCCTAGCCACCATGGCCTCCTTGCGCAGTTGTGCCATGGTGGAGTTCAGGAGCTAGCTGTGATCATCAATGGTATGTACTCGGAGGTGATGATCTAAATATATCTTTTATATGAGCATTGTTCTTTATGTCATCTGATATGTTAGCGACTCGATGCCTCCTTTTATGCTCTTCTACCTATCATGAATATACTTGTTCCTCAGTCTAATTCGTGGTTAGATTACATAGCATGCTTTATGTAATCATGGTGATTAGATCTAGTATGTTAACCCTTCATGTTATCTAGACTCGTTCACCTATGTTAGTGCCCTGAAACAGCCTGCGCCGATAGGGGGGATCGTGATGGGGTCTTCTCCCGTGGAAGGTGGGGGTTTTCGAGAGGTTGACCGGAGGTAATAGTTTAAAGATTGCTTTAGATGAGATGCATGATGTGCTTACTTATTAGCTAGAACTACAACTAGAAGATGATAGGCTCTTGGTACCCTTGGTGGTGTTATTTCATATATATCTGTGGATGTGATCTACTCTTATTCATGATATTAATCTTTACATCAAGATTACCCTTCATATGCAATCTATGCTTCATGTTAGGATTAGATCCGTTGAGCTAGATAGAAAATTCTAGTTAGTTCGCTGCCGATCCACGGATTGATAAACCTTGGATGGAATACTCTTAGGGAAAAGCTACGATAATTTGTGCGCTTGCGGTTCACAACTTGGCATGCTAATTGCCGTCAACAAGAGTCATATAGTGATGAGAGAGTCCGTAATCGTCTCCAAGAGCTGAGGGTCACACGGGTTATGTGTGTCCGAAGAGTTGACTCGGGCCTAAGGTAATCCTTCGGTATATGGGTTGCTTGTGATGGAAGAGATATGCCGAATATTTGACAGGGGGTTTGTTATATTTAGTCACGCATTGGTGGTAACTGATGGTGAGAAGCACAACATATAAAGATAGAAGAGGCTCTTGGTGCTTTGCAAAAGTTCTACCTAGTGAAGATGGCGAAGAGCATCCAAGAGAGGTTAGATGGAGACCCACTTGCAGGTGGGAAGGCTTGTCGGCTATCCAAGACGCTACTCGACCGAGAGCTTGTTCATTGCATAGGGCATTTCATTTTGAGGGAATCCAACGAGGATTAGGTGAAAGCTAGAGCTTTTTAATACATTGGTAGAAAGTCGGTGTGCTGTGATTTCGTATTCTCTACATCATTCACCTTGTCCAATTCTTATTTTACATCATTCACCTTGTCCAATTCTTATTTTACTTTATGTTCCATCATATTTATCTTTCCTAGAATTACCTTGTATAGTGTGTAGAAATGAAACCTAGGGTGCAATACTTTTGTGTGGTAGAGATAACAATACATAGAAAAACTTAGAGCACATATAGATAGAAATTGGAATATATGCTTAGAGCATTAGTTTTTAGAACACCTAATTTACCTCCTTATGGTGTTACAATCCCTTCAACTTTAACTTGGATAAAGATTTATTTAGGGGCATTGTAGTTTGATTTACTAATTGTTTATAAATAGATTGCATTGTAAGGACTCCTTGTTTAGAGAGACTCCATTTGATAAAGTTATGGTGGCCATCGAATTGTTCAAACCTAAAGAATTTCAAGTGCCGGACTGTGGACGCAGCACCGAACTGGATTGGACCCGAAGCCCTTCGATAATGACAATGAAGATGACGGATATACGCCAGCATCCATGAACAGAGGTAGGTATTTGTAGGTTTATTGGTATTTGTAGGTTTATTTAGGCTCTATTTGTTTGAGCTGTCAGCTTTTCGGCGTGAAAAGTCTGAAGCTCCAACAAACAGCAAATTTCTCAATTTCTCGTAGAGCTTCCAGAAGAAAAGCTAAGTTATACGGAAAACTGGAAACAGCTAACAGTTACCAAATGCCGCCGCCGCGATCCTGGCTGGAAACGCAAATCTTGCTGTCACACCTGCAGCTGCGCCGCTCTGCTACGCTAGGCATGCGGCCGCTGCGTGAGCATCTGCAATAGCTGAGATAACCAGCGCATTCCCTGAAGCATTTCCTCGAACACAAACAGAGCATGCGAGCAAACAAATAAACTAGAGGAGGAAAAGAGATATTACGCTGGATTGCTCCCGGGGACGGCGACCTTGCCGAGCTCCTCCTCGCACTGCCGCACCCTGGCGCGGCCCCAGCTGAGCCCCATCTCCTCACGCGACTATACACCGGCGGAGACCTAGAGGAGCACCTCCGCGCCGGGCACTGCCCCGAGTCGAGCTATGCCGCTCTGCTCTTCCCTGCACGCCGCTGCCCATGTGAGCACGCCGGAACCCGCACCTGCCGATGAGACGCTCCGCTCCACCCGGCACGCGCATCCGTTGCGCTGCTTCACACCACTCGGCCCGCCGCCGCCCACGCCAGCTCGCTGGAGCCGCACGCGGAGTAGTCAAGACAAGCTCCGCCCGCTCGAGGTCGCCGGAGCCGCACGCGCCCTCAGATTTGCTATTCCCATCGCAGGTCGCCGGATCTCGACTGGGGCGTAAGGTAAAGGCAAAATTAGCTCGCCATCATTCAATCGTGGTTTTTGCCGCAGGACATTAAAAAAAAAAGAGCAGCTTTGCCACAGCACACTCTTCAACTACGGCAATATTTTCATATTTTACTGTACTTCATATTTTAATCAGTTTAATTGTAAAGGGATTGAAAATAACTATTTTACCCTTCACCTCCGAGAACCAGCCATTGCCAACCTTTATCTCCTCCTCTCACGCCCTCCCCCTGTCCCCCACGACTTCTAGCGCCGCCGCCACCCTCTCTACCGACGGTCGGTCCAGGCACGCAAGGCCACCCACCGGAGGCCGTTCCGGCACATAGGGCCACCTGTCGGGGGGGAGGGGGGGCGTTCCGACACGCAGGGCACCATGAGCGCGGTCCTCCCCGCACGTCGCCGGCTACTTTGACGCCCAGCACACGGCCCCTCCCGAAGAACAAGCATGGCTGGCTCAAGATAGAAGATGGAGACCCCACAATTCCTCAGCGAAATTTTCGCGCAGGATCAGGTTGATCTCTTACGGGTTCCTGATGGGTAAGTGGCCTTCCAATTTCTTCTAGGGTTAGTGCTAACTTGAGCTCGTATTTGCAAATCAAGCAAAGCTAACTATGTTTTTATTCCACTCGAATTTGTGCCAATGTCTGTTAGTTAGGATGGATGCCATTGCAGCCTACAGACTTGCTATGCGTGTAGGTGCTTATGTCAAACTAAATGATGATGGCACTCGTATGTACTGTGATGCTTGCAATATTCCAAGGATTTTAGATAGGGATAGCACAAATTGGAATGATTTGCTTGTTGACATTGGCACAAATTAGACTTCAAGCCCGTTCTATCAAGTACTAATTCACCTCCATAACTATCGGGAATCAGAAGTTATGATTGATTTATTATGCAGGTCCCAATAGATCAAAACGGGAACAATCTGGATGTTTCGTTTCATTAGTGTGGTGGAACCGTCCAAATTAATTTGGCTAAAATGTATCTAAATCGCCTAACACGCGATCATGCACTTTAAACAAGCCAACTGGGTCGTCCGTCGGATTTCATCCGATAAACTACATACTCAGTATCGAGAAGTATTGCTCACACGAAGGTAAGTGGTTACAGAGATTATAACATTCCCAACACAATAATATAGTTCCACATTTTATTACATCAGAGTTTTCGAAATTCAGACCGAGTTTACAATGTTGTAAATAACGAAAAAGTAAAACATGCGGAAGCTAAACGTTGATACATAATACCATGGCGAAGCCGACCATGATGTCAACAACCCCTGCCCTCGCTGTCCGAGGAGGATCACACTCGACCGTCCAACCCGGAGGGAGCTGGGTAGGCCAAGTGGCGCTAGCAGACAAACTATCGACATTACCTGAAAAGTCATGCCACAAGTAAGGCTGAACAACTAATACTCAGCAAGATTGACTCGACAGGTGATGTCTACTTCACCGACTTCTATTCATGCAGGCTTTTTAGCTGTGGATTTATTTTTGCCAAAAGTGACTAAAGTTAATCCTTACTTTCAATATTTTAGCTCAGGCTTTAAGTTCATTAACCAGTCTAAATTAGCAACTTATACTAAGCAAGCATTGTTTCCAAACAATTTAAAGGACAAGCATCAAGATTTATATCATCACCATGTTTCATCTTTACTCAGTGCAGCATAGCAATCAAGTAGTCCCAAACTTTGAGAGGCAAACGAATCGATTCGAATTTATTAACCATGCATGGCAAACCTAATCCCATGACATTCGCGCACCACGAAAGGTCGTTTTACTTATCAGCCGTCCCCATCAATTCCCAGGCATGTGTCAGGGCCAAACTTTCCTTGGCATGCAAGGCTCCACAGTTTTAGCCTCTATCGTACTGTGACCGCACTTGCACCCACATGATGCACCATGGGAACTACGTTCCAGGGACAGCAGGAGTATAAGCCACGTTCTAGTTCAATCAGGTACTAGGTTTCCCTATCCCATACTAGGTATGAGATTAGTACTTTGAAACACTTGATCACGAACACCAACACGTTTCAACCTTAGCAAGTTCATTACTAGATAGAAGGGTCAAACCGCCACATTGGAACCATTCCCGATCCCGTTAGTCATCCTTATGGTTGTAGTATGAGTAAACAAGCAACTCCTATAACTCGCGAGTGACAGGCAATCACTCGACTTTTACCGTGTCCTATTAAGCATTGCAGCTACTCGACTTTAGCAACTAGTGTTCAGATCAAGGTACTAAGTTTCATGCATCTAAGGTTTCGATCAACTCCTATAAACATAAATGCACAATCATAAGCATCAACATATTGCATAATTTTAAAAATAGGGAAGCATGCATCGGGGCTTGCCTTCAAGTTTAGAGAAAGTTAGCTGGTCTTCAGGGTTTTGATCTGGCTCGAGCTCAGCTTCCACGTGATGTAGCTACGACGGGTTCCTCTTCTAGCGTGGGGTGGAGCTCGTAGGTTCCATCAGCGATATTAACTTCTAAAGTGATTCTAAGGGTGAAACTTTAGTAGTAGGTGGAAAGTGTGTGACAGAGACTTTGGTGAATTTTTCATGATTTTTAGTGAAGGACAACTATTTTCCATATTTATCTACCATTTATCTTTCCACAAAAAGAAAGGCATGTTTCACAAAGTTTCATTCTGTGGTTCATACTTTCCCTAAGAACTATACTTCAGAACTAAGCTACTCCAAGTAGATTCACATTTTTCTCTGCTCTAGATTACTCTCTAGGCAAAAAGATAAATTTAACCATAGATTTTATAGATCGAAGTTAAATTGTGATTTAAAGGTCACAAATGGGCTGCAAAGCATTTTTCAATGGTTCTTCTTACTGCAACAAACATCTCAAAGGTGGTTTTGTTATTTTTACATTTTTCTGTGATTTACTATGATTTAATTGCCTTAAACAAGAAATAAAATTGTAGAGCATTACTTCTAATAGTGACATGTGCAAGATGATTTTTCTAAGAAACTAGGTACTTCAGTGAGTCCAACAAAATTTTTTTGACATTTTTCTGAGCTTCCTACATTTTTCAGTGCATTTCCAAAGTTCATGTCACTTTCTGGAAATTTAATTCAAATATACTGAGGTACTTTACATTGGGGCCCTTAACAAAATTTTGAAGTTTCACAGATATGCCCTCCATTCTAACAAAAAGGTCCCTGCTAGGCTTTTCTATTCACAACTGTGCCCTCATGGCTTCACGGCGGCAGGCGACTTCAATTCCGGTGGACCTAGGGGCTAATCGATGAGAACAACGAGCGGGGAACGTGCGGGTGCTCGCCATGAGGGGATTCGGTGAAGGTCGAGGCGGTGGAGAAGGCGTGTGGACGGCGAACGGCGGTGGGGGCGAAACATGGGCAGTGGCGGAGGATCCTCTGGTGTTTCAGCACCGGCGGTGCTTCGGGTGGCCAACGGAGGGGGTTGTGAGGTGCGTGTGGTTGTGGCAGAGCTTGCGGAGGCGGCAGCGAGGTGCGGGGCAGTGCGGAGTAGGGGGCTCCATGGAGGGGTCTGAGCGGTGGTGTGTGGTGCGAGAGCAGAGGAGTAGAGCGGCAGCGAGCTTGGTGTGGGGAGCTACACAGGCGGCGCATCGATCCCTTTTATAGGGCCAGGGAGGTACGGAGGGCGAGGGCGGAGCCAGTGCTGGCGCCGGACGTGGCCGGAGGTGAGCGGGAGAGAAGAACATGGCGGTGCCATTGGCCGGCAGCGCTCACTGGCGGAGGGTGGATGCGGGCACGTGCGAAGATCTTCCGGCGATTGGGCGAGCTCGATCTTGGGCGCGTAGAGACGGCTTTGCCGGGTGAGTCGATTGGCGGAGCGAGGGCCTCGTGCTGTTGTGGTCGCAACCAAGGTTGGGGAGGCGGAGCCGGCTGGTGGAGGTGCGAGGCGTGGTGCGTCGGGAGTGGGCGAAGCTCGCTCGGGGCGAGGCGAAGGGGATGCACAGGCAGAGGGGAGGATAGGGTCGCGAGCGCATTGGGCAGCCGGGGGACTGAGTTGTCTTGTCGCGGCCGCCGGTTGGCCGTCGGTGAGCCGCCGGTGGGCGAGAGCCACGTGTTGGGTGGCACTCTGGCGCGCTCTGGGCGAGGCGTTTGCTCCGAGCAGCCAGAGGGCTGGAATTGGAAGCGATTTATTCAAAAGTTTTCAAAAGAACTTGAAGTTTTCCCATGTATGATTTGTAGTCCTCATGCCAAAGTTAAAAAGCTACAAAATGTTTTCATCCAAAATCGGGCTGGATTTGAATTTATACAGCTTCAAAGTTTGCTAGAACGCACGGATTTCAGATTTAGGTGATTTCTGCATCTTGGGCCGATTTTAGTGATTTAGCTGACTTTGGCTTGGAATTTGAAGGACTTATGACGTGAATTTGGCCAAGGTCTAAATGAAGAAGTTGTTGTGTGAACATAGATTTCAAACTCTTATAAAGGGTTTTACTGGAGTTCAGTGTAAGTTTTATGAGTAACTTGCTTGCCAAGATATATACTTTGAACTGCTTTCAGACATCATATTTTTGCAGTTTTGGCTGGGTCGACTATTTTGGTCGACTTTGACCTAATTTTTGAAAACCTTTTGTGCAGATTTTGGTCTAACTCCAATAATCAAAGTTGTTAATGACTTGTAGCACTAAAACTTTTATATAAGATTTGACTTGAGCTTACATTACAAATTTTGAGAAAAAGGGCTACAAAGTTGAGGAATTTCATTGTTTTCAGCACTGAATTTTTTGAAGTGAGTTTCAAAAGCTACTAATTTTGATTCTATTTTTTGAACCTCTTCCACTCGAAACTAGTAAAAGTGCTAATAAGGAAAGTTGTTAGAAATGTAAAATGCTATAACTTTTAGTTTGGCAAAATTTTAAGTTTCTATATAAAATTTCAAGTTTTGATTTAGCCCCAGACTTGAGCTTTTAAGGGCAAAAAGGACCTTTCACTTGCTAGATTAGTGTCTAATCCTCCTATTCCAACTTAACTAAGTTTAGTTTAAGCAGAGTTATTACAATTAGGTTAGATCCGCTCGTATCCAAACATGTGCAGTACCCACCTCTTCATGTGTAAACCTAATCACAACTAATGTAAAGGATTTATGTAGTATAAAATTCTCAAGTATGTTGAAGTTAATTTCTGCAAGGAAAGCATGCACCTCGTATTGGAGTTTTGTAGCACAGCTGCACGTAATTGGTCCTTCATACACATGTGCTTGTGTATTCGATGGATGGTCTTGTGTAACCGGTGGGATGTCCTCATCATCCTCCCCCTCTTGAAAAGGAGTCATCCTCGACTCTTTCATTCCAAAGAATGGAGAGAAATCGGCAACGTTGAAACTTGTACTGACACCATATGTGCTTGGAAGGTCAATTTCATAGGCATTGTCATTGATCTTGCGAAACACTTTGTATGGTCCATCGGCGTGTGGCTACAACTTGCTCTTGCGTTGGTCAGGAAAGCGATCCTTGCGTAGGTGCACCTAGACCAAGTCTTCTTGTTCAAACAAAATCTTCTTGTGATCCTTGTTGGCTCGCTGCTCATACAGCTTGGTCATCTTCTCAATGTTATCTCTTGCTTGATCATGAAGCTTCTTGACAAATTCAGCACGCTTACTTGCATCAAAGTTCACATGTTCCTGCATCTTGGTCATCTTCTCGATGGGAGCAGCAGGTTTGAAACCATATACAATCTCAAATGGACAAAATTTTGTCGTTGAGTGTACCACCCTATTGTATGCAAATTCCACATGAGGCAAGCTTTCTTCCCAAAGCTTCAAGTTCTTCTTAAGTACAGCCCGCAACAATGTTGACAAGGTGCGGTTCACAACTTTTGTTTGTCCATTAGTTTACGGGGATGACATGTTGTGGAGAAGAGCAATCTTGTCCTAAGTTTCCCCCCATAACATCTTCCAAAAGTAGCCCAAAAACTTGGTATCCTGATCAGACACAATGGTTTGTGGCACACTATGTAAACGCACAATTTCCCTGAAAAATAATTTAGCAATGTGTGAAGCATTGTCGCTCTTATGATAGGGAATAAAATGAGCTATTTTGCTAAAGCGATCAACCACAACAAAGATTCAATCCCTCCCCATCTTTGTTCGAGGTAAACCAAGAACAAAGTCCATAGAAATGTCTTCCCATGGTACACTAGGAATAGGCAAATGGGTGTATAAGCCATGAGGGTTCAAGCGTGGCTTGGCTTTGTAGAAGGTTACGTAGCATAGAATGTTTCTCTCCACACAAAGACGCCGACTGGGACTTGTGCACGCTTGGAACCGAGTTTGGACAGAACATTGGCGGTGATGTTGTGTTCCCGAGTTTGGACAGATCACGTTCCACAACTAGCATGGTGCTGACAACGTGTGTCGTTGCAGAGATGTAGAGTTGTAGCATTTCTCGGTCAGCCGGAGCCATCATGATGGGGGGGTTGGTGAGGAAAGCTTTGAGCTCTTCGAGTGCCTTGCTGGCCTCGTCATCCCACTCGAACTTGTCCGCCTTTTTGAGTAGCTTGATGAATGGTAGACCCTTTTCGTCGAGTTTGCTAATGAAGCGGCTAAGGGCCACCATCATGCTAGTAAGCTTCATAATGTCTTTCTTGCTAGCTGGCTTCGCCATGTTTCTGATTGCGTCAACCTTGACGGGATTGGCTTTATGCCGCGCTGGCTAACCATAAAGCCTAGGAGCTTTCTAGATGGAACACTGAAGAAACATTGGCCCGGATTGAGTTTCCAATGATAGGCCCGGGGGCTGTTGAAGATTTCTGCGAGGTCAGCTATAAAGTTCTCCTCATCCTTAGTCTTGACAACCATATTGTCGACGTAGGCCTCGATGTTCTTTGTGTAGCTGCTTTTGGTGGCAACTCTAGATTGCCTTGTGGTAGGTGGCGTTTGCATTTTTTAACAATCAAGTAACAGTTGAGGAAGCACAGCAAGGTACTTCTAGCCATAGAGTCTATGACCTGATCGATGCGCGGAAGAGGAAAGGGGTCCTCAGGGTAGTGCCTGTTGAGGTCGGTGTAGTCGATACACATTCTCCATTCACTGGTTTTCTTTTTTACAAGGACTGGATTTGCTAACCTATCGGGGTGCTTACATTAATGGATGAAATCAGCACCTGAGAGCTTATTGAGTTCTATCCTAATGGCCTCCTTGCAATTGTAGGCGAAACGGCGAAGCTTTTGTTTGATCAGCCTTGTTGTCTTGCTCAATTCCATGGAGTGCTTAGCCAGCTCCTGCGGGACGCTGAGCATATCGGATGCCTTCCATGCGAATATGTCCGAGTTGTCCTGGAGGAAACTGGTGAGCACGAGTTCCTATTTGGGGGAGAGATTAGACCCTATGAGGGCCATCTTAGAGGGGTCTTCCAGGCCGAGGCATATCTTCGTGACCTTCGGATCGGGCTGCAACGTTGTGGGTGTTGACTCCATCTCTAGGATCATGAGCTGGTTCTGGTCCACCTTCTGGGCCTCGGTGAGCATGGTGGTGGCTTTGGCCGAGTACTCCAGGGCTTTAGCGAGCTGTACCGCCTTCGTGTCACACTTGTATGACGTCTCAACATCACCGTAGATGGAGAGGACATTGTTTGGAGCCGGCATCCTAAGGATGAGGTAGTTGTCGGGCGTGCCAAAGGTAACTGGAAAAACAACTCGACCTATAGGATAGGATAGGATCCTTTGCCGGGCACGATGCAGTAGAAGGGGTCTTCACAGGGCTAGAGGCGATCGA
The DNA here is from genome assembly GCF_005286985.2 of Setaria viridis. Lineage (NCBI taxonomy): Eukaryota > Viridiplantae > Streptophyta > Magnoliopsida > Poales > Poaceae > Setaria > Setaria viridis. Next base: position 23,688,575 of record NC_048264.2, on the reverse strand, counting down.
ATAAAAGTCCATGCACTTTAGGGTTTCGGTGAAGATGATGTTAAGCCTGCTGTCGCCGTCAATTAGCACTTTGGGAAGGAGAGCCCGGTCTATGGTCGGGAAGACCACCAATGGGTAGGACCCGGGATCTGAAATGTGTACCCCGTGATCTTCCTTGGAGAAAGTTATGAGCATATCTGACTAGCGCAGATACTGGACTGGCCGTATTGAGACGAAGGTCACCTCTCGCTGGTGCTGCCTGTGTTTGCGGTTGCTGTAGAACGCCTTGGGGCCACCCATGATGATGTTTACTTGACTGTTCGGTCGCTGGAACTCCCCGTTCTAGTCGGCGCTAGCCCGGTGGGCGTCTGGGTTTGGTTGGTCATGACACTTCTCTATGTACTGATCATTGCGGTGGTCGCGTCGGTAGTTGCCACGGTTATCACGGCCATCGTGGCGGCGGTCACGATCTTCGTGATTGTCACGGTGGTGGTCGTGGTGGTCGCGGTGGCGGTCATGACGATCGTCGCGGTGACGGTCACTGCGGTCATCACGGTCATCGCGGCGGCGGTTGTCGTGACGATTGTTGTCCCTGCGATAGTCGTTGCGGCGAGGTCGCTTGTACTCCACCGGGGCGCCGAGCTCTTTCTTGAGGACTGAGCAGTTCCGGAGATTGTGACGTGCGTCCTTATGGAAGGGGCATGGAACGTTCAGGGTGTCATCAAACTATTCCCGGAGGAAGATGGTTGGTCTGGTGGGATCGGTTTCGGCAGTGAGGACCTCGGGGCTCTTTTTCAAAGTCGGGAGGACTCCGATCGGGCTTGGTGCTCATTATGGGTCGGTGGTTTGTGGTCCTCATTCTTGCGATGCTTACCATCCTGGAACTGTACTTGCGGCACCTCCTCTGTGTCAGCCTGAAAGTTGACCGTCTTGGGGGCAGCCTCATACAGCTTGCAGAACATGTTGCAGTTCATCAGGTTGGAGCAAAAGTACAAGATGATGTCGCAGTCCTCGACACCAGCCAGCCTATTGCGGTTTTTGAAGAAGTGATTCACGTACTCTTGGAGAGTTTTGTTCTTCTGCTGGGGGACTTGCCCAAGATTCTCCGAATTTTCAGGCCGGATGTAGATAGCTTGGTAGTTCTAGGTTTAAGCCCTAGCAAGCTGACCCCAGGTGTCGATGCTGCTCGGCGGGAGGTTCTATAGCCACAGGAGAGGGGCGGGACCCATCGTCACCGGAAAATAGGCGGCCATCTAGTCGTAGGTGCCGTTGGTGGCTTCCACCGCGGTGATGTACGTCTTGAGTCATATAGTGGGGTTGGAGCGGTCGTCGAACGTTTCATTGATAGCTGGCTTGAACGAGGCAGGCCACTCAACGACCCTGAGGCGGGGAGTGAAGGTGGTGAAACCATCGACCTCCGTGTCATCATCCTCGAGGTTGTATTTGACGGGTGGTGCCCTGGGGTGTCCACCGCTGTTGCGCCTGGGTGGGACGTAGGTGTCTTTAGGAGTGCCATACATGCAGTTGTAGTTGGCACAACGACGCATCTCCTCTTCTTGGTGTCGGCGGTCCTCCCGTTCGGCATCACAGTTTAGCCTGCCGTTGGGTCCATAAGCGCAGTAGTCGTGGTTGTACTCAGCGCGGCAGCGGAGCTCGGCCTCTTCCCGTTTCCGGTGGCGGTTGTTGAGGTCGGTGCGTAGGTCGTGACAGTCGCATAACTGTTCACGGAGGTCATGTTGCCGATCTTGTCTGCCATAGTTCTCGCCATCACCTCTCCTACCACAGCAGCGGTTGTCGTGGTTGTCGAGTTGATGGGCGTTTTTGGCGGGTTGGTCCACCTCCTTTTCACAAACGGGCTCCAGCCGACCTCCCGCGTGGTTACCGTGGTCGTCTTAGTGGTGACCGGATCTGCTATGAGGGGATCGACTTCGAGAGTGCTAAGTAGATATGGACCAGGAGTGTGTTGATTGGCTCCGGGCCCGCTCTTCGATCTGGGTGTTGGCGACACGGATACGTGCCCAGATCCGCCAGAGTGGCTCTGAGTATGGAAGGTTTTCCAAATCGGCGAAGGTAGCCCCCAGGTTAGCCTAGGTCTCCTCGAGGTCACCTTATAGATTGCGGGCGCACATAGGGCGCCTGCGTCTACCTCAGGCACCGTCCTGATCGGCGTTGTCACCATCGTTGGCGCGCGGTGGGTCGGCGTTGGCGGCGGGCGATGGTCGGTGCTGGTCACCTGCTGCCTCGTCTGCCATGTTAGCAACATGTTGTTGGCATTGCTGAGCATCGGCTTGCTCTCATTGGCACCGTACTGCACAGTCCTAGTTCTTGGCGTTGTGACCTTCTTCCTGAGAAGAGGTTTTGCAATCCATGGGTGGATCGTGAGCGGAGATCACGAAGGCTTCACGATCTGGCGTGGTGGAGTTGCTCTCGATGTCGTTTCCATAAAGGTTCATTGTCAGGATGATGCAAGGGATCTGGAACTCACCATAGTTCGGAAACTGGGCGAGTCCAGTTGGGTGCTCAGATTGGATATGAAGAGACTGTGCAAGTTTCGCGGAAAACACAACAGTCGAGTTCCTTAGACCAAAGGGGGCGTGAGAAGGACCCTGCGTCGACCTTGTTGGGCATAGCGTCATCTCGGAGAGGTTGATGCACTCAGCAATGGTGTTGCTGATGCGATCTAGCCCCGCAATTAGGTCGGAGGGAGTGGGTGGGTGGGTATTACTCTAAGCATGGGTATTCTTCGCAATGGTGTTGCTGATGAAATCTTTTCTGGTTTGTATTTGTTTGTCAGCAATGAGAGCTCTAAGCACATGATTCATCAATCTCATGAAAGTACTAGGTGCATTGGTCAATCCAAGAGGCATCACCAACCATTCATATAGCCCAAACTTGGTTTTGAAGGCTATTTTCCATTCATCTCCTTCTCTCATTCGAATTTAGTGATAGCCACTTCTCAAATCAGTTTTTGTGAAATTGATAGCACCACTAAGCTCATCAAGCATGTCATCAAGCTTAGTTATGGGATGCCTATACCTTATGGTGATATTATTAATGGCTTGGCAACCAACACGCCATCTTTCTTTGAAACTAAAAGAATAGGAACTGCACAAGGTGAGAGACTTTCTTTTACATACCCTGTCGATGAGCTCTTGCACTTGGCGCTTAATTTCTTTTGTTTCCTCCGGGTTGGTGCAGTATGGTGCCTGATTTGGAAGTGAAGCACCAGGAACAAGGTCAATTTGATGTTCAATCCCTCTCTTTGGTGGCAACCCTGGTGGTACTTCCTCTAGAAACACATCTTCATATTCCTGTAGCACATCAAAAACACTACTAGGCAAAGTAGAGGGTAAGTCATTAGTGAAAAGAAAATTGTCCTTGTACAGGAGTACAAAGAACATGGCATTAGGTTCACTCAATTTTTATAAATCCCCTTTCCTAGCCATCATCACTAAACCCTCTTTTCCCTTAGGCTCAGTTCATTACAGCTGTGGAGTTTTATTTGGCTTTGGAGACACTCCCTCACTATGTATATGGGTCACTCGCAAGTGTTTCTCGCTCTCTAGCTATTTTCTTTTGACGTCAAAACCACACATGGTTTGCAAAATGATTTTCATCATCATCATATCCCTCCTCATGGCTGCCATGAGATTCATCTTCATCATCAAAGCGATCACAGCGACCATGTTCACGATCAACTCCTACACGTCGGTCCTCATGGCCAGCACACTTACCACCACCACGATCATCATGACCACCTCCAAAGCGGTCATGAAAACCATGTTTGAAACTAGAATTTTCATCACTAGATTCTTCATGTTGATGTTGTGGAGCCCTTCCACCTACAGCAGGAAGATGTTCATTGAACATCCTCTCCATGGCCTCCAAGAGTGAGTTTTGGAGTTGATGTAACTCAGCTCGCTGAACAGAGGCTTCTTGTTCTCCACGATGGCCACCACGAACACTCGAATTAGATCCTGCCATATTAGGATAATGCAAGAGAAACTGGAATAGGAAAAATTTGTGGAATCAGACAACCTCACCTCTTACTCACCCAAGTTCTTGCCCGTTCTCAAGGACTATGAGTATGCTAATGTGGCATATCCCAGCTGTGATTAAGCGATCTAAAGGATTACGAAACGACAGGTCCAGTTTACGTCTTTTTGTGCGGCTATAGGTGTCTGTTCAAGGAAAGCTATGGTATTGTAACAAAATGTATATTCCGTTCAACAAAATGTAAATGCTGCTATCCAGAAATCACCACCAGCTTCAGTTGCAAATACGATCCGCAACACAGGCTCTTTCAACTTCTGTTTTCTTTCTTCTCTTTTTTTCTTCTCTTTTTTTCTCTTTCTTTCACACTTTTTTCTAATTTTTTTCACTAACAGGAAACACAAGATAACTTATGAGGGGTGTGGAAAAAAATCAAAGTATGGCGGAAGAACAACGATGGTGACTAGCAACAAGATGAACGCAACACACAAGGCAATAGTACCACAAAAGGCTATGGGTTTTTTTGTTGCTTTTGTGTGAACCATAGGATATGAACAAAAGTAGTAGCGGATGGTAAAGGATAAAAGGTGGGTGATAACAAAACCTACCATGACAACGATAGCTCTAATACCACATGATAGGGACCATTACAAGAAAGGTCCTTGGGATGGCCCTATCTTCACGGTAGTAGGTTTCGTAACAAGATAACTTGCTGAAAATAGCAGGTAAATACCTTTACCTAGCGGAGGCTGGATGCGACCAAGTGATGGCGAGAGAGGCACTGAAGAGAACTCCGGCTCGACCTCGAAACGAGCACAGAACCACGATCCGGGGTGGATGCGACCAAGCGACGGGGTGAGAGGCACTGAAACCTTGAAGACTTTGACTCGATCACCGAATGACCATTGAACCACAATTCGGGACTAATCCACACAAAACGGTGCAGCCGAACTAGAAGCCATAGAGAGATCTTCTTCATAAGTCCTCAAAGAATAGGGAATAATAGGGGTGTGCAAGGCACTCAGCAGCTTGGCTGCAAAACCATATGTGGTTATCTATTCATCGAAATTCAACTTATTTTTCCAATAGTACATAGGGGTTATTTATACTAGGAACAATCCTCCAAGATAGGTATGAACTGAACTGTCCATGTTGGAAGGTGGAAGGTCAAATGGTGAAGCATTCACGAGGTGACCTTTGAATCCCGCACATCTTCTCGGCTTCTGTGCAATCTTCACTAAATCAGTCATAACTCCTTATTGGGAAGTCCAATGGACAAGAAGTTTGTTGCATTGGAAATTAGACTTCAAGCCTGTTCCATCAAGTACTCATTCACCTCCATAGATATGGTGAATCAGGAGTTATGACTGATTTATTATGCAGGTCCAAACAGATCAAAACGGGAATAATCTGGACGTTTCGCTTCATTAGGTGGATCCGCTCATATCCAAAGGTTCCTTGCTGGTCCATTTCTTGCGGTTTGCTCTGATTGTTGCGTCTCGTCTTCATGTAGTGCAGTACCCACCTGTTCATATGTAAACCTAGTCACAACCAATGTAAAGGATTTAGGTAGTATGAAATTCTCAAGTATGCTGAAGTTAATTTCTGCAAGGAAAGTATGCACCTCGTGTTGGAGTTTCTTAGCACAGCTGCGTGTTATTGGTCCTTCATACACATGTGCTTGTGTATCTGATGCATGGTCTTGTGTAACCGGTGGGATGTCCTCATCATTGAGGATCCTTTCAAACCTTTACTTTTTGATTCATCTGATCTTGAATCAGATTGCTTAGACGAGGATGTAGAGTGTGTTGGCTTGGAGGATGGCTTAATAGTGGATGATACATGGGTTTGAAGAGCACTACAATTTGATGTATGAGGCATTTCCTGAAGCATGAAGTGGATACATGACAACCATAAGCACCTTTGGACAAGGCACTTGTTTACTAGAGCAAGTAAGAGTGACTATGTCACAATTAACATAGCTAAAACATTCAACAGCTAGATTAGGCATGAAAAATCCCTGCATGTTGTTGATCTTATGGATAGGATCAGATAATTATGCATGGAGAAAATGTTCTTAAGAAGAAAAAATTGCTAAGAAGCTTGAAGATAAGATATTGCCAAATGTAATGAAGGACCTTAATGCAAGGAGCAGGGGGCTGAAATATAAGTGGAGATACTCACACAAAGATGGTGGTTAAGAAGGTGAGATGTTAGGTGAAGTTGAAGGTGTTACAAGAGATCTAGTTCATTGGAGGCCTACTATTGATCTTCAGGAGAGGAAGTGTACCTGTAGGCACTGGCAAGTTACTAGTCTGCCAATGTACACATGCCTTGTGTATTATAACCTCAATTCAAGGTAATATTGAACACTATGTTCATGACTACTATTCTATGAAAAGGTTCAAGAAAGCCTATGAAAAGTTTGTGAAGCCAATGACATATAGTAAACAGTGGCTTCAAGTTAATCTTGGGTTCAAGTTGTGGCCTCCACTTCTGAAAAGGGCACCAGGTCGACGAAGGGAGAGATGGTACAAATTAGCTGCAGAAGGGGACTCTGGAAAGAGAACCACAAGATGCAGAAGGTTCCTGTAGCTTGGACATATGGAAAAAACATGCAATGAATATGTTTATGAGTCTGATGCACCACCACCTGCCCCTCCAAAACCTAAGAGAAAGAGAGGCAAGAAAAAATATCACAGTAGTGCCATCTAGTGCTGCTGAACCACCATAAGAACAACCATCATTAGCTTACCCATTGTAAGATTTCAACTCAAACTTTATGAAATTTCACTTAAATTGCACATATCTCACATATAAACCATTTACAGGGTGACACCATCTAGAGCAATCACCTTAGTTTCTACACCATCCCTATGACAAGAAGGTACTACAATATTTTCACCCATTATCTTACTTGTTAAAACTGTAGTATGTCAATTTTGCATGCTTCTACATCTATGCAGTATATCAAGGAGGTTGTTGGAATATGAATCATCTACACCAACTAGAGCCATCACCTCTGTTCCTACACCAAGCCCTCTCACAAGAAGGTATTGCACCTTCAATCTTTATGCCATGTAGTTTGTCAACTTCATTTATTTGACACAACTCTTTATACATTTACATCCGTAAGAGGATGCTAGAACTTGAAGGTACTATAGAACCTATTCAATGTCTTGCTCTATCTCTAGAACCTGCCCATGAGAAGGGAAAGCCAAAGAAGTTGAAGGTTGTCTGTCGGATTTATAAGCCCAACAGTCCACCAGGGGGTTACCCAAGTGGTTGGCTTGCAGGTGAGAGTGATTGCGAAACCAAGAACTCGAAGGTGACCGCGAGAACACAAGGGACACGAGGGTTTTAGACAGGTTTGGGCCTGAGGAGAGTAATACCCTATGTCCTGTTTGTTCGGTGATTTGTATTGCTCAAAGTTCAAATGCCCTCGGGAGGCTCCCTTGGCCGTCTTATATAGGCTAGCAACCTTGGGTTACAATTTGATTTGAATCTAATCTACTCTGTAGTTATATGGAAAGTAATCTAAGTCGGACTACAATACGCGTTCCATGATATACGGGTAGATTTGAACTATCTAGTTGCCTTGTCTTGTACTCCAAGTAACTCCATGTCCTTGGCCCGCACGCTCTGGTCGGGCGGGCCCACTTGTCAGGTCCGACCAGTATCATGGTCGGTAGGGACCCATGGGGTACCCATATCCCTCATTGTCCGATCCAAGAAAGCTTAGGCCATTTAGTATCATGTTCTTGTATGTTGCTGTTCAAACCATGATCTTGAGATGTGTGGATCTAGTGTTGTACTAGATAGCCTAATGTGGCTGGACCATGTTATTTTGTTTTGCTAGACCTCCTAATAGTTTGAACCTGGTGTTCTTATATGTTGAAATGTTGCTGACAACTGTTATGATGGTGGAAATATTTTACTATTATGTTGCTGAAATGTTCTCTGTCTTGTTGTTGAAATGTTGGTATGAAGGAGTAAGGGCAATTCTGTCTAGAAATCATGTTTGGATACCTGTTGGATTCGGAAATATTATTATAAAAGCTATAGTGTCCAGTGGCATATTGACATGGTTGAGGAGTGTGTTTTTGGCTAAGCCACTCTTTTTTAGTGTCCTATGGCAAAAGCCACGATTGAACAATGTCCAGGAGCTCATTTTGCCTAGGGGAAATTGCTGCATTGTGAGCGCAGAGAGAGAGAGAGAGAGAGAGAGAGAGAGTGAGGAGAGAGGGGAAGGCTGAATGAATTGAAGCACTTTGACTCGTGGGCCAGGTGTACTAGATGCCCGTGCTCCCACGGTCCCACCGATGAAAGATGAATGGCAGATGGATGCAGCCATACAGACGCGCAAACTCACGACCGATCGGAAAGTAGTCTTTACCAAAAAATAATAAGTCAATTCCCAAATGCTATAAAAATTTATATGAGTTCCTTCAGTGCCATTGAATCTAAGATTTATCCTCTCAATGCCATTCCATCCGTATTTTCATCCAAGATCTATTAAGTGTGATTGGAAAAGACAATGTTACCCTCTTGAGTTAGGGCCCCACCTGTCAATATTCTCTCTCTCTTCCTCACCTCCCGTCGTAGGCCTATCTGCTCCTCTGCCCCTTCACTCCATGTCGGAGATCTGTGTCACCACCTCCCTACCCCTGCTGGGCCATGGTTGAGTGAGCAGGGTGGCGAGGCTGTGGGTGAGGGAGCAGCAGGAGTAGAAGAGCGGCAAGCGGCTTAGGCAAGGGGTGACCTACGTAGGGGCGCCGCCATCTCTGAGCAGATACCCGATGTAAGAACCACCCAATTTGATCTCGAATTAAGTGAATTGACGGTCATGCTAATAGGATGAGAGCAAACAGTTACGTGTCTTGCGACGTGTCAAGTGGAAACCCACACGTAGAGACGCAAGACTTGGTGTAATTCAACTTAACAAGAGACAAATCCAGTAATCCCGGTAGGTGTTTTACATCATGCTCAAGATCGAGCAACACCAACCTTACAAATTGCACATCACCACATGAACCATAAAAGAGCAATTTTAAACATTACACAAGTTCAACAATTAAGGTTACAAGTTCATTACACACATGGTTCAAATCTGAAATTTAATTAAATGAGCTCCAAAATACAAGTCTTGGACTCATGGCAACAACAACATGAAATTAAACATTAAGGTTTAAGTTTTCCCAACATCTAACCCATAAAAAGAGCACTACTATGCAGCGGATACGATAGATAAACGCAAAAGACACGATGGTGTAGTTGCCCAAGAACACAATCGAAACAACAAACGACCGCTCTAGTCACTCATCACCCACTCTCGAATTGGCGGGGTTAAAGTGACCAGACACGTCCTCCGGTTCACCTGCAACTTTAGTGAGCGATAGCAACATGAGTACAAAAAGGTACTCGGAAGTTTTACGCAAATATATAACAAGGATCATGCATAAGGTTGAACAAGGAGTAAGGCTTTAATGTTAAGTAAATTTGCAAAAGCCTATCTCATCCTATCCTTAATTTTTTACCATAAGCATGTGAACAACACCCTATGGACAGCTAGCAAGTTTTATTAATCTTGCCCAAACCCACTTCAAATTTTAGTTGGAAACAATTGCATCAACATGGTAACATAGAGCATAAATATATGAACAAGTATTAAAAGCATCCGATGACCCTACGATGAATTCATGGGACTTGAGCTTGCTCATAACCGAGAGCGCGACAATTCGAATTGATTTATCCTTACAAGGGTGTACTCTTTACCCACATGACTCGAGGACCTTGCGGCTCGCATACCCGATCAATGGTGCGCAAGGGGGTACTTATGCCAACATTTTCCAAATCGCCCTGAACTATGAGTCAAACATGCCTAACTTGTATGGAGGACGACCTAGGTCCACCGGGGACACTCCTAGGCTCCTCTACATAGTCCAAGGACTACACACCTAGGACCGTGCCTCATAGAGCAAGTCAAGTAAGGTATTAGGCTTGTTCATCCCATACGGGAACATGTGGTAGCACGAAAAGGGGTGCTCAAACCAACGTCAACAACGGACAGTCCTTAATCGACTCGAGCTGTCTATGTCACCGAGACTCCATTCTCGTGACCCTACACACCGCTTAAATCTCGTATCCAAATTAATCATGATGTTCATTTGTTCAGCAACATTAAAGAACCTCATTAGAAACAGTGTTGATTAACCTATAACCGTTTTCCTTACTAAGTGATCATTCTATGACTAAGCATGGCTAAGCAATTACAAGATTAATTTATTATAACCCATACTATTCGAGGGATAAGGTACATGATAACAAAGCAAGGGAGGCCATAATAACAAAAATATAGGTTCTAATAATGCAATAAGATAACCCACATGCAACCCATAGCGATACATAGTAAAAGTTTCATTTTAAAAATTAGGAGACAAATATGCTTAGCTGCTTGCCTTGGTTTTCCTCGGGCTCAACCTCAACCTCTACGTCGGCCTCGGCTTCGGGCTCAAAGGTTACGTTCTTCGACAAATCGCTCTCTAAGAATGAAATGCGTGCGTGCATTAGAGATGATGCTATGACTGCAAATTCTCATAAAATGCATGGAAAACAAAAGAATAGTAAGAAATAAATTGTTAACGGAACAATTGAGCTAAAAACAATACAAAATCATACCAGAACGATGAGAAAAATTATTTTGCACGATAAACCAAAAGCAAGCATGAAACTGCAAGATTCAAATCATCTGTTGAGAAACAATTATGAAATAATTTGTGCTGACAGAATACACCAATACAAAATTATGAGCATTGGATTCACATCAGAATCAATTTTTGAATGTGGAGATATAAAATAAATAAGACAAACTACCATTAAGCACATTAAATCCTTAAAGGCTTGTAAATCAACCAGAAAAGCATCAACATCATTTTTCCTAGATTCTATGTAGAAAAAAAAGCTAACAGAAGTGGTTTCAACATTTTATCAATTTTTCACTAATTATCATGTAAATAACAAAATTAAGACAACAAACAAACATTAGATTTAAAACAGTATGAAAACCATAGATTCCACTAATACAAGTTGCATATCTAGAACATACATGATAAATGCAAGCTAACAAAATTAGTTTCACAATTGTTGGACCACTACATGATGTATAAAGCATTTAACAACTCTTTGACAAAATAAATCATAGCACCAGGTAAAAAATAGGAATATGCACATAAAATTTTTTGAAATAAACTAGATATTGTCAGGAATTCAACAAAACAAGTTTCACATTTTTAGCATTTTTCTACACATTTCTATGCACTTTCCAATTTTGCAACTATTTAATCTAAAAGATAAAACAAAATCAAGGTCATCTTGCAAAACAACCCTCAGATCTATTGAAACCTCACACAAAGGTGCTAGAAACTTCCCCATAACCTCTTCTCTTTCTTTCTTCTTCCCACAACACACACTTCACGCACACATAGGAGCTCAGGCACGGCACGGTGCACGGCCGTGGCCGACAGTGGCGGGGGAAACGGCGCAGTAGCGGGAAGAGTGGCGGGGCCGCGCCCCAAGGCAGCGGTGCTCACCGGCGGTGGCACAGCAATGAGGAGGAGGCGGTGCAGAAGCTCCAGGAGGCAGCGCAGACTGATGGACGGAGGCGGACAATGGCGTTGGCGAGGGGACCTGCACGGCGGAGGAGAGCGGCCGGTAAGTGGCGGAATGGGTTCACGGCCTCGCGAGGAAGCTCTGGGCGCGAGGAATCAGCCGGCGGCTTACCGGCAAGGGCGAATCGGACTAGTGACAGTGAGGTGGTTCGGTGGAGTTGGAGCTCGGGCGGCACTAGTAGCGGCGGTAATGTGGAGGAGAGGTGGCTAGGGTTTGGAAGGGTACCGGTGCGGCTTATAAAGGAGGAGCGGGATGAGGGCATGAGCAGTATTTCACATGGCCAGGGCCTAGCTGGCCAGTGTGCGGTGGCGACGTGGCGGGAGCTCGCCCAACCGGCGGCAGAGAGAGGAACGGGAGGAAGGAGAAGGACACGCTGACGCGTGGATCCAGCCGATTTTCAAACCGTTCCACTTTCCCCACTCAAACAACCCAGCTACAGGCACCTAAAAATCTCCCAAAAATACTTATTTGAAAGATAAAATCGGAAAGAACACAATTCCATAAGAATCACCTCAAGAACTGCTCAGGTTTTCACACGATTGACAAAAGAAAACAGCCAAAATTGAAACTTAAATGAATTTTTAACATGTGAAAACATCACTGAAAAATTTAGTAAAAATACTGTAAAATCATCGAATTGAATCTAGTATTTAAATAAAATAACAAGAGGCACAGTTGCATAGCAGAAGTTTGGTTTGCTTCACGAGTTTGAATTTCAACAATAAACAATAATTATGTGAACTTAAACAAAAGCATAGCCATGATGCTCAATTATGCACAAATGATGCTCATGTTAACATGTTAAACTCATTTTGCAACTTTGGGTCATGACACCCGACATCTCCTCGCAGGGGATTTGGTGCTTGCTGGTTTGGGAAAAAAATTGAGAGATTCTTGCTTTTGCTTTTCTTGCTGATTGGAGAAATTTGTTGCAGAAGCCTCGTGCCAATGGCTGAATTCGATTCGATTGGAGAAACAGCAACAACAAGCATTTGGACGTACCCCAGCTGAATTTGCTTGCCACCGCGCCACTCGCTCGCTAGTGCCACTACTCGCTCGCTAGCAAAGCTCGCCCGCGCTGCCTGTCGCTCGTCTGCAAGCGATTTCTCCTGGGCAAAGCTCGCTGCTCGCCTGCGCCAGCGTCAGGCACTGAGGCACGCCTCCTGACATAACCTGCGGCCCCGCAGCACGCAGGTTGCTGACAGCCGCGCCCCCTCGGCCAGCTCGATAGCGTCGTGGCTCGGCGCGCTGGCCCAACCATTCCTTCTCCTGGCCGGGCAGAGCTTGCCTATGCTGCTTGTGGCTCGGCTTCCCGCGCCGCTTGCTCCAGGCCGCGGCTCGCTCGCGCCGCTCGCTGGTCCCAGGCAGCAGGCACACGTTCCTCGCGCCGCTCGCGCTCACACGGTGGCCTCTGTCTTGGGCTCTTAGCTCGGTGGAGAAGGTCAGAAGGGGCGAGGGGCAAATGAGTATTTTTCATGGCTACTTAACAACCACATAACGTCTCATGGATGGAAGGATGGAAATGGCACTGAGGGATAAATTTTAAATTCAGTGGTACTGAAGGAATTTCATAAAATTTTATGACATTGAGGGAAGTTATGTAAATTTTGATGGCACTGAGGGAATTAACTCAAAAATAATTGGGTGAGGAGGTCTGAAAAAGAAAATGATAACTATCGGGAGCATCCTCCCACCGCCCCTCTTCCATGCGCTGCTTGCGTCGCTACAGCTCGCTGCTCTCCCGCACTGCCACCACAGCTCACTACTGCTCCCTGCGTCGCCGCCACTCACTCCTCCCCAGCGCCCACACCGTGCCCGTGTGCTCACCCAGCGTTCTCCTCCACGATGCGGCTGTCGAGATCCCCGCCGCCGTGGCCGTCAAGATTCCCACCGCTGACAGCACTTTTTTTCCTCCTTACCCTAGCCGGCGAGATCCCAATGTGCCTCTTCCAGTCTTCCTCCCCATCACCTTCTGCGTGGCCCGCCGGCCGCCGCATGCTTAACCAGCACGTGAGCACCCTCGTGCCGCGGCTGTTGAGCTCGCCGGCCGCTACTCTGCCCACCTGCTGCTGCTGTTGCTCGCCTGCCGGTGCCGCTCGAATTAGGCTGTGGGAGTTTGATTGTGGTGATTCTTCGCGAGATTTGTCGAGTCAGAGGTCACAAATTGCATCTTGTAGTTGCAGGTTCATGAGCTTCATTGCCGTTTCGTTGCCGGATCCGAAAATACGCAATTGATGCTCCTGGTCTTGGTTGTCTCCGCTCGGCTGCTACTGAGCTCGTCATCATATCAGCCTGTATCTAAATCTCCCATGGCGCAATGCATTTGGTGCATGGACATGTGGATGCGTGGAGCTGTCACTGGCAGCGGCTGCCCATATCTTTGTGGAGCAATTACCCAAACGGATATTCTACTATGGAGAAAAAATACAGATGTATTCTTGTGCACAAGCTATTACAACCGGAAGCTAATTACTGGTGAATAAAATTACAAAGCTGGCAAACAGGGCCAAGGAAAACGGAGGGAGTATCCTTTGTGATCATGGGCATAAATATCAAAATCGAAGCATATTCCCTTTCAGAACTTCACTTTCTTCTCGCAGCACAAGAATTATCCCCTCCCCGAAGCTAGGAGGGTATTTAGTTGCAGGCAACCTTTGAACTTCTTGGTTGAATGAGTTTAGTGGGGAGGACACACTGAAGCTACCGAGATTGACTGCCCACCACAGAGATTAAACATGCTTTAAAACGAAGGCCGAGTACGTTAAGCACTCTGCCTGGTGCGAAAATCGCACAGGGTGAACAAACCTTCTGTCTCTGAGAGCATAAGAGGACCTTGAATACTTTCCTGATGCACTCCATTCTCAAGCAATATCGTGGAAGTCAGGGATCACACACGCTAGCACGGGAGCAAGACTGGGAGAAAATAAAATTAAGAGGTAATTATTTGATCTATGGATTGATGATGCAGAAGTTTTAACTTTTTTTTTTGGCATGCACTCCTCTTACTGTTCTTGCGGCGTGGCAAGATACATCCTGGCGCACATATGTAAGGATGGAGTAAGAAGATGGAAATGGGGCTGCATCTCACTTGATGCAGATGGACAGATGGAGAAATAAATGAGCTCTAAGAGGGCCAATCCTCTTGTCGAATAAATACACAAATATGCTTCAGTAATATATTGCTCCCAGAACCGATATGAAGGTTTCACCTAACAATCTAACATGGTGTTGAACCGATATGCAGAAAGGTTTCACGTTGTTGATCATAAATCTACACAAGACAATCAGAGCACGATTCAATCAATGTTTGTGCCATAGATGATCGGGAGGCAATGTGGTGAGACACTCACGTATATATTGCCCAACTAATTTTCTTAGACCCCAAACCTAGAAGTGCTATCATCAAGCAAAATGTTAACAGAAACACACCTCTGGTTTGAATCAATGAAGCTGCATAGTCCTTAATTATCATGAAATGGAGCAAGTTAACAGTATAATTTTTCCTTGTTTTTGTTTTAGGAAAAATGACCAGAACTTTTTACTAGCCCCTTGCTTGGATCATTACTTAAGATAGCTTTCCTTGTTTTTGTTTTAGGAAAAATGACCAGAACTTTTTACTAGCCCCTTGCTTGGATCATTACTTAAGATAGCCCAGCTGCATTCCAGAGCTTCATTGAACAATACGTACTGATAAAAAGAACAACTAGCATCCCATTTTCAGTGGCGGGCGGGAAGAATACTTATTAGCTAGTCACAACGGTTGCCCAGCTAATAAAATGGCTATTGCTTGATGCGACTATCACTACTAGATTAGTGATTTTTGCCTAGAGTTTTTATCTGCTCAACCATGTGGGATTCTACAGGGAAATGTCATCTATAGCTGCTCTAAGAGGAACTGATCGATTAATTGTTGGATGGAATCAGTTTGTCACAGGTAATTCCAATCGATGAGATATGAAAGTGATTCACTCATATAAATTAAAATTTTAATATAGACAATTAAAACCGGCAATTAACATTTGTCGGTCTTGACAATAATCAATCATATATATAATCCATACTTCTTTAATTTATATCGGATTTTTTATAGTTACCTTGACATGTTTTGTCAACATATGCAACTGCTCGATTTCGATCTACTCTGGCATGGGTCACGAGCTGAAGCTGCTACTGCTTCACCTTGAGAATGACAACACACCATTTTGTGCTCCATCGAGCAATATCCAGTTGATGAGAACGTCAAGGATTGAAGACTTGCAGTACGCTCTGCGAATGGCTTTAATACTTTTTAAAACTTTGACACTTAAGTAATGTGGCATAAAAATATATCTATCATTTTAATGATCTGAACTGTGCAGGCAATTGATTTGTGAATCAAGTTGTGAAATCTGGATTTGGCTAAAAGTAGCCCTGCTAGTGGGGGTGTACCCGCCACTCATCCACCCCTACCCACAGTGTACTAAATTAATCACCCACCCCAACCCCATCCAAAATATAAATTAATCACCCCGCCTCATCCCACCCCATAAAAATGGGTACCCATGGTTTTGACTTCTTCAGTATCAAGGTGAATCATCCAATCCATTCCAGCATCCTGTAATAATCAAACAGGGAACATTTGCATGTCTACACGGCTCCCCACAGTGGAATCTGGTGGACTCATAGTTTGCTTCACTTCAGGAGGTGGCGACGGCTTGGATGGCCTGTTGGGCTTGATCTCTTCAACCTTCTCTGTTGGGACCTCAAACTGCAATGCAACGGCGCCAGATGACTGCTTAGGTTTCTGATGGGCATAATAGTAATCGATACACAAACCAAGAAGCAGCAAGCAAAAAAAAAAGATATGGTGCTCTTGGATATTTAGTATGTACCCTGAATCCACAGCCAGACACACAAGCATTGAAGCACTCCTGCAGGGAAAACCAAATTTGTCAGAAAGCACAGCTATAAACACCAAACATATCAATCCTAATGGTTGTATCCGTCTAGCATAACAAAGTTTGCTTCGTCATATTAAAAGAAAGCCAACAAAGTTATATGCTTCATATAAAAAAATGCCTTTGGTGCCCTGCTTTCTATGCAGATCAAACAACAATCTGATATTAAAAGTGAATGGTAGGCCAAAGAACACCTCTAAGTAGTTCAAAATGGCATCATGTATATTTTCTTCCTAACCATGCAGTTGTCTGAACATGATTTTGTAAAGTGCACATTGCTAGATAAAGAGAACAAATACAAAATTAGAAATGTAGCAGAAGGGCAACAATAACTAGAATAGGTGGTAAATGGTTTATTTGCATAACTTCTACACGATGTAGTAACCAGATCAAATCAGTAAGGCAGCAAAATGTTACTTACCAAAGAGTAACCATCCTGCCCTGGAGATCGATCAATGTAAGCACTCCACTGCCGATCTTCCAACACTGGATCCTTGTAGCAGATTTCAGTACATTTTCCTATGTCTGAGGATTTTACAGCGAAGTAAGTTATCTCACATGCTACAAAATACAAATACATTGTTGATAAGAAACTATCCTATTTTGGTCCTATATATCTGAGTTGACACAGGAAGAATTTTGCTGTCCTGAATCACAACATCTTGATTTAGTGACAGAAATCAAACTCTTTAGAACAATCAATCTACTGAACAAGGCAATAGGTGAACAAAAATTGACAGAGTAACAAACAAGTAGCAGACTGCTAACTATATGAAGAGTTAGCACAGAGGACATTGTTTGGGTACCTTTAAGAGTCATTTGAGCTTCTTCGAACTCAAAGAGGCATCATTATCTCAGGTAGCTACAGATGCAAAGAGGTATACTGGAGACATCAGTACATGTATATGCAGTAACAAGTTGCAAAGATAAAACTATCTTAGTAACATACTAATATGTTCAAAAGAAAAAATCTGGATGCAGCTCAGCTCAGAAACCTCAGTTAGTAAAAATTACCTTCATTGGTGGGATACTTGTACAGCCAATCTTTGCAACAGACCAAAGCAAGAGTTTCTAGTGTCATTGAGCTTCGATTGTCACTAACAATCCGACCACTCAAGTTGAATGCTGATTCAGAAGAAACGGTGCTGAGTGGGATTGCTAAGAAATCGCGTGCCATCGCTGACAGCACAGGGTACTTGTTGGAGTTTGTCTCCCACCAAGTTAGAATTTCAAAATTTTCATATGTTCTCACTGGTGTCTAATTCAATTTTTAGATCCGAAATTGGACATCACACTTTCAAAAAATGATAACTAATTCATACGAGCTCAGATAGAAATAAGCTTTATATGAAAATTGTAGCCCTCGATGAGATTTACAACTTTGTAGTTCAAACTGTTTTCATTTGGAGTCATTTATTTGCGGAAATAATCAACACAAGTTTCGGATCTAACAATTGAATTTTAGATCTGAAACTTGTGTCGATTATTTGAGCACCAATATGACATTAAATGAAAAAAGTTTTAACTACAAAGTTGTAGATCTAGTCGAGATCTAAAAGTTTTTTATATATAATTTATCTCCATCCGAGTTGATATGAATTAGTTATGATTTTTTTGAAAGTATGATGCGGAGGGGTGTACCGTTTACCGCCGACTGGGCCGGCGGTAAATGCCTTCCACCGGCCCAGCCAGCGACGATAGTCTAGTTTTGCAATTTTTTCATCCGACTATATATTTTTACAAAATGCTAAAATAAAAAATATAAAAATAAAAAGAAATCCTTAAATCCTATCTATCTTCCTGTTTGATATTGGTGCAAGCTCCAACAAACAAGTGAGATCGGAGCTGAAGTAGAGAGCATCGTTAGCATGCATGGCTGTTAAGTGGATTTGGACACGTGTCCCCATGTGCTTTGCTCCTTTGTAGGTGTGGGAGGATATCGGTATTTTATACCCGGTAACCTACTGAGAAATATCCTAAGGTAGTAGATTAGTTGGTAGGGGATCGTCGGACCTGAAATTTGATGGTAAAAGTAAGGACACAGATACAGATTTATACAGGTTCGAGCCGCCAGAGTAGCGTAATACCCTATGTCCTGTTTGGGGTGTTGTATATCACACCCTGCGCTTAGGTGTTGTTTGGTGTTGTACGAGGATTTGGTCTTGTATTGCGGTTCCGCCAATTTAGGGACCCCTACGTCCTGTTTGGTCTTCTGTTGATGGTAAAAGCGAGGACACATGACAGATTTATACATGTTCGAGCTGTCAGAGTAGCGTAATATCCTACGTCCTATTTGGGGTGTTGTATATCACGCCCTGTGCTTATGTGTTGTTTGGTGTTGTATGAGATTTGGTCTTCTATTGTGGTTCCACCAATTTAGGGACCCCTACCCTCCTTTATATACTCCAGGGACGGGATTACTAATCGGTTACAAGATAGTAGTCCTAGTAAGATTACAAGGTATCAGTCCTAGTAGCATTACAGGGGAATCCTAGTAGAAGTCCATCTTCTTTTCTTTTTTACAGGTACTGTGGATCTATCCCTGGCAGAGGGAGAGAATCTGTTTGGATTTAAAACTTTGATCTCATTTTTGTTTCAAACCGTAAATGCGTTTTGGATTCTGTTTAAACTATTGTGTTCCTGAAAATTAATTAATGTAACACAATGACATCCCATATGACTATATTTTGTTGTATTTTTAAAAATCAACATTTTTAACGTAAAAAGTTGATGACCGTAAAAAAATGTTGATCCAAAAAATGTTAGTGAATGTAAAATAAGGTTGAAGCATGTAAAAAATTTTTGCAAAAATGTCGATGGATGTAAAAAAATTTAAAAAATTATTGGTCAATCTAAAAAATATTGGCAGCAGTTAAGATAAACTTTGAAAAAATGCTGATGAATGTCAATGGGTGTTGATGGATGCCTAAAAATGTTAAAGAAAAATATTGTACACAGACTACTGCTATGAACTTTAAAATACGAGCATGACAACACGGTGCCGGGTGCCAAAAAGAAGAATCGATGAACACCGGGAATCAGATTAATGGGCTTAAACACCTTCCCGTTGTTTCAAATTTTTTTATTTATATTCTTTTTACAATTTTGTAGAAATAAATAGGGGATCGAAAAATTTGCAGAAATAGACCTCTGCTGCTGGTTGAAACGGCGGTATGCTACCGCCAGTTGAAACGACAGTTAAAGGTCTGGATTGTGGTGGAGCAACCTACCTGTTACCACCACTTCATCTGGCGGTAGGTACCAGCGGCCTGGTTTAGCCTGGTTTATGTGTGTTGGCAGCTATAGCCGTTTCAACCGGCACACAACCCTATTTTTTTATTAGTTATTTTTTGTGTAATTTTGTCTGATATTTTAAAAATAAAATATCTAGTTACATTGGAAGCGCTAAATATTCTAAAATGTCACTTTTGGTTGCAATATGAAACTCGTAATTCGAGAGAGGTAGAGAGATTCGAGGAAATAATTGAAAATGAATTAACTCCCGACCATTAGATACATAGTTGTTTCTAGCGAGATTACAACAGATAGAAACAAAATTCGTGCATAACATACGAACAACAACGATTCTTGGGTGAACAATTAATTATAGATTGCAGTGGCATGTGCGGCACAGATGCTATCCTAAACTAGTGCCATTGCTAAACCTAGCATGCCTTAGGTAATTGAAATAGCTGGGGGAAGAGCCATATCTACTTGCTAGTAGAACTAGCTTTGCGACAGTTGGGAGGGCCCAGGTCCATAGTAGCCAGCACCCCCAGAGGATGACAGAGACGGGGGGTGATCCTTGTTGTGGTGGTATGGGCACTTGCACCATGGATTGGTACAAATCAAGTCACCTGTGATGTTAACCGCCTAAGGATTTGCATCAACTTCAGATTAAAGATCCTCGACCTTACGCTCGAGATCAAAGATCTTACACTTGAGGTAGTGGATGTACTCTTGGGCTGGCTCAGGAAGTGGTGGATCGACCCACTTGGCATAGCGGCAGTTTCCTTCATCGAGATAAGGTTGAGCGTGATGTTAGTTTGTAGCACGAGAAATTTAGGAAGAGTAAAGAAGTAATAACTTGACTCACCAAGCCATAAGGGCATCGAAAGAAATGCCGGCTTCCATCACCGTAGCCATCATACAGTTGGACGACACAAGCCACGCCATGATGACACATTGGCCACGCATCATAGCGGTCGTCATAAGGCCTAAGGGAGTTTGGAGGAGCGTAGTTAGCCCTGTCCTCTAGAGGGAAGTCGTTGAGGGGTGCCTCATACTCCGTTGGGCCAAAAGAACCTGGCCAAGTGATGGTGGGAATAGGAGCATCCCCTCATCTTCCCCTCCTCCCATGACCTCTCCCTCTTGCGGATGCCATTGTTCTTCCTCCTGCTCATTGGTGTGGAAGGATACGGGAGAGGGGGGTCCAATATAAGGAGTGCTGAGATGGAGATGCACTGCGTCCCCATGTGCTCAGTACCCCATCGTGTTCAATCATCTCGAGAAATGCTAGATATAGGCTTTGCAGGTGCAAGGATGTAGGGGTCAGTGTGGAGTCCCATCGACCTGAGAAGGCTTCACGTTCAGGGTCCTTGCAGTCTATAGTGTAGGCTTTTTTACGAGGGATTCACGTCAACAGTGGAAACCACTATTTTAGTACTGTACTGGCCACAGAGCAGTATAATGGGAATAGTGTGGAATCTTAGTACTTGAAACATGGAGACAAAACCTAAAGAGCACCTTCCCTAGAATAAAATACCTTAGGTAATGTAAATCGGTGGAGGATAAGTAACGTTCTACTGGGTGAACCGGGGAAGTTTCCCCTTCCTCACTATTTTGGAGGAATATCCTGCCTCCTGCTTCTTCTTCTTCTTCTTCTTCTATCATTCTTCTTATTGGAGGAGCTACTCTTGACAAGCTTCGAATTTTTCCTCCTGTCGTTTCAGTGTTGCCTCTCCAGCACCTAACTGCTCACGCCGTCTCTGTAGTTCATCCTCCTTGCCCTTCAAACGGATTTGTTGTTGGTGGACGCATCGTTCTTCCTCGAGTTGAGCAGCACGTGCCGCGTCTCGAGCTGCTTCTAGCCTACCATAGTATTGGGCTTTGGTCTCTAGCACCACTGGGATTATGGGCACCTCCCCAAAAGACCTAGTGTTGATCCATTCCATGGATGTGCATGCCTGCATGTTTATTCCTAATTAGTTCAAGGTGCCAGTACGTAGAAAATATATTTAAAATATTTATGAACGGACTGACCTTGAAATCATCATCAATGTTGGGACACTTGAAGTACATACACCCCTTCTTCCCCCTAGGTATGCGATTCTCCCATACCTGCAACAACACACGGAAGCCGCAGTGGCATTTGGAATGCTCATTCCATAGTGGAACCCAATTTCGCTCCTCCCTCCATGATGACATTTCTTAGAGGGAGACGCAACCTCATATATAGAATTGGGACCAGTACTCGACGGTGGATTTGGGTTGGGAAGTGTTAGTAGGGTGTTTGAACGTTACTTGAACATCTCATATATAGAACGCTACTGAGATGGTCCATGGACCATGTCCATAATGAAAAATGGAAAAGGGACATGCATGGACATCATAGCCTGCACCGGCCTAGCTATCAAAGTCTCTACACCAGCCTACATAAAGTAGTTTGCAAAGGAGCACACATCATAGTCTATAGAATCATACACATGATAGCCTGCACCGGCCTACAAAAGATGAAGAAGGTCCTATGCACTAAATGCGTCCTTACTTGAAACGAGGCTCACCACGACCACGACCACACCTCACTACCCGCTGCGCTGCTCTGGTCGGGTAATGGTCATACATGAAGGGCTTCGGTGAGGCACCCTCGTGAGGCGGACATCCTGGTGCGGCCGTAGGTGGTGTCGCGAAGTCCTGGGTGTGGCCCTGTGTCGGAGGCATGGGGGCGTCACCCAACTGCGAAGGATCTATCTCGTCAGGGTCATAGCTGAAAATGGAGTCCACCCATGCTGAACTCGTCCTCTGGATCTCTTATTCTACGGATTCCTCATCGGTCCCTCCGCGGCTTGTGTACCCTATTATCGAACAAAAAAATGTTATTGTCAATTTTGTTTCGTATTTGCAATGGAATAGAAAGCATGTATTCATGACACACCAAAGTCGTCCACATGGAGTGGAGCTGAAGATGGTCCCATTGCACTGTAAATTTTGCACTGCTGCGGAGCTATGTTACGAAATTATAAGTTAGTACAAGTAATTGGACAACAATTGGTCAATGGAAAATGACAAAGTAACGAACACATACCTATGGGGGTCACGTACTACGGACCCGGCGTGTAAGTGGAAGGACCTGCTCCAGTAGCTGCCCAAGATGGTGCTCATGGAACAGTCGACGGGCTGGGGGGTGGCTGCATGTGCCTGTGGTGCATAAGACGGGCTGGGGTACGCCGGACGAATGGGTGCCAGAGAAGATGAATCGTGGTGCTAATGACGAACCGGGGTAGGTAGCCCATGGTGGAAGCACAACGTCCGCATGATCACCACAGCAGCTGACGGCCCTCATGAACCTACTGCATAGGCACTCTATCCTCTTGTACGTCGACTCGTGCTCGTTCGCAGTCATGTCGAAGCAGTGCTCAACACCGTACCTCATCGCTGTCTGTACCTCTACAATAACGTCGTACTGTTGGCAATGACATAGTTCAAGTTAGGTACACCACATGATGTGGTTTAAGTACAAAATGATGCAGAAGCGTTCCGCGACGTCAAAGTTTACGTCCTCGGAACGTGGGTAGGTCTGCGTCACAGGTGCGGTCTCCATTGGTGGCTGCCTCGGAATGTACATGATGCGTGCACGTGTCCTTAGCAAGTACCACTACAGTACGCTGCGAAAGCATCATGGTCGTGTGGATGGTCCTTGTGCACTATCTCCTCCAAAGCAGCCGCCCACATCTCGATCCACGGAACCATCCTTGGACCCCACAGGGTCGCAGGCCCATCACCACCCTGACGGGTCCACCTAACATATGCATCGTGCAACGGGTTAGAGCAACGCAAAATCTTTATTACATGGAGAATGATTGGATGGGGTGTACCTATGAACGACGGCCAGGACGACGTGAGTAACGAAAAGTGGGAACTCTTGGTACCGACGGAACTGCCTCATCACACGGTGCACCGCGTAATTCTCGACGTGGATGTCGTACACCAGTGGCCTCTTCGTCATCCAGTACTCCCGATCTCGAAGGCACAACAAAGACAGCCTATGCGAGGCACGAGCGTGGATGTCTGCTAGGGTGTAGGGTGTCCACCTCACGTTGGTGTCGATAAGAGCATCGAACTGACCGACGAAGTATGGGTACGTCTTCTTCGTCCGCACTCCAACCCACGATCCCTACAAAAATATTTCACGAACAGGTTTAGTAATCGAAACCTGAATGCATGCAACATATGAATTGAGTAATTGTAGGTGTAGTACCGTACCTTTCGCAAGCACCACAACAACCCCATCATGGGTCTGTCCATGTCATCATGGTCGAAAGGCAACTTCGGGTAGTTGGCCACATTAATGCGTGGCCGACCTATCGGGAAGCGCTCGTACGACCATAGCTGAAGCAGCAACGGGCAGCCAACGAAGATGGGCTCCATCGAGTTGACCTTGCAGCAGCCCATGCAAAGCCCCCTGTAGGTAGCCGCCAATACAGCTGAACCCTAGCTATAATGTGGAACCTCGTCAAGCGGGGTATCTGCTATGGCCCTCGTGTAAGGAAGTAGGTGCTTAGGCACCGAGTTCCCCTAGGATGAGCAAAACATGATCCACCCGAGGAGCCACAACAAGTACGCCTCCAAGTGCCGCGCAACTGTGGCGTCGTCGGTGTCGGCTCTCATGTAGTCGGCCTACACAACAATAAAAGTTAGTTGACAAATTCACAAAACTTAGCGATAACGATATGAAAAGTCAGGTAAATAAGTACTCACACTGAACTGCATAAGCCACTTCTTCGTGGGCCCGTGTGTCGAGCTGAAGGTGCGGTACGGCTCGGCCCAATTGTTCCATGGAACGTGGGCAAACTAGGCCAAAAGCTCCTCACACCAGCTAACTGGAATGTCCTCCGCGCCAACAGCCCTCCTGGCACAAGGAAGCCCAAGAAGGAGCAACACGTCCTCAAGTGTCGAGGCCATCTTACTGTCTCAGGCCACCAACGGTCGAGAAGAGCTGCTAGGAGTGACATTTTGAAGTGGAAACATGTCGACTTCTCCGTGCCCTTCATGCCGGCGTCCACCATGTCTCCCTCAACCAACCTCGCTAGAGGGAGGAGCCCCGCAGCACGTAACCTGTACCATGCATACTATTTATTAGTTAAAACAACACAATGTTAGAACTTCAAATTGATTTAACTAAGTAGAATGTACCTCGGAATCCAATGGGCGTCGATCGATATCGTCGAAAGCGGGACACGTGCGCGAAGCGTGCCGGGGTGCCCTCGGGGGTCTGATACCCCTCTCCAGCATCCTCCGCCATACCTGCAACACATTAAATATCAGTATGCGAGGAAATAATAAAAGCGGTAAAACATTTCAGTTACTTCAAATACTACATAAATCAAATAGAATAACCTAGAAATGAGATATTTGAAACACAGCATACATGAAATAGTACACGATATGGAATTATTACAATGTCTTACTACTACAACTTAGGTTACATTCCACAATCTAAGAATTACAGGAGTCTCTCGACATAGAACAAACGTGATGAAGTACATTACATATGACAAAGTTCATGAAACGTACAAGTTCACAAACATACAACACACATTGCAAGTCCTACATACATGAATCACAGAAGCCCGTCATTGTTCCTACGTACATGACGACCCCGGCCACGCGCTAGAGCATTTGCATCACCGGTTGATGGTCCAGCTTGGTTATATGTCGTTGTAGGGTAGTTCTTGTACGTGTGACCTACTTCATGGCACTTGGAGCAGAGGTGGACATCAGGACCAGTTTCAGATTGATCCATGTTGTTCCGGATGTGTCTGTTCTTGCATCACCCGACCCCTTAGAACATTTATGGATTAGGGTTAGGAATGTAACGTGCAGCATTACCAGGTTTGTTTATGAAGTTTCCTAGTAAATGATATCCATAAACCTCGTTCCTCCATGTGTACCATATAGTTTCTTTCAAGAAGTAATGTGGTATGAATCGACGAGGCTGAAGTCCCCCTACCTCGATGCATGCAACAATGACATGGGTGCAAGGTCTGTGAAGCAATCTTGGCTTCTGACATGAGCAAACACACCCTTCATTGGTAATGATGCACTCTTGTGTGTGCTTCTCGCGCCTCCCCTCAATCAACTTTTGTCCCTGCAAACAATCTCGAACTGGCATTCCACGGCACCCACTTCATTAACACGATGCTTATGAGCCTTCTTAATCACCTCCTCTGTGTACTCTGTCATCTTGCACCCATAAATTTTTTGATTATTGGCCATTGAGTTATTTGCCACCGCGTATCATTCCCTGAAGTACTTCATGGTGCGGTATAAGAAGAATTCTATGATACCAACAAGGGGCAGTCCCCTAACACTGCGCTGGACCCAGTTGTACACCTCAACTAGGTTTGTAGTCATTATACCCCACCTAGCACCTCCCTCGTCATAGAGTAATGCCCACTTTTCTTTCGGCTCATGCTCAATCCACTATGAGAAGCTCTTGATGGCCTAACCCATCTTCACCTGACATTTGGACCATCTAGTCTGACGTCCTCCAGAGACATAGGGTGGTCGGCCTCGCTGTTTACCAGCCTCTTGCCTAGCTCTTCGGATTGTTTCTTTGTAAGCTCATCAAGTTTCTTCTACAATAGATTGAATTTCCTCTCCTGATTCTGGGTACATAGCCGTTTGAATATTTTCATAAGGGTCTTGTTCTTGAATTGACTATGGAAGTTTCCCCCATATGCCTCACGCACCACCTACTCTTCATGTCCCTAAAACGCTCCACACTGCCATTCTGTAGGTCTTCAATTGTTTGTAGAATACCTTTGTGCCAATTATGAATTAGACAAACACCCTCCACGTCCTTCACAATCATCTGCTTCACCCTCTCCAGGAACCAATACCAACTATCTCCACACACCTTCTCCACAAAGGCGATCGCCAGCAGCAACACCTGATTGTTACCGTCGGACCCAATAACTGTCAAGATTGGACCTTTATACCTTCCAGTCAAAAATGTGCCATAAATGCAAATGACTGGGCAACATTATTGAAAAGCCTCAATGCAAGGACCCAAGGCTAAGAATGACCACTGCAGGACGTGTTTGCCTGTAAATTGAGCACATGGATAGACTTTCAGGTCGTAGTAGCTTCCTAGGGTCCTTTAGCATATGGTGTGCAACAAGAGAGGGAGTTTGTCATACGATGCTTCGTACGCACCCCACTTCATCTCTAGCACCTTCTGCTTGGCTCGGTAAGATTTGTGGTAGCTAATCTTGTACTTAAACTTCTCCTCCATGGCACAAACAAACAATCGACTTGGGCTCAAAGATGGGATTCTCTACTATCTAAGGATACATGTATTGAGCAACAGAATCAGTAGTGAGGTTGCGGTGTGTTCCTTCCAATTCATCCAGCAAACATTTGGCTCTTCTCCTTCCCTCTCCACCTGCTCAACTAAGCCAGGGATGTCTTCCCTCTCATCAGCCTCCCCATTTGGTTCACGGGTTGCAACATCATTCTCTGCATCTTCCTCTTCTGCCCCATCTTCATTATCTTCTTCATTTTGCCCATCAGTACTCTCCACACCTTCCTCGGCTGTAACTTCAACACCTCCTACTTCTTCTTCCATCTGACTGCTAGACCCAACCTTCCTGAACACTTCAATAAACAATATGAGCAGTAAACCGTGCTTAGTGCAACCATTTACATAGGTCCGGTAGTTCTGGATTCCTTCAAGTGGGATCAGCTCCCAAAAGTTTACGTCAGGCTGTCTTCTCACTACAGCCCTAACAAACAGCTCCACTTGATCTCTATAAACCCAAGTCCTCTCTCCTGCTCTTGATAAATTTTTGCAGAACGACTGAAATTCAGAAAAAATCTACCCCTTCTAGACCATATCTAACCTCCCCCCGACTATAGAACACTTGAAAAAATAAACTTTCCGACATGCCTGCCAATATACATGACATGAACAGTGGAAATTACTCTCATGTACTTAATTTAAGTAACTCCAACAACACCTACATTTCAATATATGGTACAAACATCGAACTCGAGCATCGCCAATGATAACAATTTTAAAATTATTTAAAATTATGAACAAATTCATTTTATTTTACCCGGTCAATATACACGATATTAATATAGGCAATTACTGAATATTACTAAATTTAACTAACTCTAAACACCCGATCAATATACACGACATGAACAAAAATTTTAACTAAATCTAATAATTTCAACTACCCCTAAAACAACTACTTTCTCTCCTCCTCCCTCCCTCCCTTCTTCTCTCCTAGACCCTCCCTCCCTTCCACTTCTCTCGCATGCGCTCGCTCTGGCTCGGTGGTTTTGGGTGCCGGCGGAAGCAAATGGCGTGCGACGTGCATCTGGGCCGCCCGCGGGTTTTAAAGAGGCAGGGGAGCTACCGCCGTCTCATTTGGCGGTAGCTTTCCCGCTCCCGCCGTTTGAACTAGCAGGGCCTGCTATCGCCAGATCCTCCGGCAGCAACTTGATACCGCCGTTCCATCTAGTGGTAGCAGTCTCGTCCCCCGCACCGCTGGAAACCATGTGCAGCCCGCCGGATCAAAGGGCAGTAAGCGGGTTTCCTCACTGACGTGGCGGACGCGGAAAGCTACCGCCCTTCGCTTACCACCGGTTGAGACGGCGGTATCCCGTTACCGCCAGTAGAGGTCTATTTCTGCAAATTTTTCGATAGATTATTTATTTCTACAAAATCGTAAAAAAAATATAAAAATAAAAAAATTCCGATGTTTCAGATTCATGGGCTCCGCTGCCTTCCAGCCAAATGGGCTGAATACCTCCTCTGCCTTCCAGTTCCAGCCCACGACGGCCCCAATTGCGCGGTCCTTCTCTTTCGCTGTTTTCCTTCGTCTCTCTCCGGTCTCCGCTCCTCTCGCCCCTTTCTTTCCTAGCCGCGTCCCGCGAGCCGGCGACGACAGGGCGAGCGGCCACCCTTTGCCAGATCTTCGTCCGGCGCTTCGCCGGCGACAAGCATCCGACAGGTATGCGCGCCTATTCCCTTCCCTTCCCTTCTTTCTGTGCGAAATCGAACACCAAAACCCTGATGTCTGCTATTTGTATTAGGATCTGACCACGTATTTACTGTCTGAATTTCGATTTTGTTTTTTTGCAAAAATTATCTTGTGCCACCATTGATGTGTAGTCTTGACGAGGTTGGTGTGTTCTATGGCAGCTGAAGATGGCGAGGATACCGTCCCTAAAGAGCCTCAATGCGTTTCCGCACGCCGAGGAGCACTTGTTGAAGAAGACTTACTCCGGTGCTATTGGTATGGACTATGGGACCCTATTCTTTTGCGGTTGTTGCAAGTGGATGCTGCGGCGTATGTTTGGGATTTTTATCTTAACTTGTGCCACCATTGATATCTTGGCAGTGACAATTCTTGGGCTAATTATAATGTTTACATTGTTCGTGCATGAGCTGCAGTTTTATCTTACCACCTACACCGTGCACCAGGTATGATTGGTCACAGCTTCTGTGTTTGTGGTCGATTTCTATCGAACTTTTCTGTAATATTTGTGTAGGTCATTTCGTTTTCCCTTCAAATAACTCTTAAGTTCTTTTCTCGGCACTGTGAATATGCCTGTAAAAAATAGGAGTTTATCCTCTTTTATTTTATTTAGAAAAATGTAAACCAACTCAACAAAGTAAATAATGCCATATCTTTTGAAGACCATTCTAGCTGGCTTGTGGGGTTTTAGTTCAAGCATCAAAGCACCAATCTGATCAAAGAATTCTTGTGATGACAAACTTGTCTTTGAATACGAAACGTAAATTATAAACCAATTACGTTGCTGAACAACTGAGATGTCTTCTGATTGTTGTAATAATCTGTAATTATCATTATGAGATTCTGCTACATTCATCTTCTGTGGTTTAATTTTATTTTCATGAGTTGATCCTTGCCAGTATCTGTACGATGAATCCTTCACCAGTTGATACTGTCTGCAGATGTCTGTAGATCTGAAACGAGGAGAAACTCTACCAATCCATATAAATATGTCATTTCCTTCTTTGCCATGTGAAGGTCGGTTATTAAGTTTGTTGCAAGTCCTTATTTGGGAATTATTGAACAAACTGTTTCATGACTTTTTATTTGAAAGGAAGTTTCATGATTTTGAAACATCTTTCTCTGACTCTTGTTTGTTTAGTATTGAGTGTGGATGCGATTGACATGTCTGGGAAACATGAAGTTGATTTGCATACAAATATTTGGAAGGTAAGATCTCTGTTCAAAATTTTGTTCCTTCCGGTTTGTGTTCTAGCATTTTAATACAGTGGCAACATTTATTGTTACCGTTGCTTATGAGTTGTGATGAAGAAACATTACAACATGTGTGAGTATTAGTAAGTGATAAGTGCATATCCTCATTTGTCAGAAGCCAGAAGACAATAGATTAGGCTGGTTAGTTGTTTTTCATGTGTTAATGTAGAACTGCAGAAACATGTACTTTACCAGCTCTGATTTGTATCTTGCTGCAGCGTAAACAATATTTTTCATATGTATTCCTATGTTTAGTATTTCCCTGCAAAATTTGTTTCATATTTTGTAAAAATGCTATAATTGCCTTGCTCTTATGTCTAATGTTTTCTCTCTTTATCTGCTTAATACAGCTTCGCTTGGATAGATATGGCCATATCATTGGTACAGAGTACTTGTCTGACCTAGTTGAAAAGGGACATGGGGCTCATCATGATCATGGTATACTCTTCTTCCTCCCTACAAAGGAAAAAAACTAGTTTAGCATGGAATCATGTCAATTGCCATATGAAAGAATTTTATCTGCAGTATGTGTGTCCTTTTCTTATTTTATTCAATGTAGGAAAGTATATTATGCTGTTGTAAATATAGTTAGCAGGTGGTGGTGTTCGGTACCCTAGCCATTCAGGCTTGAACTGACCTACCTCTTCGTTAGCTGGAACTCCTAGCTAGAGGTGGTAATAGATCATGGCCCTTATGCTCCCTTCACAATCCAACTCAGCCCTATATATATTTAGCTCAAAATCATATAGTATCTTAGCTGTTTCCTTTTCCAAAAGAAAAAAGAGAACACAATACTTTTTAAGTAATCTATAATTGAAAGAGAAGCAAATTCTCTGAGTCTTGATTATCATGGGAAAATGTCAATACAACAATGATGACTAAACTGATTGACCAAAGATGTTTGAGTTAGAATATCCCATCTGTTGTTGGGCATGATTTAGTTTGAATGTTCCATCTGATTGACCAATATGCTTTGGTTAGAATAGTTCTTCATAATTTGCTTATTAGAAGTTTAAAACAGACCATGGCCATGAGCATCACGATGAACAAAAGAAGCATGAGCCCACCTTCAATGAAGATGCAGAGAAAATGGTGAAGAGTGTCAAACAAGCGCTGGAAAATGGTGAAGGGTGTCGAGTAAGTTATTCATCCACATGTTCCCATTTGTTTACAGAATAGTTTTTCAGGTTGTGATCATGAATTACATTTTCTGGTGTTGCTAATGAAACTGCTTCCTCAATTTCCACAGGTCTATGGGATGTTAGATGTGCAGAGGGTTGCTGGTAACTTCCATATCTCAGTGCATGGTTTGAACATTTTTGTTGCTGAAAAGGTCAGTAATCTAAAACTGCAGATATCGTATGACTTTTCTACCCTTTGCACATTTTGGTTCTGAAGTATGCGTACCTTCTGTAATTGAGAGGTCTATCGGATAAAAGTCTATGCTTCTAAAAATGCTCATTTATATTGTAATGTGAGAAATACTGAAATAGGGGTCATTAGGTTTCCTTCATAAGATGTCATTTGGGTTCCTACCAAAACATCTCTTCAGTGGCTAAGTACATGGTGTCAAACCCTGTCAGTATTTAGTTTTCCTACTTGGTGCTCAAAGCTTGAAGCATCATCAACAGCTGGCAGATATTAGGATTCATTTCATGCTTCTTCGGCCCTTTTTGGTATAGCTTTCCTGAGAATCAATTTTCTGAAAAAAATCAGGATTTCCTGAGAAGCTGCTGCCTGGAAAATCTGCTGTCTATAGAAGCTGGGTGTTTGGCAATCCTGATCTTTTCTTGTTGAATGCCCTTAAAGCTCTATGCCCTTAAAGCTGATAATAGCTCATTTGCTTCATGAACAAAAGTAGGGCTGGCAAAAAAGCTCGAGGTTCGTGAACTGACTCAGCTCGTTCATATGTTTGGCTCGGTTCAGCTCGGGTCGACCTTTAAACGAACTGAGCCAAGCCTTAATTTCAGCTCGTTTTCTTAATGAGTCAGCCCGTGAGATGTTCGATAAGCTCATTAGGCTCGATAAAGATGAAAATATCAAAAATATTTTTTTACAAATATAGTTGTATTACTATTATTTGGTTAAAATAAACTTGTTGTTCAACTTGTAAGTCAAATCTAGCGCTAATTAAGTCTATTTCGAGTCTCCAAACATCTGTATTATCCTAATTTGTTGACTTATGTTATTTATTCCATAATATCATCATAAATTAAACTTTTAAATATTGTTAGCATACATAAATTATCATATATTGGTTAATATCATCTTTGATCATAACATTAATGTTCAACAATGCTAGGCTCATGAGCCAAACGAGCCGGCTCGAACTTTCAAACGAACCGAGCCAAACTTGATTTTTAGCTTGTCAACCTTAATGACCCGAGCCAAGCTAGCTCGTTATCAAACGAGCCATAACGAGCCGAGCCTTAACGAGCCAAGCTGGCTCGTCAGCCACCCCTAAACACAAGCATAAGGCAATGTTGACACACTATTTTAGCCTACCCCAACTTGCTTGGGACTGAAAGGCTATGTTGCTGTTGTGGTTACAAAATGTCTACAAAATACCAAGAATCAGAATACCATCAAATAAATGAGGAACAGAACAAATAAAAAAAATACATGACCTAGATCTTCCAACTAAATATTAGGGCTGAAACTACATATCAAGTCCAAATTACATTAGAATTACATGACTAATTATATTAGCGCTTCTTCTAAGCCCTGGACCACCTCAAACTCAAATTAATTGCCTTCGATTAATTAGAGCGAACTAGCACATCCATATGACAAACCAATTGCAAGCCAACTAGCAGATCGATACAGCAAATCAATTTTGCAAGTGCACACATAGATCCATTGTGCCTTCAGGGCAAAGGAATGAGGTTGAGGCACGGCTTGGCTGGTTCCTTTTGACGCTGTCGGGCCCATGCTACTTTGCAGCAGCCATTTTTACAAATTAGAAACATTGTTTTTTTTTCCGTGAGGTCTGTTGACTTCTATGGATATTAATAGTTTCCAATGGATGAATGAAATCACTGTTATTGTCGGTTTTGATGTAAACAAGCAACTTTTCTTTCTCACCTAACCCATTAACAGAGGGCCGTTGTGCAATTTGTACATCCATTGCCTTTATTAGTACATTTTTTGAACTGAGCTTTAATATAATTTACTAATATTTGTAATTTTCATACAGATTTTTGAAGGGTCAAGCCATGTGAATGTTAGTCATGTTATTCACGATCTGTCCTTTGGCCCTAAGTATCCAGGAATTCATAATCCACTGGATGAAACCACGAGGAAACTTCATGACACAAGTGGAACTTTCAAGTACTATATCAAGGTGAGTTGTCATTCATCTGCCTTTGCAATCAAGCATGTGCACGAAGCAGCTTCCAAGTGTCAACATTAGGGAATATAGCAAAGAATGCCTGAAGAGATTTTGATAGTGCTGTAAATATTCACATTTGCATTATTATACAAGATCATCACTGGGGGCCAATGAAAAAGTGTTATTTCCCATTTCCAGCAAGCCTATATCAATTTGGTTAAGTTGATCTTATCAAGTAAACCAGAAGATTTGCAGAGTGAATATTCTCTAGTTCATTTTCTTCTACGATTTGTAATAGCTTGTGAGAAAGTGCTCTCATCTGTTTGCCCAATTGATATGCAGGTTGTTCCAACTGAGTATAGATATCTCTCAAAGAAAGTATTGCCAACAAATCAGTTTTCTGTCACGGAGTATTTTCTTCCCATTCGCCCAACTGACAGGGCTTGGCCAGGTAACTGTTTCATTTCACCCTTCAAGCAAGCGTGTATGTTCATCCCTTTTGAAAGCTAATCTGTTTTCGTTTGCCCTGCAGCTGTTTACTTCCTTTATGATCTATCACCAATTACGGTCACCATCAAAGAGGAAAGACGGAACTTCCTTCATTTCCTAACTCGTCTATGTGCGGTTCTTGGCGGCACATTTGCCATGACAGGTTTACATCCACCTTATGATTCTATGTTTTATCTTATGCGTGTCATGCATTTTCCAGACTTGGATTCACTGATAACATTAGTTGCATGCAAGGTGGTACTGACAAAACAGAACTTGAAAAAAGAAAACAGCAATAGTTCATTGTTGTGATTCATTGCTTGTTTCAATACTCTTGCCAACTTTTGTTATATAGGAATGCTTGACCGATGGATGTACCGGCTTATCGAGTCCGTCACCAACTCAAAGACCAGAAGCGTGCTGCGGTAATTGTGAATTTCATGGTAGACGAAGGGAAACCGTGGTTACTTGTTGCTAGTCAAGCCAGTTATAGATCATCTTGCCCCAGCTAACTGGTCAAGCCATGTTGGTTTACATGTTTATTTGCTCCATGCATGGTTAACGTAAAATATGTCGTTAGTTTTTTTTATCATCAATTGCGTGCTAAAAGTCCATGGACTACAGTTTTGTCATCTACCAACGAGATCATGTCGTTTGTAATCATGTACAAGACAAAACATGGCTCCAGTATATATCCAAAGTTTTTTTTTTCTACTGCGAAAATCAATGCAAACATGTAGTTTCAATGTGCGAAAATACATACGCGCTTACAGGGATGGGCTGAATGATGATGATTTGTGTGACGTACTCCTCGAGACTTGCATGAAGCCGCTGCTAACTTTGGTCCATTATGGTTCGTTACAGTCTGTGGGCTACTTGCATTAAGTCCATAACCTCCCACTGCATCAGAAGTGCCTTTTCTTGGCAATATTGTATCTGTGACAGGAGTGAAGAGGAGAATAAGGCCCTATTTGGCAACACACTCCTACCTGTCACATCGGATGTTTAGATATTAATTAGAAGTATTAAATATAGTCTAATTACAAAACTAATTGCACAGATAGAGTCTAATTCGCGAGACGAATCTATTAAGCCTAATTAGTCCATGATTTGACAATGTGGTGCTACAGTAACCATTTGCTAATGATGGATTAATTAGGCTTAATAGATTTGTCTCGTGAATTAGTATAGGGATTCTGCAGTTAGTTTTATAATTAGCTCATGTTTAGTTCTTCTAATTAGCATCCGAACATCCAATGTGACCCTCCTAAAGTTTAGTACCTCGTATCCAAACACCCCCTAAGTTTACTGTCGAATAATCCGTCTTGTTTTAAACAGTGTTCTTGGCTTGTACTAAATTCAGTAACAAGTGCAAGCGAAAGAGAGGGTGGCTTGTACAATGTACTAGCAACCGCACGGTTGCTTTTCTGCTGTCAACGTCTCTGTTTCTTTCCTCCCTCGGTGTGTGGTGTGCCAATGCGCTGCGCTGCCACAATCCTTGTGGTTGTGGTCGAGCTGTTGGAAAGGCAGTGGGATCAAATGGCCGAGGAGGCCAAGAACGCCAACAAGTCGGCGCCGGAGGGGAGAGTTCCTCGGACTCTTCCTCAGGCTCTTCGGCAGGGGAGACTGGAGAGTTCCTCTAGATTCCAAGGCTCTGTGAACGATCGATATTGCTGTGAAGCAACGCACCGGTTCATACAGGAGAGCTCGCTGCACAAAGGTGTTTCTAACGTTGTCCTGATGCCCGCCATTCTTAATCCATGTGGATATGCATGCCAAGGTGCAACATGACGAGAGCCTAACTATGGAATAACAAGAGACTGAAGCGAATGGATGGGTGATACATGAAGAGACTGAGATGTACTCCCTCCGTCCCAAATATTTTGACTTTTCTATGTACATAGCATTTGCTATATATCTAGACATACCGTATATCTAGATGCATATAAAAAACTAATCACCTAGAAAAGTTAAAACGAAGAGTAATTTGGGACGGAGGAAGTATAGATGAAGTGATATAAATTGAATTTAAGATGGACATATTCAACTTCATGAACCAACATATATACAGTACACCAGCAGTAGCTGACACTCCAGCATGCTAGCTGGTTACTTCTCAAATTTGAGCATTCACTTTAATTTATTGTTTATATAAGGGTCTGTGATAATAAAGCTAAATATCACAGTTTGTAAAATGAAGAACACAACACCCGGTACTAATACCCTACCCCTTTAGTCTCGGTTTGGGGTACAGCTTCTTAAACCAAGACTAAAGAGGTTTTGGAACGAACGGGTGCTAAAACAAGGTTCTCTAAGGGGGTGTTTGTTTCTTTAGCAACTCCTAAAATTCCTGTCACATCGAATGTTTAGATACTAATTAGGAGTATTAAATATAGGCTAACTACAAAACTAATTATATGGACGGAGACTAATTTGCGAGACGAATCTATTAAGTCTAATTAGTCCATGATTTGACAATGTGATGCTACAGTAAACATGTGCTAATGATGAATTAATTAGGCTTAATAGATTCGTCTCGTGAATTAGCCTCCATCTGTGTAATTAGTTTGATAATTAGCTCATGTTTAATCCTCCTAATTAGCCTCCGAATATTCGATGTGACATAAATTTTAGTCAGGATTAAAGATCCAAACGCCCCCCAATAGTGGTGCCTTGTGGCCAGTAAGGGGCATGTCGTGCAGATCTATGTCGGTGACAAAAAAGGTGGATGGCTGATCAAGAAGCAGGTCTCATTGGTAAAGCAATTTGTGTTGATTAAGCTGCAGCGTGATGAGTGGATGAAGAGGGTGCGCATCTGATAGGGACTGTTACAAGAAAGATTCTTGGGATGGCCAGATCTTCTTGACAGATAACTTGCTGAAAATAGCGGATAAATAGCTTTATACCCGGCAAAGGCTGGATGCGATCAAGTAGTGCACAGAGAGGCACCAAAGAGAACTCCGACTCGATCTCCAAACGAGCACAAAACCATGATCCGGGGTGGATGCGACCAAGCGACAGGGTGAGAGGCACCGAAACCTCGAAGACTTCGACTCGATCACCGAATGACCGCAGAACCACAATCCAGGACTAATCCACACAAAACGGTGCAGCCTAACTGGAAGCCATGGAGCACGAACTAGGGGACCTCAGAGAGATCTTCAGAAGAACAGAGAAGAACAGGGGTGTGCAAGGCACTCAGCATCTTGGCTGCAAAACCATACGTGGTTATCTATTCATCAAAATTCAACTTATTTTTCCAGTAGTACGTAGGGGTTATTTACACAAGGAACAACCCTCCTAGTTAGTTATGAATTGAACTCTCCACGTTGGAAGGTGGAAGGTCAAGTGGTGAAGCATTCCCGATGTGCTCTTCAAATCCCACGCGTCTTATCAGCTTCTCTGCAGTCTTCACTAAATCAATCATAACTCCTTATTGGGAAGTCCAATGGTCATGCGGTTTGTTGTATTGGAAATTAGACTTCAAATCCGTTCCATCAAGTATTGAAGCACCTCCAGATCTATCGGGAACAAAGAGTTATGTTTGATTCATTATGCAGGTCCGAACAGATCAAAACGGGAAATCTTGACATTTTGCTTCATTAGGTTGGTCCGCTCGTATCCAAACATTCCTTGCTAGTCCGTTTCTTGTGGTTTGATCTGATTGTTACATTTCATCTCCATGTAGTGCAGTATCCTCCTCTTCATGTGTATACCTAATCACAACCAATGTAAAGGATTTAGGTTGTATAAAATTCGCACGTATGTTAAAGTTAATTTCAGCTAGGAAAACATGTACCTCTTGTTGGAGTTTTTTAGCACGGCTTCATGTAATTAATCCTTCATACACATGAGCTTGTGTACCCTATGCGTGGTCTTGTGTAACCGGTGGGATGTCCACATCATCCCCCCTCTTGAAAAAGAGTCGTCCTCGACTCTTCCCATCCAAAGAACGAAGAAATATCGGCGATGTTGAAACTTGTACTGACACCATATGTACTTGGAAGATCAATTTCATAGGTATTATCATGGATCTTTTGAAGCACTTTAAATGGTCCATCAGCACGTGGCTGCAACTTGCTCTTGTATTGGTCGGGGAAGCGATCCTTGCGTAGGTGCACCCAGACCAAGTCTCCTTGTTCAAACATCTTCTTGCGACCCTTGTTGGCATGCTGCTCATATTGCTTGGTCATCTTCTCAATGTTGACTCTTGCTTGATCATGTATTTTCTTGACAAATTCAGCACGCTTGCTTGCATCAAAGTTCTGACACGTTCCTGCATAGGCAAAGGCAAAAGATCGATGGGAGCAGTAGGTTTGAAACCATATACAATCTCAAATGGACAAAATTTTATGGTTGAGTGTACCAAGCTATTGTATGCAAATTCCACATGAGGTAAGCTTTCTTCCCAAAGCTTCAAGTTATTCTTGAGAACAGCCCGTAACAATGTAGACAAGGTGCGGTTCACGCCTTTGGTTTGTCCATCAGTTTGCGGATGACACGTTGTGGAGAATAACAATCTTGTCCCAAATTTTTCCCACAAGGTCTTCCAAAAGTAGCTCAAAAATTTGTATCATGATCAGACACAATGGTTCATGGCACATCATGTTGACGCACAATTTTCTTGAAAAACAATTCAGCAATGTGTGAAGCATCATCACTCTTATGACAAGGAATGAAATGAGCCATTTTGCTAAAGCGATCAACCACAACAAAGATTGAATCCCTCCCCCTCTTTATTTGAGTTAAACCAAGAACAAAGTCCATAGAAATATCTTCCCATGGCATACTAGGAATAGGCAAAGGGGTGTATAAACCATGAGGGTTCAAGCGTGACTTAGCTTTGTGGAAGGTTACACAGCGTAGGATGTATCTCTCCACATCTCTTCTCATCTTAGGCCAAAAGAAGTGATTAGCCAGGACTTGTTCCATTTTCTTGGCACCAAAGTGGCCTATTAATCCTCCGGCATCAGCTTCCTGCAACAGCAAAGGATGAATAGAACAATCTGGAATGCATAGTTTGTTAGCTCAAAACAAAAATTCTTCATGAAAATGGAATTTTTCCCAGCCCTTGCCATCACAACATTTAGAAAACGGTTCAGTTTGACACTTTCCAAACCAAGAATTTTAGCATCAAGTTGAGAAAGCAAAGTATGGCGTCGTGATAAAGCATCATCAACAACATTTTCCTTCCCTTTCTTGTACTTGACAATGTAAGGAAAAGATTCAATGAACTCACTCCATTTAGCATGTCTTTTGTTTAGTTTTAGTTGACCCTTAAGATGTTTCAAAGATTTATAGTCTGAATGTATCACAAATTCTTTAGGCAAAAGGCAATGTTGCCAAGTTTCCAAACTCCTCATAAGAGCATAAAGTTCTTTGTCATAAACTAAATAATTGAGAGTTGGACCACTTAGCTTTTCACTGAAGTATGCAATAGGCCTCCCTTCTTGCATGAGCACGCCTCCAATCCCTACACCACTTGCATCACATTCAATATCAAAGGTCTTACAAAAATCTGGAACTACAAGAAGTGGGGCTATTGTCAACTTCATTTTGAGCTCTTCAAATGCCTTCTCTTGTGCTGCACCCACTAGAATGGTACTTCCTTCTTTGTCAACTCATTGATTGGGGCAGCAATGGTACTGAAATCTTTCACAAACCGATGGTAGAAGTCGGCAAGTCCAAGGAAGCTCCGCACTTGGCTCACATTTTGTAGAGGCAACCATTCATGAACAGCTTGAATCTTTTCTTCATCAACCTCCATGCCTTGAGCTAAAACAACAAAGTCAAGAAAGACTACCTTGTTAGTGCAAAAGGTGCACTTGGCAAGGTTAGCATACATGCAATCCTTTCTCAAAACAGCAAGCACACATTTTATATGTTCAACATGTTCATCAAGAGACTTGCTGTGAATCAAGATATCGTCAAAATAAACCACAACAAACTTGCCAATGAAAGCTCTAAGCATATGATTCATCAATCTCATGAAAGTACTAGGTGCATTGCTCAATCCAAAAGGCATCACCAACCATTCATACAACCCAAACTTAGTTTTGAAGGTTGTTTTCCATCCATCACCTTCTCTCATTCGAATTTGGTGATAGCCACTTCTCAAATCAATTTTTGTGAAAATGATAGCACCACTAAGCCCATCAAGCATGTCATCAAGCCTAGGTATGGGATGCCCATACCTTATGGTGATGTTATTAATGGCTTGGCAACTAACACACATTCTCCATGACCCATCTTTCTTTGAAACTAAAAGAACAAGAACTGCACAAGGTGAGAGACATATTGTGGCGGAACCGCCCAAATTAACCTGACTAAAATGCACTTAAGTCGCCTGACACGCGATTATGCAGTTTAAGCAAGTCAACTTGGTCGACCGTCGGATTTCATCCGATGAACCACTTACACAGGATCGAGAAGCATTGATCACACGAAGGTGAGTAGCACAGAGATTACAACATTCCCATCACATGAACTTAGTTCAACAAATTATTACATCAGAGTTTTTGAAATTCAAACAAGTTTGTACGGTTTGAACAGACAAAATAAAACAAGCGGAAGCTAAACATCGATACACGATATCATGACGAAGCCGATCATGACATCAATAATCCCTACCCTCACCGTCCGAGGAGGGGTCTCACTCAACTGTCCAGTCCGGAGGGAGCTGGGT
The DNA here is from genome assembly GCF_005286985.2 of Setaria viridis. Taxonomy (NCBI): domain Eukaryota; kingdom Viridiplantae; phylum Streptophyta; class Magnoliopsida; order Poales; family Poaceae; genus Setaria; species Setaria viridis. Next base: position 23,647,967 of record NC_048264.2, on the reverse strand, counting down.
AGGCCAAGTGGTGCCAGCAGCCAAACTATTAACATCACTTGAAAAGTTAAGCCACAACAAGGCTGAGCAACTAATACGCAGCAAGACTGACCCGTCGGGTGGTAACTATTTTCACCAAAACCTAGACATGCAAGGCTTTCTCGCTTTGGGTTTGCTTTGCCAAAAGCGTCTATAGTCGGTCCTTACTTTCAATATTTTAGCTTAAGTTCTACGTTCTTTAACCAATCTAGATTAGCAACTTATACTAAGCAAGCATAGTTTCCAAGCAATTAAAGAACAAACACCAAGATTAATATCATCATCATGTTCCATCTTTACTCAGTGCAGAATAGCGATCAAGTAGTCCCAAACTGTGAGAGGCAGACGAATCGATTTGAGTTTATTAACCATGCATGACGAACCTAATCTCACAATATCCGCGCACCACGAGGGGTCGCTTCATTTGTCAGCCATCCCCATCAATCGCTTAGGCACGTGTCAGGGCCAACTGCCTTTGGCATGCAATGCTCCATAATCCCGGCCTCTACCGTACTATGACCGCACTTGCTGTTGGAGGTATGCCCTAGAGGCAATCATAGAGATGATGATATTCCATTTGTATCCATGATTTGTATATTGTGTTCATTGAATATCCATTAAAGGCTACTTGAATTGATTTGCAATTATGTGAATTGTATGTGAAACTCTTTACTTGTATGGTTATTCTAAAGTTGTCTCTAGTCGGAGTTCATGTGAGGACACACATGAATATTAGACTAGCACATGTATTAGTTGATGACTATGTTTCACAAAGTCATGGACATGGAGATGTTGAACTAATAATGTGGACACATGTGGAGACATGTGTTAGGACTGACCCAACACGAGAAGTAGTTCTCTCTTTAAACAACATATACGCTTTGTCCTTAGACCTGAGATTGTCGCATGTATTCTAGATGTGGATCGACCTACTTAGGGGCTATCAAACGCTACGCCGTAACAGGGTAGTTATAAAGGTAGTTTTCGGGTTTGTCAAGAAGCATGCTATGAGACATGGTCAATCAAGATGGGATTTGCCCCTCTCTGATTGAGAGTGATATCTCTGGGCCCCTCGAGTGATCGGATCCGAAAATGCATGGCCATGCTACGTACGGTTAAGAGTTAACCTACAAAGGGATTCCGAATCACAGGATCGAGAAAGAGCGGTCGGCTTGAAGCTAGACCAAATATCGTGAGGCAAAGGGAATAGCATGTATATTATGTTGTGATGGTTCGTCTGATATGATCTTCGTGTGCGTATAGGAGTTGGCACGTCTTGCTAGAGGCCGCTACCGACTATTGGGCCGAGTAGGAGTACTCGGGCCATGTCTATACGTATCCGAACCTATAGGGTCACACACTTAAGGGGCTGGAAGCCCAATTCGGATCTGATCCGAGTTGGATTAGGTTTAGGAGTACTAATGGGCCTCGGATCCAGAGGCCCATCAGGAACCTCTATAAATAGAGGGGTGGGGGCGCCCTAGGGTGGACACCTTTTGGCTGAACACTCTTGCCGCGCCTCCCACGCCCTCGCCTGTTGCAACTCGCGGATCTAGCAATCCGGCTTGCGACGCTTCCTCCCTGCACGTGTGGATACCTTGGAGGTGTTGCGCCTGCAGCACTTGGACGAGCCGCCGACGAGCTACGACGAGCCGACGACGAGCCGCGGTACCGGAGGCGATCTTGCTGTGCACGTGGACGAGCTGCTGAGGAGCTGCTGCACGTGATCGACTACGTACGACTACGTGATCGTCTTCACTGCACCGACGCATATCTACATCTTCCGCACCAGTAGTGCGTCGAGTGGTAATCCCGTGATCCTTATACGACAGTTCTTCCTGGTTATACGCGGTAGAAAATTTTGTTTTGCGCTAGTGTAGCCTACCTCGTATCCCAACAGTGGTATCAAGAGCCGTAGCTGCTTAGTTTTGGATTCGGGATGTGTGCATATGGAGATATGCGAGTTCTCTGTTTGATCTATGTCCTGATTTCGTGCCCTTGCTGTAATGGTAGTGTAACGACATACTCCTACCGGTCGGTTTCCGCCATCGGAGTTAAGTGATACACGTAAATCCAATTGCAGTAAGGGAAGATCAATATGATTGGTCAAATCGAGATCCAGGGTCATTCGCCAGGCGCATTAGATGTGCAATAGTAGATAGGATCTACTGCCGGGGTCGGGATTTTGCCGTATGCGTATGCTTCGGTAAATCAGCCGTAACTTTTCGGTACGATCTCGGATCGAGGCGATTTCTATACGAAAATTGATCTACAGAAAAAGTTACACATGAATTTCAACCGCTTTGCCGTTTTCGGCGAAATTAGATTTGCCAAATTCGGCTTGGAAGATGGAGTTTCGGGCCTCCGAAGTTTGGAACGTTAGGACGCCTAACTCTATTTTGCAGGATGTATGCATGTATCTTGTGATCAGTATGGCCCCCTTGTGTATGTGATGCATGTGTGTAACTCATTCGTGACCTGCGTGTCGCGCGTACGGCAACACGGCAAGAGCCATATGTGTTGTCACTTTATTGTAATTAATGGTCTGCGTACCAATCTGTGATGATCCAAGCAACTATGTAATCTTCATTACTAGATTCTTTACTAGCTATTAGGCGTAATAGCATGCTCTAGTTCTTGGAGGACTCATCACCAGGAGGATGGCGCACATGGAACATGGAGATGGAGATCACCATGGTGAACAGGTTCTATGGAGATGGAGATCACCATAAGAAAAACGGGCCATACTGTGTCACAACTGTGTGAAAGCTATTCTGTTTATGTTTTACTTTCTGCATGCTGTGATGTTAGAAGTAGAACGATCCCTCACAAAGTTTAAGTTAGTATGCCCTCCCAACTAAAACTTGCACTGTCCCATGTCTTGTACAATTAGTGGTGGGTCTATGAAATTAGGGTGCCACTAGTTTTCCTTGACTAGACGGGTTTGTGTCGGACACTTACACGCATAAGGGTTGGTTTGCTTAACGAGGTCATCTTAACGGTTAAGGACCTTGGGGCATAAAGGTTGGGCGCCGAGACATGGAGATGTCACCCAACAACAGGAGTCATATGTGATATGATTAGCAAAAGTTGCTTACCGATCTACCTCGTTTGCTAGCGGTGATGCTAAAGCTCACTAGTGGACTTGTTAGTTGTGGATCCTGAATCACTAAGTTTCAATAGAGGGATATTGATTTTAGTGGGAGTAGATTCTGTTAAAATAGTTTAATGTAATTTGCTCTATCATGGATACGTTTGTCTTAGTGTATTTTGCATTACTTTTGTTGTAGATTAAATGGCACCTAGCAACACCACCACATCGTTTGCTTTGCGTTCGGTCCTTGAGAAGGACAAGTTGAATGGAACAAACTACTCGGATTGGATCCGTAACCTGAGAATTGTTCTCAGGGCTGAGAAAAAGGAAGATGTTCTAGACAACCCACTACCAGAAGAACCTGCTGAGGATGCACCCGCTGCTGCTAAGAATGCTTACAAGAAAGCATGTGATGCTAACCTCGAAGTAAGCTGCCTTATGCTTGCTTGCATGGAACCCGAGCTGCAGATGCAGTTCGAAACAAACCATGAGGCGCACGATATGATCGTGGCGCTTAGAGACATGTTCCAAACACAGGCCAGGACTGAAAGGTTCAATGTGTCTAAGGCCTTTGTTGAGAGCAAGCTAGCAGAAGGCGCAGCAGTAGGACCACACGTAATCAAGATGGTTGGTTACACTCAACGGTTGGAGAAGCTAGGCTTCCCACTGGGCCAAGAGTTGGCCACTGATTTCATTCTTTCGTCTCTTCCGCCCAGCTATGGGAACTTCATCTCGAACTACCATATGCATGGGACGGAGAAGGGTCTGAATGAGCTGTGTGGTATGCTCAAGACAGCAGAGGCTGACATGAAGAAAAGCGCTAGTACCAGCCATGTGATGGCGATACAGAACAAGCCCAGCTTTCAGAAGAAGGGCAATTCTTGGAAGAAGAAGGGCAAGGCTGGAACGTCCAAGCCAAACCCACCGCCCAAGGCTAAAGCTGGACCTGCTCCAGATAAAGAGTGCTTTTACTGTCATGAACTTGGTCACTGGAAGAGAAACTGCAAGCAGTACCTAGCTTCGTTGAAGAACGGCGGAAGTAAGAGTACTTCTACCTCAGGTACGCTTGTTGTTTATGTTATAGACAACATATTTCTCGCTGATACAGTTATTAATTCTTGGGTATTTGATACCGGATCGGTTGCTCATATTTGCAATTCGATGCAGGGAATGATAAGAAGTAGAAGCGTGGAAAGAGGAGAAGTTGATTTCCGCGTGGGCAATAATGCAAGAGTTGCTGCTTCGACCGTCGGGACGATGCAACTCCACCTCCCGTCAGGATTTATTATGGAGTTGAATAATTGTTATTTTGTTCCTAGTTTAAGTCGAAACATTTTATCTCCTTCATGTTTGATGAAGGATGGTTATTCATTTGCGAGTGAAAACAATGGTTGTGTGATCTCTAAGAATAATATGTTTATGGCTTTTGCACCCATTGTGAATGGATTGTTTGTTTTAAATCTTGATGGTTCACCTGTCTGTAATGTAAGTGCTAAAAGGCCTCGGCCTAATGATTTGAGTCCTACCTACTTGTGGCATTGTCGTTTGGGTCATATAAGTGATAAGCGCATGAAGAAGCTCCATTCTGATGGACTTCTAACTTCGTTTGATTTTGAATCATACGAGACATGTGAGGCTTGCTTGCTAGGCAAGATGACCAAGACGCCTTTCACAGGATTTCCTGAGAGAGCAGTAGACTTGTTGGAACTCGTACATAGTGATGTATGCGGACCAATGAGCACGACGGCTAGAGGAGGATTCCAATACTTCATAACTTTCACTGATGATTTTAGTAGATATGGCTATGTCTACTTGATGAGGCACAAGTCTGAGACCTTTGAAAAGTTCAAGGAATTTCAGAATGAAGTTGAAAATCAGTGTGGCAAGAAAATTAAGGCCTTACGATCTGATCGTGGAGGCGAGTATTTGAGCCACGAGTTTAGCAATCATCTAAAGAGTTGCGGAATTGTTCCACAACTTACTCCGCCTGGAACACCTCAGAGAAACGGTGTGTCCGAGCGACGTAATCGAACTTTGTTAGACATGGTTCGATCAATGATGAGCCAGTCGGACCTACCGTTGTCATTTTGGGGATACGCTCTAGAAACAGCAGCTTTCACACTAAATAGGGTACCATCTAAATCCGTAGTTAAGACACCATATGAGATATGGACTGGAAAGGTTCCTGGTCTGTCTTTTCTAAAGATTTGAGGATGTGAAGTGTTTGTCAAGCGACTTCAGTCGGACAAGATCACACCCAAGTCGGATAAGTGCATTTTCGTGGGATATCCAAAGGAAACTTTGGGATATTATTTCTACAACCGATCAGAAGGCAAAGTGTTTGTCGCTCGGAACGGGGTTTTCCTAGAGAAAGAGTTTCTCAAAGGAGAAAAGAGTGGAAAGACAGTGCATCTTGAAGAAGTTCAAGATGAGCCAATCGGGCAAGAATCAATGAGTGATGCTAACGTAGCAGAACAAGTTGAGATACCCATGGCAAGAGAAGCACCGCCACAACCACGAAGGTCGGCAAGGCTCCGCGAAATGCGGGAAATATTATTGTTGGACAATGATGAGCCTGCGACATATGCAGAAGCAATGATGGACCCAGACTCCGAAAAATGGCAGAGTGCCATGCAATCCGAAATAGAGTCCATGGGAGACAATCAAGTTTGGAACTTGGTTGACCCGCCTGATGGTATTAAAGCCATAGAGTGCAAGTGGATCTATAAGAAGAAAAAGGACATGGATGGAAATGTTCACATCTATAAAGCACGACTTGTCGCAAAAGGTTTTCGACAAGTTCAAGGAGTTGACTACGACGAGACCTTCTCGCCCGTAGTGATGCTTAAGTCCATTCGGATTATTCTAGCTATAGCTGCATATTTCGATTATGAGATATGGCAGATGGATGTCAAGACAGCTTTCCTGAATGGAAACTTAGCTGAGGACGTGTATATGATACAGCCCGAGGGTTTTGTCGATCCGAAAAATGCTGGAAAGGTATGCAAGCTTCAGAGATCCATTTATGGATTGAAGCAAGCATCTAGGAGTTGGAACATTCGTTTTGATGAAGTGGGCAAAGGGTTTGACTTCACCAAGAACGAAGAAGAGTCTTGTGTTTACAAGAAGGTTAGTGGGAGCTCTGTAGTATTTCTAATCTTATATGTGGATGACATATTACTGATTGGAAATAACATTCCTATGCTTGAGTCCGTAAAGACTTCATTGAAAAATAGTTTTTCGATGAAGGACTTAGGGGAAGCGGCATATATTCTGGGCATTAAGATCTATAGAGATAGATCGAGAAGGCTTATAGGTTTGAGTCAAGATACTTACATTGACAAAGTGTTGAAGCGGTTCAGCATGGAAGAGGCAAAGAAAGGGTTCTTGCCTATGTCACATGGCATACATCTCAGCAAGACTCAGTGTCCTTCGACTGCTGATGAGCGGGATCGCATGAGTAGAGTACCATATGCCTCGGCTATTGGATCTATCATGTATGCAATGATAAGTACTCGCCCAGATGTTTCATATGCGCTAAGTATGACAAGCAGAAACCAATCTGATCCAGGTGAGAGTCACTGGACAGCGGTGAAAAACATTCTTAAGTACTTGAGAAGGACTAAAGATATGTTCCTCGTCTATGGAGGTCAGGAGGAGCTCGTTGTAACAGGTTACACCGATGCTAGTTTCCAAACCGACAGAGATGATTCAAAGTCACAATCAGGATTTGTGTTCACACTGAATGGTGGCGCTGTTAGTTGGAAGAGTTCCAAGCAGGAGACGGTGGCCGATTCTACGACAGAAGCCGAGTACATCACGGCTTCGGAAGCCGCGAAGGAAGGTGTTTGGATAAGGAATTTTCTCATTGAGCTTGGTGTGTTCCCGAATGCGTCCAGCCCATTGAATCTCTACTGTGATAACAATGGGGCAATTGCGCAAGCAAAGGAGCCAAGGAACCACCAGAAGAACAAACACGTAATGCGGCGATTTCATCTCATTCGAGACTTCGTTAACCGGGGTGAGATCAAGATATGCCAAATACACACGGATCTGAACATTTCTGATCCGTTGACAAAACCACTCCCGCAGGCTAAGCATGATGCGCATGTAAGAGCTATGGGTATTAGGTACCTTCTAGATTGACTCTAGTGCAAGTGGGAGACTGTTGGAGGTATGCCCTAGAGGCAATCATAGAGATGATGATATTCCATTTGTATCCATGATTTGTATATTGTGTTCATTGAATATCCATTAAAGGCTACTTGAATTGATTTTCAATTATGTGAATTGTATGTGAAACTCTTTACTTGTATGGTTATTCTAAAGTTGTCTCTAGTCGGAGTTCATGTGAGGACACACATGAATATTAGACTAGCACATGTATTAGTTGATGACTATGTTTCACAAAGTCATGGACATGGAGATGTTGAACTAATAATGTGGACACATGTGGAGACATGTGTTAGGACTGACCCAACACGAGAAGTAGTTCTCTCTTTAAACAACATATACGCTTTGTCCTTAGACCTGAGATTGTCGCATGTATTCTAGATGTGGATCGACCTACTTAGGGGCTATCAAACGCTACGCCGTAACAGGGTAGTTATAAAGGTAGTTTTCGGGTTTGTCAAGAAGCATGCTATGAGACATGGTCAATCAAGATGGGATTTGCCCCTCTCTGATTGAGAGTGATATCTCTGGGCCCCTCGAGTGATCGGATCCGAAAATGCATGGCCATGCTACGTACGGTTAAGAGTTAACCTACAAAGGGATTCCGAATCACAGGATCGAGAAAGAGCGGTCGGCTTGAAGCTAGACCAAATATCGTGAGGCAAAGGGAATAGCATGTATATTATGTTGTGATGGTTCGTCTGATATGATCTTCGTGTGCGTATAGGAGTTGGCACGTCTTGCTAGAGGCCGCTACCGACTATTGGGCCGAGTAGGAGTACTCGGGCCATGTCTATACGTATCCGAACCTATAGGGTCACACACTTAAGGGGCTGGAAGCCCAATTCGGATCTGATCCGAGTTGGATTAGGTTTAGGAGTACTAATGGGCCTCGGATCCAGAGGCCCATCAGGAACCTCTATAAATAGAGGGGTGGGGGCGCCCTAGGGTGGACACCTTTTGGCTGAACACTCTTGCCGCGCCTCCCACGCCGTCGTCTGTTGCAACTCGCGGATCTAGCAATCCGGCTTGCGACGCTTCCTTCCTGCACGTGTGGATACCTTGGAGGTGTTGCGCCTGCAGCACTTGGACGAGCCGCCGATGAGCTACGACGAGCCGACGACGAGCCGCGGTACCGGAGGCGATCTTGCTGTGCACGTGGACGAGCTGCTGAGGAGCTGCTGCACGTGATCGACTACGTACGACTACGTGATCGTCTTCACTGCACCGACGCATATCTACATCTTCCGCACCAGTAGTGCGTCGAGTGGTAATCCCGTGATCCTTATACGACAGTTCTTCCTGGTTATACGCGGTAGAAAATTTTGTTTTGCGCTAGTGTAGCCTACCTCGTATCCCAACACTTGCACCCACATGATGCACCATGGGAATGACATTCCAAGGACAGCCAGGGGAGTATGCCACGCCCTAGTTCAATCAGGTACTAGGCTTCCCCATCCCATACTAGGTATGAGATTAGTGCTTTCAAACACTTGATCACAAACGCCGATACGTTTCGACCTTAGTCCAATTTCATTTAGACAGATGGGGCAATCCACCAAGTATCAAACCTAAGCCTGACCCCGTCCGTCGTCCTTATAGTTGCAACATAAATAAAACATCCAACTCCTATAACTCGCGAGTGACAGGAAATCACTTGACTTTTACTGGGACCTATTAAGCATTGCAACTACTCGACCTTAGCAACTAGTATTCAGATCAAGGTACTAAGTTCATGCACCTACGGTTTCAATCAACTCCTACAAACGTAAATGCACAATCTTAAGCATCAACAATTGGCATAAATTTAAAACAGGGAATTCATGCACCGGGGCTTGCCTTCAGGAAAAGTTAGCGGTTCCTCAGGGTATTGATCTAGCTCGGGCTCACCCTCCAAGTGATGAAGCTCCGCGGCGGGTTCTTCCTCCGGTGCAGGGTGGAGCTCGTAGGTTCGGTCAGCGAGATTAGCTTCTATACGACATGCACATGCA